>NC_029778.3:19809343-19840948 GCF_000817695.3 Arachis duranensis | reverse complement strand
GTGTTTATGCCATGGTATTGAACACCAAGTTTTTGGATTCATTACCGGGGATTATTTGAGTTGTAGTGATCACAATTTCGTATACCAGCAACGTTAGTGGTCACGTTAAGACCACTAATGTTAGAGTTAACATGGGTACATAAGGGTGGAACGTTAGTGGAAAAAGTGAATGCCACTAACGTTCTCGAACCCACAATGGCACTCAACGTTAACCTCACTAAATACCCAAGCCTAATTCATATTTCTCTACAAGCTGGGCCCACTAAAGATGAATGCAATTGACACCAAACTTAACATGAGACTCTAGACTCAACAAGAAACATAAAATATTTTTGGTTTTTATGATTTTATAATTTTTTTGAATTTTTCGAAAATTAAGTGAAAAAAAGAAAATAAAGATATCAAAACTCTTAATGAGAATTCCAGGAATCATGCAATGTTAGTCTAAGACTCCGGTCCAGGAATTAGACATGGCTTCATAGCCAACCAAGCTTTCAAAGAAAGCTCCGGTCCAAAACACTAGACATGGCCAATGGCCAGCCGAGTCTTAGCAGATCACTGCTTCAACAGCAAGATTGACAGAAATCAACAAGCTCTTGTGATGATAAGTTGAAACCTCGGTCCAATAAAATTAGACATGGCTTCACAGCCAGCCAGACTTCAACAGATCATCATGAAACTCTAGAATTCATTCTTTAAGAATTCTGAAAAATACCTAATCTAAGCAACAAGATGAACCGTCAGTTATCCATACTCGAACAATCCCCGGCAACGGCGCCAAAAACTTGGTGCTGTTGCCGGATCAAAAATTTGGCACTGATGTTACCAGACCAAAAGCTTGCCGAAAACTCGAACAATCCCCGGCAACGGCGCCAAAAACTTGGTGCACGAAATTGTGATCACTACAACTCAAATAATCCCCGGTAATGAATCCAAAAACTTGGTGTTCAATACCATGGCATAAACACAACTTCGCACAACTAACCAGCAAGTGTACTTGGTCGTCCAAGTAATAAACCTTACGCGAGTAAGGGTCGATCCCACAGAGATTGTCGGCATGAAGCAAGCTATGGTCACCTTGTAAATCTTAGTCAGGCAGACTCAAATGGTTATGGAGGATATATGAATAAAACATAAAGATAAAGATAGAGATACTTATGCAATTCATTGGTGGGAATTTCAGATAAGCGTATGGAGATGCTGTGTTCCATCCGTCTCTCTGCTTTCCTACTGTCTACATCCAATCCTTCTTACTCCTTTCCATGGCAAGCTGTATGTAAGGGTTTCACCGTTGTCAGTGGCTACCTCCTATCCTCTCAGTGAAAATGTTCAACGCACCCTGTCACGGTACGGCTATTCATCTGTCGGTTCTCAATCAGGTTGGAATAGATCCAGTGATTCTTTTGCGTCTATCACTAACGCCCAGCCTTTAGAAGTTTGAAGCTCGTCACAGTCATTCAATCATTGAATCCTACTCAGAATACCACAGACAAGGTTTAGACCTTCCGGATTCTCTTGAATGCCGCCATCAATTCTAGCTTATACCACGAAGATTCCAGTTAAAGAATCCAAGAGATATCCACCCAATCTAAGGTAGAATAGGAATCCAAGAGATATTCACCCAATCTAAGGTAGAACAGAGGTGGTTGTCAGTCACACGTTCATAGGTGAGAATGATGATGAGTGTCACGGATCATCACATTCATCAAGTTGAAGAACAAGTGATATCTTAGAACAAGAACAAGCGGAATTGAATAGAAGAACAATAGTAATTGCATTAATACTCGAGGTACAGCAGAGCTCCACACCTTAATCTATGGTGTGTAGAAACTCCACCGTTGAAAATACATAAGGACAAGGTCTAGGCATGTCCGAATGGCCAGCCTCCCCAAAACGTGATCAAAAGATCTAAAAATGATCAAAAGATGATCAAAGGATCCAAAGATGAAAATACAATAGTAAAAGGTCCTATATATAGAGAACTTGTAGCCTAGGGTTTACAGAGATGAGTAAATGACATAAAAATCCACTCTAGGGTGTACAGAGATGAGTAAAAGATATAAAAATCCACTTCCGGGCCCACTTGGTGTGTGCTTGGGCTGAGCATTGAAGCATTTTCGTGTAGAGACTCTTCTTGGAGTTACACGACAGCTTTTATGCCAGTTTGGGCGTTTAACTCCCATTCTTGTGCCAGTTCCGGCGTTTAACGCTGGGAATTCTGATGGTGACTTTGAACGCCGGTTTGGGCCATCAAATCTTGAGCAAAGTATAGAATATCATATATTGCTGGAAAGCCCAAGATGTCTACTTTCCAACGCCGTTGAGAGCGCGCCAATTGGGCTTCTGTAGCTCCAGAAAATCCACTTCGAGTGCAGGGAGGTCAGAATCCAACAGCATCTGCAGTCCTTTTTAGTCTCTGAATCAGATTTTTGCTCAAGTCCCTCAATTTCAGCCAGAAAATACCTGAAATCACAGAAAAACACACAAACTCATAGTAAAGTCCAGAAAAGTGAATTTTAACTAAAAACTAATAAAAATATACTAAAAACTAACTAAAACACACTAGAAACATACTAAAAACAATGCCAAAAAGCGTACAAATTATCCGCTCATCATGTACCCTGGATGAGGCTTCTATTATTGCCCCCTGGTTTGGTGCTGGATAGTTTTGAATGTGCATCAGCTCGGGCATTCTGTTCCCGAGGTATATGTCGGACCTCATATCCCTCGAACTGTTTGAGCTATTTTCTGGTTTTGTCCAGGGTCCCCCGAATTATTCGAGTTATTCTCTGGTTTTGTCCAGGTATTTTTTCATGGTGGGATCCTTAGCTTGGTAGCTCCCTTCTATTTGTGAGTTGACTACTTGTGAATCACTGGATACGGTAAGCTTTTGAACTCCTACCTTCTTAGCTAGCCTTAAACCAGCCAGTAGTGCCTCGTATTCAGTTTGGTTATTTAGCTCGATTTGGATTCCCTGATCGCTTTCTATAATTACATGTAGAGGAGTCGTCCATGTAGAGATTCCATTTTGTGGAAGTTCTCGGGGTGTCAGTGTAGTCTGCAATGAAGTCGGCCAGATACTGTGATTTGATGGCTGTCTGAGCTTCATATCGAAGATCGAATTCGGATAACTCGATTGCCCACTGTAGGATTCTTCCAGCTAAATCTACTTTTTTTAGGATGTCTTTTATGGGATGGTTGGTCCGAACCTTGATAGTATGGGCGGAGTCATCGAGAAGTGAATATGAGGGCATAGGCAAACTTTTCTATCTTTTGATAGTTTAGTTCGGCTCCTTGTAGAGCCTTACTGATGAAGTAGATGGGTTGTTGCCCCCTTTCGTCTTCTCTGACTAGTGCTGAGGCTATTGCCGACTTTTCACTGCGAGGTATAATATGAGTTCTTCACTTTCCCGTGGTCTGGTAAGAATGGGTGGTTGCCCCAAGAATTTTTGAAATCTCGGAAGGCTTGTTCGCACTCCGTTGTCCTTTTTCAAACCTCTATCCCTTCCTTAATATACCTCTTTGAGGTGTTTTTTGCAAGATGATTTAGAGATCCCTCCTCCTGCGAATCCTCCGTTTATCATATGAACATGTCTCTCATGGGTGTGAGGTGGACTTTCAACTTGTCCGACCTCTTCGGTGTGAGGTGGACTTTCAACTCGCCCGACCCCTTCGGTGTGAGGTGGACGTTCAACTCGTCCGACCTCTTCGGTGTGAGGTGGACATTCAAATTGCCCAACCTATTCGGTGTGAGGTGGATGATGCGTTAGCATCTTTTCCATCTTTTCCTAGTGAATTTGCATCTAATTTGTTGAGTTTAATCAAGAATTAATTATATTTTAGCCACTATGGATGCTATTTTGAGTTTTATGCAATACTGCTTATTTTAGGTAGCATTCGGCCGGATTTGATGGAGTTTCTGCAGCACAAGAATCAAAGGAGATGGCTATGAGGAGCGACGCGCACGCGTGTCTAACGCGTGCGCGTGATTTGGAGGTATCCATGGTGACGCGTGTGCATGACTGACGCGTACGCTTGAATTGAAGATTTTCTCAGCGACGCGTGCGCGTGACTGACGCGTCCGTGTGACTCGCAGAAAAGACCATCGACGCGTACGCGTGACATGCGCCACGTGCAGAAAAATGCAGAAAAACGCTGGGGCAATTTCTGGGCTGTTTTAACCCAGTTTCCAGCCCAGAAAAAATAGATTAGAAGCTGCAGAATGGAAAAATCAAGTGGTCCCCACCCATCAGCTGAAGACTTGTTAATTAATTCGAATTTAAATTCAAATCTTATTTTTCAGAAAAGATATTATCTTAATTTTAGAATTAAATTTTAAATTTATTAGGATTAGTTATAAATAGGAATTTAGATGCCATCAGAGAAAAAACTCAGTACATTTTTACTAGAATCCTTATTTTCTTCTCTGAACCATGAGCAACTAATCCTTCATTGTTAAGGTTAGGAGCTTTGTCTATTTGTATGGATTAATTCGTTTGATCTTTCTAATTTAATCCATGTTTTGATTTATATTTCAATAATTGTTTTTATTCTTTATTTTATGAATTTGGGTGGAACAGAAGTATGACCCATGTTCTAATTGAGTTCTTGTGAAACTTGGAAAAGCTCTTTACTTGAACAACAGCTTGAAAACATATTATCCTGAATTTCTAATTGTTTGTATTTAACGGGATACGTGACATATAATCCCCTTATTTTTGGATAATTAGGATTCTTGTGGCATATAAATTGGAATTTGATCATCACCTTCTAATTGGAATTAATTGACCAAGAAATTGGCAGTTAATGAATTTTAGAAGAGACTATGAAGGTCTAAGGAATTAGGGTATAGTCACATATAGTTTGCCATGAAATAAATCTTGCATGATTAAATTAGTTAGCAAGAAAAGTTAATCCGGAAAAATAGATAACTCTGAAACCTCAACTGTTTTCTCAATATTTTATTCCCAACTTATTTATCTACCTGTCTTTAATATTCTGAATTTACTGTTAATGCTTTTGAACTTCCAAACACTATTTTCTGTTTGCCTGACTAAGCCTATCACTCAATAATTGTTGCTTGATCCATCAATCCTCGTGGGATCGACCCTTACTCACGTAAGGTATTACTTGGTACGACCCGGTGCACATGCCGGTTAGTTTGTGGGTTGTAAAATACCGCACCAAGTTTTTGGTGCCGTTGCCGGGGATTTGACTATGATTAACAACTATCAGTTGTTTGATTGCTTAGATTAGGCGTTTTATTTTTAATTTTATTAAAATCTATTTTTAAAAAAATAAAAAATAAAAAAATTTCGAAAAAATATTTTAAATAACTAAATAGCACTAATATTTTTCTTAATTTCTGAAATTAAGTTTGGTGTTACCTAGTTATTTTAATTTAATTTTTTCTATTTATTTATTTATTCTATTTTCTATTTTTTATTTCTGTATACAGGTTACCTCACTTGGAATTCTCTGCACTCTGACGTAGAGATTCCCATTCTTTCTTGTCTTTTGTTTGTTTATGCGTAGGAACAGAGACAAAGAACATCTCTTAAACTTTGATCCTGAACCTGAAAGGACTTTCAGGCGGCGTTTACAACAAGCAAGACTTTACAAGGCTGCAGAATCCACTATGGATCCGAATGATGCTGATAATGCCAATGTGGCAAACCCAAATGGGAATGAACAACAAAGGAGAGTACTTGGCTCTTTCTCTGCTCCTACAGTAGATCTATATGAAAAAAGCATTGTGGTGCCTCCTATAGCTGCGAACAACTTTGAGTTGAAGCCTTAACTGGTCACCCTGGTGCAACAAAACTGCCAGTATCACGGTCTTTCCCACGAAGACCCAAATCAATTTATTTCTAGTTTTTTGCAAATTTGTGATACTGTGAAGATAAATGGAGTAAATCTAGATGTGTACAAACTCATTCTCTTCCCATTTGCTCTGAGGGATGGAGCAAAGCTATGGCTAGATTCCTAACCCAAAGAGAGTTTGGATACTTAGAACAAGGTGGTTACTGAGTTTCTCACTAAATTTTTCCCACCAAAGAAGCTGACTAAGCTTAGGGTGGAGGTTCAGACCTTCAGACAGAAGGATGGTGAGACTTTGTTTGAAGCTTGGGAGAGATAGAAGCTACCACTAGGCAATGCCCTCCGGACATCTTCTCCAAATGGACTTAACTAGATATCTTTTATGAAGGTTTGGGTGAAATGTCCAAGATGTGCTTAGACAATTCTGTAGGAGGTTCACTGCACAAGAAGAAGACACCAGAGGAGACTATTGAGCTGATTGAATTGGTTGCAAGCAACCAATATTTATACTCATCTAACAGGAATCCTGTGAACTCTGAAACCCCTCAGAAGAGAGGCGTGTTGGAAGTAAAAGCTGTTAATGCTCTTCTTACTCAGAACAAGCTGATGTCTCAGCAAATAAATCTACTTACTCAACAGATGGGTGGCATGCAAGTCTCAGCTATCAACACCCAAAATCCACCACAGGAAGTCTCCTATGACATGGCAGGTAACTTTATGCAAAATGATAATTATGATTATGCTTAACCATCTTTTGAACAGTTGATTACATGGGGAGTGGTCCTAGAAATCCCAACAATGATCCATATTCTAAGACATACAATCAGGGATGGATGAATCACCCAAATTTTGGATGGAGGGATCAACTTCAGAGACCTCAGAACTTCAACAATAATTCTCAAGGCGGTTTCCAACAGAACAATGATTTGGAAGCAATATTGACAGGTTTTAGACAGGAAACCAGAGCATTTATCAAGAACCTGGAGATTCAAATGGGTCAAATAGCCATCAGAGTTAATGAAATTGATCAGAGGACCACTAATAGCCTTCCTGGTAACACAATTCCAAATCCAAGAGAGGAATGCAAGGCTATCACCTTGATAAGTAGACAAGTGGCAAGTACGGAAGCACAAGTTATGCAAGAAACACGAGCCTCCATTAGAAATTTAGAGGTGCTAGTGGGCCAACTGAGCAAGCAAATACTTGAGAAGTCTGCAAGTACATTTCAAGGTGATACAGTGGTGAACCCAGGAGAAGATTGCAAGGTTATTCAATTGAAAAGTGGTAAAGTAGCTGGCTCTGAGACCAAGGTCAATGAAGAGTTAGTTGAAAAAGAAGCTCCAGAGGAGAAGAAGGAAGAAGTAGAGCACGCCCCTCCAAAGTGTGCAGACAACCCATTCCCAGACTCTCTTGACACTTATCCTACACTGCCAAAGGCTCCTGAGTACAAGCCTAAGATGTCGTATCCTCAAAGACTTCAAAAGGAGACCAAGGACAAGCAGTTTTCAAAGTTCTTGGAAGTCTTCAGAATAAGTTACAAATCAATATTCCTTTTGCTGAGGACTTGGAGCAAATGCCTATCTATGTCAAGTTCATGAAGGAGATGTTGTCAAAGAAAAAGCGTTTAAAATGAGATGAGACAGTAGTCCTGACTAAGGAATGTAGTGCTGTAATTCATAATAACTTGACAAGGAAGATGCCAGATCCAGGGAGCTTTCAAATTCCATGCACCATTGGGAGCACAACCTTTGAGAAAGCCCTATGTGATTTGAGAGCAAGCATAAATCTAATGCCCTTATCTGTGATGAAGAAGCTGCAAATCCAAGAGGAACAACCTACAAAGATAGCATTACAGATGTCAGACAAATCTATGAAGCCTGCAGACGGATTAGTGGAGAATATCTTGGTCAAAGTGGGTAAGTTCTTCCTCTCAGCAGACTTTGTGATTCTTGACACAGGGGAGGATGAGAATGCCTCTATAATTCTAGGAAGACCATTCCTAGCCACTGGAAGAGCTCTGATTGATGTAGAAGTGGGCGAATTAGTGCTTAGAGTGCATGATAAGCAACTAGTCTTCCATATTTTCAAAGATGTACATTCAACAGATGAAGAAGAGAGGTGCATGCAGACTGAGCTTATTGATCCAACCCTTCAAAAATCTCCTGATGATACACAGCAGAATCTGCAGCTCAAACCTCCCTTGGTAACAATCAATAAAATTCCTCCTGACATCAAACCTAAGTTTGGTGTTGGGAATGCATCATCTACCAAGGAAGAGGTTTCCGAAAAGAAGAAAGTACCCAGAGGATGGAGAAACAAAAAGATCCCCACTGAAAGTTTCTCCCCAAGAATGAAGGTGGTGTTGACCAGCAATCCAGCATGGGTTTATACAGTAATCAGAATCCTCTCTCTGAAGCATATTGAGCTACATTATGGAGACACAGGAAAGAAGTTCAAAGTAAGGGGTGAAGAGCTGAGCCCCTATGATCCTCCTCCTTAGAGGAGCTGACCGTCAAGCTAGTGATGATAAAGAAGCGCTTGTCGGGAGGCAACCCGATAATTTCATATCCTTAGTTATTTTTATTTTTCGTAGTAGTAGTTTTCTTATTTATTTTATTTTTATTGAGTTCTTACTAATTTTCTGATCATGCAACTATGTTATTCCAGGAACCCAACACCTCAAATAAAAAAAAGAGCACACGACGCGTAAGAGTCGCTGACGCGAACGCGTCAATCATGTGTGCGTGAAAAATAATATTTGACAAAGAGTTGCGCGAGAGTGGCATTGGACCCATGCTTGGCACACAAACATGACCACGCGTGTCGTTTGCATTTATCGCCATCCACGTGTGTGCGTCATTGACGCGTACGCGTGACCTATAAAATCGACGTAAAGGAGTATTTGGACAGAGAGTTATGCTGCTTTGGGGCAGGAAGCGTGCTAGAGGCACAAATTTACTCATGCGTACGCGTCCCTGACGCGTGCGCATCATTTACAAAAATGGTTCTCCACGCTTGTGCGTGCATGACGCGAACGCGTCGTATGAAATTATTGGTTCCCAAGCCACGTGAACAGAGAGTTGTGCATGCGCGCGGCTGGCTTCTCGTAAATCGCACAAAATCCATGGCACGCGGACGCGTGCCTGACACTAACGCGTCATTTAGAAAATTCGCGACCCACGCGTACGCATGCTTTACACATACCCGTTGCCTTCGCCGCACAACTACACTTGTTCGCCGCACAGTTTTCACTTTTCTTTCTCTCTCTCCCACTCCTAATTCTCTCTTATTCTTTTATCCTTATATTTTTCTTTCCTCTCACTATTTGTTTTTATTTTCAGTTCTTCTTTGTTTGAGGACAAGCAAACCGTTAAGTTTGGTGTTGACGCTGCGCTTATGGGTTTTCTGGCACAAAAGGGAAGCGAATCATCTTCACAAAGGAGCACAACCTGAAGAATAAAACGACCGCTCGGATAACAAAGGTGGTTGAGTTCCTTTCATTTTTTATTCTCCCCCGGATTTTATTATGTTATGTTCCAGTTTTCTGCTATTTTTTTGTTTGTTGCATGATCCTTTATTAGTAGATTCATAGGTTCTAGTTCAGTTTTCTGTTAAGTGCTTTAATTCTAAAAGATGTCTCATGTATTACCCACTTGAAATCAAAAATAATTTTTTAATGATGTATTGCATGAGAAATTGAGTTTAATTTTAAGAATAGTCTTATTTACTTAAAGGTGGTGGTATTTTCTGTAATTTTTGAATGCATGATATGAACAGTGCATATTTGAATTTGAATCAAGGGATGTTGATGCATAAGGAACAGGAATTTAGAAAATTATTATAACTTCTCTAAAATAAACAAAAATTTAATCCTTGAAGCAAAAGAAACAGCAAAAGAAAAAAATTAAGTAAATAAATAATAATAAAAGCAAGGTCCAAGGCTCTGAGCATCAATGACTAGGGAGGTCAGACATAATTAAAAGCTCAAAGAGTTGTTTCCCTAGTCATATGCTTGTGGTGTGATTGTGTCAAGTAATCCTTGAGACAGAACACTTAGAGTCGAGACCAAGTGCGTTTTACAAAGTATGCCAAAGGCTTTGAGCACCACTGTCTAGGAGTAACTGAAAGAAAAATCAGGACTCAAAGATAGTCCCCCAGTTAAGTACTTGTGGTGTTTCTGTGTCAAGTAATCCTTGAGACAAAACATTTAAAGTCACGACTAGGCTCAAGGTGCAAAGCACCAAAGAAAAATAAATTAAAGTAAATTTTGCTGTGTTCAAGGATTAAACTGAAATGAAAAGATCAAAGAATTTATAATATTATCCGGATTCTAATTTTGAATGACAATGACATCCTCCTGATTCAAAGGAGAGTGAGATGCCAAACCTATCCAGGATTATAGTTACAAATCCCACTATAAAAAGAGACATGAGCTGAATCGAACTCTCATTCTCATGCAAATTCACATCCTAAGTCTACGTTAGTTTTGGTTGCTTGAGGACAAGCAACAGTTCAAGTTTGGTGTTATGATGCGTGAGCATCTTTTCTATCTTTTCCTAGTGAATTTGCATCTAATTTGTTGAGTTTAATCAAGAATTAATTATATTTTAGCCACTATGGATGCTATTTTGAGTTTTGTGCAATACTATTTATTTTAGGTAGCATTCGGCTGGATTTGATGAAGTTTCTGCAGCACAAGAATCAAAGGAGATGGCTACGAGGAGCAACGCGCACGCGTGCCTGACGTGTGCGTGTGATTTGGAGGAATCCATGGCGACACGTGCGCATGATTGACGCGTACACGTGAATTGAAGATTTGCTCAGCGACGCGTGCGCGTGACCGACATGTCTACGTGACTCACAGAAAAGACCATCGACGCGTACGCATGACTGACGCGTACCCGTGACATGCGCCACGTGCAGAAAAATGCAGAAAAATACTGGGGGCAATTTCTGGGCTGTTTTGACCCAGTTTCCAGCCCAAAAAACACAGATTAGAAGCTGCATAATGGACAAATCAAGTGGTCCCCACCCATCAGCTGAAGACTTGTTAATTAATTCGAATTTAAATTCAAATCTTATTTTTAGGAAAAGATATTATCTTAATTTTAGAATTAGATTTTAAATTTGTTAGGATTAGTTATAAATAGGAATTTAGATGCCATCAGAGAAAAAACTCAGTACATTTTTACCAGAATCCTTATTTTCTTCTCTGAACTATGAGCAACTAATCCTTCATTGTTAAGGTTAGGAGTTCTGTCTATTTGTATGGATTAATTCGTTTGATCTTTCTAATTTAATCCATATTTTGATTTATATTTCAATAATTGTTTTCACTCTTTATTTAATGAATTTGGGTGGAATGGAAGTATGACCCATATTCTAATTGAGTTCTTGTAAAACTTGGAAAAGCTCTTTACTTGAACAATAGCTTGAAAACATATTATCCTGAATTTCTAATTGTTTGTATTTAACATGATACGTGACATATAATCCCCTTATTTTTGGATAATTCGGATTCTTGTGGCATATAAACTGGAATTTGATCATCACCTTCTAATTGGAATTAATTGACCAAGGAATTGGCAGTTAATGAATTTTAGAAGAGACTAGGAAGGTCTAAGGAATTAGGGTCTAGTCACATATAGTTTGCCATAAAATAAATCTTGTATGATTAAATTAGTTAGCAAGAAAAGTTAATCCAGAAAAATAGATAACTCTGAAACCTTAACTGTTTTCTCAATATTTTATTCCCAACTTATTTATCTGCCTGTCTTTAATATTCTAAATTTACTGTTAATGCTTTTGAACTTCCAAACACTATTTTCTGTTTGCCTGACTAAGCCTATCACTCAATAATTGTTGCTTGATCCATCAATCCTCGTGGGATCGACCCTTACTCACGTAAGGTATTACTTGGTACGACCCGGTGCACTTGCCGGTTAGTTTGTGGGTTGTAAAATACCGCATCAGTGGACGTTCAACTCGCCCGACCTCTTTGTCCCTTCTTCTTTTTCTTGGTTCATCCACTTTATTGGCTAAGTACCGATCTAATCGCCCTTCTCTTGCCGATTTCTCTATGACATTCTTTAGGTCGAAGCACTTGTTGGTAGGATGTCCGTAGATTCTGTGGTACTCACAATATTCTGTCCAATTTCCCCCTCTTTTCTTGCTTTTGAGTGGGCGAGGTAGTGGGATCTTCTTGGTATGGTATCCACAAGAGACACCCAAAGGGGGGTGTAGTTGTTGTATTCTTTAGGCTTCTCTCCGTGTTAATCTTCTTTTTTTCTTGGATTCCTTATCCTTATCCCGGGAGGAGTAGGAAAATCCAGCTTTTGAGGTCTCTCCTGGTCGAGAATTTTCTTCCATGTTGATATATTTTTCCACCCTTTCTTGAACTTTATTTAGAGATGTTGGGTACTTCTTGGATATTGATTGGCTGAAAGGTCCTTTTCTTAGGCCATTGATGAGTCCCATGATGGTCGCTTCTGTTGGAAGACTTTGTATGTCCAGACATGCTTTGTTGAATCTTCCGATCTCCTTGCTTGATCCCTAATAGGCTTGGGGCATGTTTGGCTTTGTCCTTCTGGATAGAAAACCTAGCGAGGAACTTTTTAGCAAGGTCATCAAAACTTGTGATGGATCTTGGAGGCAAACTGTCGAACCACTTTATTGCTCTCTTCGTTAGGGTAGTCGGGAAGGCTTTGCATCGAATGGCGTCCGAGGCATCAGTGAGATACATTCTGCTTCTGAAATTGGTGAGGTGATGGCTTGGATCCGATGTGTCATCGTACGGAGTCATGTCGGGAGCTTTGAAGTCCTTTGGGACTCTTTAGCTTTCATGATCTCTTTGGTGAATGGATCTTGATCTTTGTAGGGGCTATCTTTATGACTGAATCGAGTGGTCTTGGACTTGAGATTGGTCTCAAGCTTTAGGAGCTTGTCCTGTAGCTCTCGGTGTCGTCTTGTTTCCCTTCGGAGGTCCCTTTCGGCTTCACGTTGATGTTCGACCTTTTTTTTCGAGCTGTTTGAGACGATCTTGTTGAGCTTGAAGCGCCTCCATGATTTTTGTACTTGACGAATTCTTGTCTTTGTTTGGTTGAGAAGTATTGTTTGGTGTAGTGTCCGCGTTCTTATGCGGCGTCCTATTTTCTAGATCTGAGTCATGGTCATTGTCAAGGTTGTCTGCCATGATGATAGGATGACTTCCAGGTTTCCCGACAACAGCGCCAAGGTTCCGAGGGTTACCTGAAACTGTAGGTCGATCTCGAATGAGATCTTCTGTTGTGGTCAGAGCTATCATGTCCGACTTGTTGGAGCTGTCGCGTCCAATTTGTTGGATCTGGCGGTCGGAGCTGTTGTGTCTGACTTGTTGGATCTGGTGGCCGGAGCTATCGTGTCCGACCTGTTGGACTTGGCAGTGTTGCTGATCTTTCGCCACCGGAGGATGGTGGTACCTGTAGGAGACTCCAATGCTTAAGTTAGCAGTGCTTTAGGCAGGTTTTTAGTAGAATTAGAGTATGAGTTACACCTGGGTGCTCCAGTATATTTATAATGGTGTGGAGTGACCTTTCGGGAGATAAGATAGTTATCTTATCTTATCTTTGAGTGAAGTCATCTTATCTTTAAGGGGAACCGCCTTATCTTTCTTTAGGCTTTGCCACCTTTAGATTTGGGTTATGTCCCTTCGTTTGGGCCTGCTTGGGCCTCTTATGGCAATTTGGCCGAGCTCTTTGCGAAGAGGTCGGTAATGGGCCAAGCTTCCAAGCGGTCGGCCATGGGCCAACCTTCTAAGAGGTCGGCCATGGGCCAACCTTCTAAGAGGTTGGCCATGGGCCAACCTTCTAAAAGGTCGGCCAACCCGGTCCTTTATATCTCGAACCAATGCATGAACAATTTTAACCCATGAACATGTGGCTTAAGGTTAGGGAACTCTTTTCCCTTTGATTCTCCTTTTTTTTGCAAACCCTAACTTGAAATGTTGAGATAATTGATGTAAAAAGGTTGTATAGGATAGCTTGGGTGCTTGGTTGATCTTAGTGTGAATTTTGGTGCTTGGGTTGATTGCGGAGCTCTTGGTGAAGGTTTGATGCCGTTGATTGAGGCTTGGGTGTGATCAAGATAAGAATCCAAGTGTTGGGAAATCGCCGTCAATAAAGTAGGATTTTTTCTTAAACCATTTTATTACCAGGAATTGTTATAAATTGATATCGATATGGAAACTATATTTTTAGTGATCATGTGAGTCTCATAAATTGGTATGTTTGATTGTTGTAGTAACTGTAACGATCCAATTTTTGGTATGTCATGATCATACTAGAAGTCGAGCGCTACCTATTTGCTTTCCTTAACTTTAAATATTATTTATTATATGAGCCTGATTCGTCGTTAAAACGTTGTTATTTTGCGGGGTAAATTTTTTTCTTTAGAAAATATTTGGATTAATAAACGGAATTATTCCCAATCAATTTCAAGCATAACCAAACCATATCACAATCACACAACTCAAACACAATTAATCAATATTAATTTCACCAAACCCTACCTTAATTTGCTTCTCCTATTTTTGGTTATACTTCAAGTGTTCCTAGAGCACTTTTTCTACCTAATCACATCAAGAACAACTTTAAATTCTCAAAACCCTAACTAACTAAACCTTCACTCTCTAGTTAGGATGAGATTCCTCACTTAATCTTGCTGGAATTTGAAGTTCCTTCACCTTTAAGTCAAGTTAAGCATGATACCTAGAACATCAAGAAAACACATATTTATGCATGTGTTCTTGAACTGAATTCAAAGGAAAAGAGAACAACCATCTCACCTTATTTTCAGCCTTAATATGCTACATGGTTATAAAGAGAAAAAAGAGATGATCATTTTGGTTGAATTAGAATTTTGATTTGAGTTTCAATTCAGAAGAAATCAAGCTTTGAAGATTAGGAACCAATAATTTTTCTCTCTTTTCTCTCTTGAAGATTTTCGGCCACAATGAAGAAATTAAGTAGCCTTGGAGGTCTTGAAGGTGTAGGGAGGGTTGTGATTGGTTGGCTTGGGAGGTGATTAAAATAATATTAAAATATCTCAGGTGTATAATTACTAAAACTTGATGTATTAGAACACACACTTAACAACACTTCTAGAGATTAATATCTGAGCTACTAGTATAAATGACGCTAGTAACATGATTAATATGATAATATAAGGTATATGATGAGCCATTAACATTGCTAAAGTCATCAAAGAGTGCTGGTGTTAACCTGCACCAGAAGACTGTGAACCCGGTTAAGTCGATCTCCTATTTTTAACTAAAACAGATCAGATAATATTATAATATTATTCAAGCAGCTCTGATATTAATATGATAATGATATTATATTACTATTTCTCTTCTCTCATGAATCGAGTTTGGCTTGTCAAATAGAGACTAGCTACGAAAACCAGAGTCTAAAACTCCTAACCAAAATGGCTCAAAAACTAGGTTCTTTGAGACTCTGTCATGGAGCTTATCTCAAAAGAAGTTCTTGCTTAGTGATAACATGATGATTATGAATATTGAGGTGCTTGATAATATAGTAGAGGTGCTTCCTTTACTAATCTTTCGGAAAATCTGTTTCGCAAAAAACTAGGTCATTACAATGTGTGGTTTAATTGCCTATTATGATTATTGATATAAGAGTTTGGGCCTAAAGCCGTGATAGAGTAAGATATACCCTATTTGGTAAGTTATGGTAAGTGTCATATTGTGAGTTATGGTTGAAATGATAAGTGGATAGATAATTGATGAGTCGTGGTTGTTGATGTGATTGTATATTTTGATGATTTAGGCTATATGAGTTGAAATTGAGTTGATTAGGATTGAATAGTTAGAAGGTGATTGAATATTGATAAATGGGTATTGATGGTGTCTAGAAATGGTTTTGTGATGGTTTGGAATGAAGCAAATTGGAGGTTTTGTGAAAAATGACATTATGTAGATCTTGGTATTCGACGGAAAATAACTTGGTGCTCGGAGTTCAGGATTTGATGAAATTTCTCATAAATTAAAGATAAGGATGAGAGCTTTAAAACGGTTTAAGAATGAGGGAAAATAAAATTTCGTAGAGAAAGTTATGAATGATTGAAAACTGGCATTAAAAACTGAAAATTGAGACTCATGCAAAAAAACCAGAATTCTGGGGGGTCGCGCGCGCGAAAAGTGGTCACTTGTGCGGTGCTTTTCTCATGAGTCAACTTGTGCATATGCACACCAAGGGGAGTTTTCAAGTTGTGCATACGCACAAGGTGATGCGTACGCACAAGCTGGGAAGAATTTCTGATTTGTGCGTACGCACAACAGTGATGTGTACGCACAGGTCCTATTTTCTTAAAAGTTCTCTATTTTTGACTGTTTGACTTTCCCAGAAAGCTTATAAACCCCCGTCTAAGGTCTGATAACCCATTTTTAAGCTCTGGATAGATCGTGGCTAAGTCCAATGAATTGAATTAATTAATTTCCAAATAAATGCTTGGTTAACCGAATGATCTTATTGTAGGGATGATGGTTTTATCCCGCCCACGGTGAGGACGATTGTGTTATCTCACTCATGAGATAATGGAATTGATAATTGATAAAAGATTAGGAATAGCGAACCTATGCTTGATAAATTAATAATGAATTGGGGAGGTTGAGGATTTCCTCTGGTTATACATATATCTGTGTGTGAATGGGGTTATGATGAATTATGAAATTAATTAAGATTGTGGTTATGACTGAACCTGATTTTAGATTACGATTATGATTATTCTAATTGGAAATTTATTAATAATTATAATTGATATTGTGGGGATGGTGGTTTTGTCCCACCCAAGGTGAGGTAAATGACTTTGTCCTGCTCACGGATAGGCAAGTTAAGGATGAAAGATTCCTTCTCTTATTGCGGTACAAAAGTGGGGAAGGTGGTAGGGCACTCTTCTTCAAAATTTTTTCTCCCACATTCTCTGTTGATTGTTTATCGAAAGTAGGGAAGATGGTAGAACACTGTTTCTTGGAATGTTTTCTCCCACATCTTCTTTTGATTGTTGGTTGGGAGTGGAAAAGGTGGTAGAGCACTCTCCTTCGGAATATTTTTTCCACATCCTTTGTTGATTGTTTGTTGGGAGTGGGAAAGGTGGTAGGGCACTTTCCCATGGAATGTTTTCTCCCACACCCTCTTTTGATTGTTGGTTGGGAGTGTGAAAGGTGGTACGGTACTCTCCCTCTGAATATTTTTTCCACATCCTCTTTTAATTGTATATGCTGAAAGTGGAGAAGATGGTAGTACACTCTCTCTCGAAATATTTTCTCGGAATAGTTCTCACCTCCTATAGACTTCTCTTTTCAGGAAATGAACGAGGAATCTTACAAAAATATTACTACATTTTTATATATGCGATATTGTTGTATGAGCTTAATTATCATTTTTTTCCTCGCTATTATTAGTATATCTTTGTAAAGAGGGATATGAGTCGTGATTGTAATGACATGTAATGTTTGTAAGTTACTTGTATAAGAGATCTTGTATGTATACATCTATATGTAAGTGTTGTGAATTGTATCTATGTATGTTTGTACAAATAATAAGTATTTCTGGTTTTTCAAACAAAACAACGATACGGTATTTCGCATTAATGGCTCCTATTTTATTATTAAGTATATGGAAGTCATCGTATTGGCGTAACTAGAAGCATGACATTTGGGTAGTAAGGGTGTTACACTGATCATATGCATCTAGTGCCTGTGACATCCTAGGGGTAGCCGAGGTAGAGAACGATGAATGAAAAGTCCTATGGGTGCCAGTAGTCACCCTCCCTTTACCCTAACTATGAGGCAGACTCACGCACCTCTGCTTGTCGTCGTGTCTACCTGAAACAAGAATGAAAATAGTTATGTGGCTAGCGTGCAATATAATTAAATCAGAATCTAATTAAAGTTTAATAAAAACACATAAGATAGAACTAAGGCTAGCGTGCATTATAATTAGATACCAATCTTAATTAAAGTTTAAACATATAACAACCTAGTTAAACTATACTAAGGTTATCCTTATTCGGATTTATCATCTTCTTCCTTTAGTTCATCTCCCTCTTTCGAAGTAACTTCCTTATTATCATCAAACTCGTCATCTTCTTCTTCTTCGTCTCTATCCACCCCTCTTCTTCTTGATCATTGTTGTCGTCTAGTGGTAGCATGTTATCGTCTATACCATTAATCTAAAATTCATTCAACTCATCCAACAATGGTTGCAAGAACACATCAATTTTGCTTTTTGGGTTGCTTGGAGTGGGTATGATACAAGTTAAGAAAATGTATGACTCCTTCATGCACATTTCGGGAGTTGGGTTATAAAGATTTATTACAACAGGCTAGCAAGAGTATGCGTTACTGAAATTAGAGTTCGGTGCAAATCCATCAAAGCACAAAGTTAATCTAAGATTTCTAGGCTCACTCGTGAATGTAAAATGAACCCGATCAAAGTGAATCCAAGTCTCTCCATTTGATAAACACAATACTAATCATCTCAATAAACTAAATTCACAAAATAAGTAAAAAAATCAAATTTAAAAAAAATTCTAACAACATAATCACATTTATAAAACATCCCTTGCAAAAAAAATAATAAAATTTAGCAAACATCATTCATTTTTCAAAATAACACGAGTGTCATAATAGTAAGAGAAAAAAGAAAAAGTTAACTGCGATTTTGTGCCAATTTAACTTTTTAATTTAGTACCAAAACGAACAATAAATAAATAAATAAATAAATAATGTGTCACATAACAGTAAGAACTACAAATTAGATAAAATAGTCTAAATTTAACAACTCTAAACTAATTAGTGAGTTACTTGTAGATAGTGGTGGCGAAAAAGACTTTTTTGGCGTGGTGGCAACACGAACTGCGTAGTGGCGGTGGTGGTGGCTAAACAACAGGGTTGTGTTTAGGTTTTTTCTAAAAAAAAACATTACAAACAAATAATATGATAGAATAAGGAAAGGGAGGAGGACAACTTACTTGGAGGAGGGAGGTGGGAGGCAGCTCCAATGACACAGGGAGCAAGGACAGTAGCAGCGATGGCAGTAGCGGCGATAGGGACACAAGCGACGACGTCACAAGGATTCATGCAACACAAGGAGTTCCAACTGAGTCAACACAGTTTTTGGAGACTGTTGGTGGTGGCCATCATTGGGGAGGGTATTGTTGGAGGTGGTTCGGGGGTGAGAGATACTACAAGAAAAATGTTAACTACTGTTGGATTTAGCATCACAGAGTAATGGCGGATTTACTGTCGATAACGGCGTCGAATTCGTAAGGTTATATATTTACCAACAGATTTAAGTTTTCGATGGTAACTTCGTCGGTAATATTTGGAGGAGAACAAAAATATATTGGTGCGCCTTTTAGCATCGGAAAAATTTGACGGTAACCCAACTTAGTGAAACGATGCGTTTTGGTGACCCGCAATGGTTACCGTTAGATTTTTTCAATGGAAAATCCGATGATAACTGGGATGTAAATTAAAACACCGTCACCACCACCATCATCGCATCGCCGCTGCCCTGCTTCGCCGCGAGTCCAACCTTCAATGCAACAGAACAAGGAAACCCCTGTCCCAGTCTTTTGACGAGTTCCCCTGCCTTCGGCGACCACCCTTCTGCCACCTCTAGCTCCGACAACATCATAGTGCCACTGCATCTTCACCTCTTCTCTGTTCTCTCCTTGTTTTGCATTCCAGGTTTCTTTAAAATTTGATTTTCTTTCTTCTTCAAATTCTATTTTGGTTAGGTTGTTTTATTAGTATAATTTTAGTTAGTTAATTTAGTTAGAGTTAATTTTTTATTTTAGTGGATTTTAGGTGGTTAAGATAGGTTAGTTTTAGGATTATTAGTTTGTGTTATATTGTTAAAAGTGTTGGAAATTAACTGAATTGATGGATAATATTGCTGATTTTGTGTTGAATATGATAAATGTGTGTGAATTGATGTTAAAAGACTATTTGTTTTATTGAACAATTGCTGAAATTTGGTTGAATAGCATTGACTTGAATTTGAATTGTCAACTGTTACTTAGTTGCATTAATTTTTCATGTTTGATGTATGTGCACGCCAAGTGTTCGTTTATATATCTCTGTGTCTATTGTTCATTTTAAATTTTATGTTGTAGCTACCATGTGATTTAGGATGTTTGATTTTTGCTTGGCATAGTTAATTAAATCGCTTTGTGATAAAGGATTGTAATGTGTTGGAAATTATTTGCTAATTGAGTTTTGAGTATGTATGTTGTGTGTAAATGCCAAGTTGGTTTCTCCCAAAAAAAATGGAACTTCAATCACAACACAACACACTCTAAAACTCCACTTTTGCACAATCCATCACAATTGCATCAATTCCTATTACCTATGTGTTTTTAAGTGCTTTTGACGTGTTTGGTTGCTTTAACTTCCAAGTCCTCTCTAAAACATCTTAGGCGCGCTAATTTGAGGGAATTGAATTCCTAGTTAGTTGTTGTGACATTATGTTTGAAATGGTTATATTCTAAGATACTTGTTGTTTAGATTATCAAATGTTGAACTTAATGTTGTATTAGTTATAAGAATTACATTGGTATTTTAATTTATTGTTGATTTGTTTTTCTGAATTTCTGTTAATTGGTATGCTATTTGCAGACATGACGACAGGTAGAAGTATTGCGGATTAGGCTACTGGTCGTGGACGAGGGCATGGTCGTGGTAGAGGGAGGGTTCCTTTGATACCCTTGGGAATTATGGATTCTCTCCTTCTACTCCAACCACCCCAGTGACGTCACAGGTTGCGGGTTTAGTGGACTAGCCATTCATCATGGTCAGTAACCCCTATTATGTCTCTCTTTCTGCGACGACGCCGTTGCCTTTAACCGCTCAATAGCCCGCTGCCACGGCAAAACCGCCCCCAATGATGGAAGTTGCGGCTACGGAGTCCTCTCACGATGGTGAGGCAGCTGATGCCCCTCTACCACCTCCCATTGTACGGTTGATGATTTGGCCTGATGATGGCACGAGGTAAGTTTCACTTTAAGTCTTCTATATTTCCTGATTATTGAATTGTTGAAAGTATCTAATTATTAATTCTAGTTTAGTGGATTTAAGGTTGTAGGTTTGAATGGTTGAAAGTGTGTCATATTTTCTGATTATTGAATTGCTGAAAGTCTTTGATTATTGATTCTAGTTTAGTAGATTTAGGGTTGTAGGTTTGAATGACTGAAAGTGTTTCGTGTTTCCTGATTATTGAATTACTGAAAGTGTCTGATTATTGATTCTAGTTTAGTGGATTTATGGATGTTGATTCTTGATTATTTCCTATTGTTCATTGATTGTTGACATTTGGTACTGTTTAAGTTAATTGTTGATGGATAGAGTTTGTGGCGCATTCCAGTTATAGATGAAACTCTGTTGAAATGTCTATAAAAATCTCTATATATTATGGTTATTTGCTTCTGAAGTTTTAATTTATATTGTTATATTGGTTTGTTTGTGGATTGTTCATAGGTTTACATCGAACAACAATGCATGTACTTAAGAGATGACTAACATCATCAAGCTGATGTACAACCATCCCTGACCCAGCTATAAGAAGATTCCCTTTGAGACCAGAGAGCGATGGTTTCAGAAATAGGCAGTAAATAATTTTTTTTAGTTTCAAACCTTTTTAGCTAGTTTATATCTTCTATTTTGATTGACTAATTTTAAAGTTTCTTTGTGCAGCTGCACTTTATATGGGACACTGAGCACGATACCCTCATTAGGAAGATATACAACCATCGAATGGGTCGGCGACTGCAGCAGATGCTGGAGGATGTTCGTGAGGGGCGAGACCACCTAACGACCTGGCTCTGACTAGAAATAAAGAAGGCTCTGTTGATTCATTAGGAGACTGATGGGGGTTCAAGTATCGGCATCTCACCAACAGAACTAACAGGGCATTGTCCAGGTTGTCCAAGTATACCGGCGGCTCAACGACATTAATGAACACTAAAGCTAGGATGGTATGTAGTTTCTTTAATTTTGTTATTAACTTAGTTATATTTTTTTACATATAATTACTAGGCATCATAATCATATTATTTCAATGCAACATGTGTAGTTGAAATTGTTGAATCGCGAGGCGACATTGGTGGAGAAATTCAAGTACACCCACACGTTGAAGGAGAACAAAGCGAGATTTGCTAATCAACAGTCTCAGGATCATTATGTGAGTAAACATACATATGATCTTCTGATATAGAATTAGAGATTAACTGTATAGCTATCGTACTAATCATAATAATATGTGTTACAGAGGAGTCCTATACACAGAGACTAAAAGTTGCAACTCAGCAATCTTAACAAAGTGGGGAGGACTCTACCGATAGCTCTGTTGCTTCAGTCATCGATCTCGATGCAGTTTGGCACGAGACCGTCTCAGCACCGTACAAGAACCACGTATACGGGATGGGGTCGTTCTTTGCTAGTAGCCTCCGCACCTCCACGTTGAGGCCATCGTCCTCCTCTGCCACTAGTCGAGCCGTCAAGCCCAAGGAAGGCGTAGATTTGAGGTTGCAGGTGCAAGAGCTTACCCACAGCCTTCACCACCAGACTTAGGAGTTGAACGATTAAGAGGAGAGGTATCAGGAGATCCTCACACGCGTGATAGACACGGATGACCTTAGGCTGGAGTAGAGGGAGCAGATGGAGCAGCTTCAGCGGATGAAGGCTCAGATGGAGGTGTACCAGGCTCAGATGCGCGTCGCTGGCATAATCCCTGCTTGTGGCAGTGGTCCTGATGGTGGCACACAGACATCACCACCTTCTACACCGCCTCATCAGGGCCACAGGAACGACGACAATGACGACGATGACTACTTGGATATTTAGTGATTAGTGCTTCGTTTTATTGTTTCATTGTATTTATTTGATTTACTTGACTTTTAACTTATTTGAGCATTTGATAATTTATTTTAAATAATATGTTTCTATTATTTATAAATTAACCATTAATTATGTGAAAAATAAATTTAAATAAAAAATTAAAATTGACCATTTATTTCACAGTTTTTTTTTAAATTGACATTACCATCAGATTTACTGAGTGAATAATTCAACGATAATAGTGTGGGAAACAACATATTGTAGAACCAATATTACCGTCGAAAAAATCGTTGATAACAAAATGATTTTTTCAGCAGGTAATCTGTCACAGAATCCGACGGTAATTACCGTCGGATGAAAAAATCTGCCGGTAAAAATTTATCAGCAAGGTTTATATCGTCCGATTTCTTTCGACTGTAACTTAATTACCGTCAGATTTTATTCATTTTTCCGACAAAAAATCCGACGGTACTCAACATTTTTCTTGTATTGAGTGAAGATATTTCAAAGAGTTAGGAGGAGGGTGTGCGTTTTTAATATAGGGCAAGCTTACCATCAGATTTGTAATGTACTGCGCGTTACCAAAATGTAACATTCCGCTAATAATTGGGCTAACTGGCTGATTTATCTGTCAGTATATCCAACCTTATGTCCCGTGGCGGTTTTTTTTTCTCTCCAATTATTACTAGCGAATTTACCTTCAAAAATGAAAATCTTCTATTAATAATTTGACTTGAAGAATTTATTGTCTCAATTTCCGGTAGAGCCACCAGTAAGGTGCGACACTAAATCAAACGTTTTTTTACGTGTGTCATTATTATTACATGTTATAATGACAATTATATACTTATTTTTACCGACAATTGTAATTGTCATTAATAAAAATTTTGATAATTTTACGGTTGGCTATCCCACAGATTGAGGCATCTAGCGTTATTTTATTTAATTAATTTACGGCAACTTATAAATTGACTTATTGAAGACTCCATTTTATTTGACTATTAGTGGCTGGCCAAAATCTTTTAAATGACTTCATTGATTCTTCTATATATATCTTCATTTTTATTGAGATCTATTTTATACAGAAATACATATTACTATGGAATTCCAAAGTAGAGAGCAGGGGGATAATGGTAAACTTCTTAAAGCCCAAAGTCACATATGGAATCATACTCTTAATTTTATAAACTCTATGTCTCTTAAATGTGTTGTTGAGTTAGGCATACCTGATGCTATTCACAAATATGGCAAACCTATGCCACTTTCACAACTCATTTGTTCATTGCAAATTCATCCATCAAAAACCTCCTTTGTCCATCGATTGATGAGAATCTTGGTCCATTCCAACTTCTTCACTACCAAGAATGTCACCAACAATGACCTCGAAGTTGAAGTTGGGTATGTTCTAACCGATTCATCTATGCTATTGCTTAAGGACAACCCCTTAAGTTTGATACCTCACTTGTTTATGATCCTTGATCCCAATTTTATAAAACCATGGCATCAGATGTCCACATGGTTTAAAAATGATGATCCTACATCATTTGAAACGGAATATGGGATAACGTTTTGGGATTATGCTAGGCAAGCTCCTAAATTTAATGAACTTTTCAACGATGCCATGGCAAGTGATGCACGATTGGTTAGCAAGTTTTTACTTGATGACAAGTGTAAGGGAGTGTTTGAAGGTTTGGAATCATTGGTTGATGTTGGTGGAGGCACCGGAACTGTTGCAAAGGCCATTGGCAAAGCATTCCCACAGTTAGAGTGCATTGTTTTGGATCTTCCACATGTTGTTGCTGATTTGGAAGGAAGTGAGAACCTTAAATATGTTGGAGGAAACATGTTTGAGGCCATTCCTCCTTCTAATGCCATTTTATTGAAGGTAATAGAATATTATAAGTTGCTTGTAGAATTAATAAAATGTCAAATTATAGTTCTTACAATTTTATTAATTTGTTAATTAAGTTTTCTATATTTTAAAAATTTATAATTTAATTTTTATATTAAATAAAAATTTATAATAAGATGTTTACTAATTATTATTTTTAAGGAAAAAACATACTAATCCTAAAATATTTGTTTTAATAATAATGATCCGTCAGTTACTTACCTCTTTTAACAAATTTTTATGCTAGAGAGAACTACCCAAAATTAAAAGAGAGGTTATGCTAATAACATAAATACCATCATTATATATGCTTTTCTCTTTACTTTTTTATTTAAATTTTTGTATAACTATGTAGTTCATTAGTTTATATATTGTTGTTGTAAGTTAAATACCGGTTTACTCATCGTAATCAAATAATTTTTTTTAAGGAAAAGCTTAGAATCAATAACTTTATTAAATTTCGACCATCACGTAACCAGTAAAAAAAAATGAGTAATCTCAAATCATTGGATGAAATCTCACACTATTAAAAATATCACTGATAGCTACTTGATGGTTACAAATAGGAGTATGCATGGGTCGGATGAAATCGGATTTGATGTGACCCAGACCATATCTGAAATATATACCGGGCCTATTTATTAGACCCGAACCCGACCCTAAATCCGATGAAACCTATACATTTTCGGGTCACGATTATACCGGGTAAAAATCGGGTGAAAATTGGGCCGTTAATATTACATTACCTTGATACCTTCTTATAAGCTAGCATGTGAAAATATCCAAATTTTCAAGACTTCAACTATTATTTGACATGGTAAAATTCACTTAGGAAAATATAACAAGAACCAACTCTTCTCTAAAATTAAAGCATAACCATAATCAATACTAATATTGTCTAATAATACCAAATATTTAAATTAATACAAATAATATAATATTATGCATTAATTAATCTAAAATTTTATGCATTTTAAATATAAAACATTAATTTATAGTCTTATAATAACTAATAACACAAAATATTAAAGTTTTCAATACTTAAATTCCACATAAAAATAGCTATCATCCATCTCTAATATACAAAATATAATTGTGTATGATGATCGTGCCATCGAGCCAATTTCGAGTGATCCGAGTTATGGCTCAGACCCGACCCAAAATAATGACCGAATCTATATTTGAGACCTTTATCTGGTTCTAAATCCGATGAAATCTCACCAAATTAGCTCATAAAGTATTTGGGATCGGATCGGATATTTGGACCAGGCCAAACCATGCACATCCCTAGTTACAAATCGTAAAAATTACTGACCTAATACTTAAATATTTTTTCAATGTTTCAAGAGATGTTAACCACACGTGTATATATGCGGAGCTGTCAATCCAAAAGAGCTTGCTTTTGAGGGGTCGAAAAAGAACCGCTAACATAAGTTTTTTTTATTTGTTTTATATTATTTTTTTAATCAATAAAAAATCAAATTATAAATTTTATAGTTATAGAAAATTTGATACTATATTGTAATATTAAATTTCATAAAAACATAAACTGAACTGATATAAAAAGAGACACGTAAATAATTATATTTATAACTTTAATTTATACTTTGTGATTGTGGAGTTATATAAAGCTTAACTCCTTATCATACTTATGCCCTGATTTTACTAAATAAATAAGATAATCTTAATGAATGGATCAAAAATTAATATATGCCAAATTCTTTTTAACTGATCATTGATTATTTTGATTAACAAAACAGTGGATTTTGCATGACTGGAATGACGAGGAATGTTCGAAAATACTGAGGAACTGCAAAGAGGCACTACACATGAGCAAAGGCAAAGGAAGGAAGGTTATTGTTATAGACATCGTGATGGGGAATGAGAAGAGTGATCATGAGTCAATTGAAACACAACTCTTCTTTGACATGTTGATGATGGTGTTCCTAACAGGAAAGCAGAGAAATAAAGAAGAATGGGCCAACTTAATATTCTCAGCTGGTTTTAGCGACTACAAAATAATTCCAATTCTTGGAATAAGGTCCCTTATTGAGATATATCCATAACAGTATATATGATAATATATATTAATCATTTTTCTATCTTTTAAAAGGAGAGACTATACATAGATCCCATATGAGCTTGCGTATATATAGTATTAAAAAAGATAAAATGAATAAATCAATATTATTTATGAATTTGGGTTTAGTGAAAAAATACACATTTTATTTTATTGGGTCTACTAATTAGAGTTTAATAGAAATTGATTATCAAATATTCTATAATCTCATATACATATATACATAAAAATATAATCACTATTGGGTTTGCTATTGCATATATATATAAATATGAATTTAGTATTTTTTAAAATAATTATTATATTACTGTAAATAAATTTAATTATTTATCTACTGTATGTCTGATTATTTTGGTACGGTAGTTGATTATCGATGAATGATTCCCGCGTCTACATATAGTCTTAATGTTTTTAACATGGTTTTAAAAACCAGACCGGACCGGCCGGTTCAACTGAAAAAACTGGGAACCAGTTACCTGGCCGGTCCGGATAACCTCAAAAACCGAATGGCAAAGAACCGGTGGAAAATCCGGTTGAACTGACGGTTACTGGCGAACCGGAAAAATCGTCTGATTTTTTGGCGGTTTAGTGGTTTGGAAATTCAGATGCCAAACGACGTCGTTTTGGCTTTAAAAAAAAGAAAAAAAAGAAAGGCGTACTCATTAAGCCGTTAACCAAACCTAACCCTAATCCACTTTCTTCCCCATTACCCCAATCAGCCAATCTCCCCTTTCTTCCCCTCTCACCCACCAAGGCCACCATTGCCACCGCCCACCAAGCTCCAGATTCCAGAAACCACCGAGCCACCCATAGCCATCCACAGCAGCAGCGCTCCTCATTCGCCACCCAAACCAATCCACAGCAGTCGCGACCACTACCGCGTTGAGCCTGCCTCCTCGTCGCCGAACATCGCCGAGCTCGCCGAGCCCGCCTCCTCATTCGCCGGTAAGACTCTGTTCTTGTCTTCTTCCTAATTTTGAACTCGCTTTCTTCTGAAATCTGAGCTCGCCTGTTTTGTTTGAAAAAAAAATAACAGGGCATCTGAGTTAAAAAAATAACATATGAATCCAGTTAAATATGCTTCAGGTTCAATCTGTTTTTCAAGTCGTGTTGAGTCTCGAACACTTTTATTACCCTTTCAATCTGTTTGCTGCTTCTGAATATGTTCTGATCTTGATTTTTGTTTTTGATTTTCTATGCTGCCTGTTCTGTTTGCTGCTTCTGAATATGTTCTGATCTTGATTTTTGTTTTTGATTCTCTAAGCTGCCTGTTCTGCTTGCTGCTTCATGAATATTTTTGTTGCTTCTGAATGGAAATAGTTTGAAATTTTTATTTTACCTGAATCAGTTGATTTCTGTGACTGTCAAGCTGCATGAACAAATTACATATATTATGAACAGTGTCAATTATCTAGGCAGCAAAATTTATCTTTCATATACATGACCAAATGAAGCTCATATATACCTGTATGTTAATATAATTTTCTATGCTGCCTGTTCTATTTGCTGCTTCTGTTTGCTGCTTCTGAATATGTTATGATCTTGATTTTTGTTTTTGATTCTCTATGCTGCCTATTCTGTTTGCTGCTTCTGTTTGCTGCTTCATGAATATATACCTGTATGTTGATATAATCTTCTGTGTCATCAATATATTCATGCATATACAAACAATATCATGATCATGATGGATATTTTTTGCTGCTTCATTATTTTCATGGTTTTCTAAAGTTGATTTCTTGTCTTTGATTTTCTGATTGTTATAGATGGAACAATCATAAAGTAACCCACAGCCACAAGATAATGCTGTTCAAGATTCTCAAACTGGTTCATCTAGAGGTAAATCTGATCCAGCTTGGCAGTATTTTACAGTGAAGTATGACAAAAATAACAAGGCTCAATATACATGTATTTTCTACTTGAATACTTACAATGGTAGGGGAAATATAGAATGAATATATCATCTTGCAAAAATCCCTGGACAAATTAAAGTTTGTAACAAAGTAACTGAAGATGTTGAACTTCAATTCAAAAGGCTTTTGGAGGAAAACAAAAAAAATAAGGCAGAAAAAAGAAAATTTACATCTGATTGTTATGATGTGGAAAGTGAAACACAAGCGGAAGAAGAGGGTGAAGCACCTAATCCTGTACAACCTCCGGCTCCTGCAACAATGGGAGACAAAGGAAAGAGAAGAGCGATTGTTGCTACTCCAATTGGAAGTTATTTTAAGGAAAGGACTACGCCAGGCTCTCAACCAGCTTTGAAAAGTGTCTTGGCCAGTAAACAAGTTAAACACAAGGTTAAGTTGGGGCTTGCAAGATGGATCATTGACGCACGGATTCCATTCAATGCAATTCAATCACCTTACTTTCAACCTGCCTTGGACGGCATTGCTGCAATTGGACCTGGTTTCAAGGGACCGTCATATGACGAAATGAGGGTTCATTTGCTGGCCGATCTTAAGAAGGAGTGTCAGTTGCTTGTTGAAGGTTATAGGAGCTCGTGAAAAAGGACTGGTTGTACACTGATGGCAGATGGCTGGACTGATCAAAGGCAGCGTACGTTAATTAATTTTCTAGTTTATTGTCCTGCTGGTATGTGAATGGTGGAGGCTACACGGTGGGAGTGCTCCTAAGCTGAAAAAAATGGCAATTCGTCTTTTTCATCAAACATCTTCATCATCCGGCTACGAGAGGAACTGGAGCCTCTTTGAACAAATCCATTCAAAGAGGAGGAACCGATTAGAGCATCAAAGGCTAAGTGACATTGTTTAATGTCACTTATAATCTACGCCTTCAATCTAGAATGCATCGCAAGAAGAAGAATTATGATCCAATTGACATTCAAAGCATTGACACAGTAGATTTTTGGGTAATGCCGGATGAAGATGATCCTGAATTTACTAATGGAGACATCGAAGGCATTGAAAATTTAATTTATACGGATAATGCTATGCCTTCATATCCTAAAGGTGATTGAAATAGCAAAACTTGTTTCATTTCCTCTCAATATCTGATGTAAAGTTGTAACTTTAATTTTTTTCTTGGTTTTCTATTTTATTTTATTAGATGGAGGAGATGTGGAACTTGATGTGGATTTCCCTAATGTTGCTGATTCTTCAAATACAGCTTCTTTTGGTGGTACTTCTGATGATGGTGGCTTTGGATTACATGTTTATGATGGAGATGTTGGAACACTTAATGATAATTATGATTTTTGATGAGTTGCACCTTTGATTAGTTGAAAACTTGCTAGTAATTGTATCTTTTGAATGTAGAACATTATGGGTTTGTCATTATGTACGTTTTATTTTTTGTTTAGTTATAAACTTTGATGTTTGAAGTTGTTTGTGAACCTCTAACGTATGTGGTTAATTTAAACCAACGTATGAATGTGCACAGACTCTCAGAATCGTCAAGTATCCCACGATATGGATTTATTTTTGTGAGTTTTGACACTCTCAATGCTCCTGAGTAAGATTACACCTACTTAGTAGGTAAGTTTATTGTTTTAGAAAAAGTATAATTTATTTATAGATTTATTTATTTTATTGATAATTTTGGCTATGTTTTTTTTTAAACAAACTTATTGACAACAATTTTTTTATTTTAAATCATTTCAAATGTTGTTGGATATTTTGCTGGAATTAAAAATGAGAGAACTCTTGAAAAGAATGGCAATTCTACTAAGTACACTATTATTGAATTAGAATTTGATGATGGGTAATCATATATTTATTTTTATAAATCTAAAAGTTTTAATATTCTCATCTTTTTAAATTGCTATTTTAACTTATTTTTTTCTCTAAGATAGATATTATTTTATTATTATAAAATAATAATGTTTTCATAAGGAAGTACAAAAGAAGTTGGATATTCCCAATTATCACCAAATGTGATTGGAAAACAAATAGCTTAAGAAAAAGTAAAGTAAGAATAAAGAGAAATTGTTAGCATTCATCAGGTATGGCTATTGAGTTTACGCACTAGACTGCTGGCTTCTTGCACTATCTCCGGCGCTAGCCTTATTAGCTTCTCAAAGACATACCTATTCCTCGTTTTCCAAGTTCTCCAACACACTGCCGCGATGAAGAGGATCTTTTGTCTACCTTCGATTTGAGCATGCATCTTAGGCAAGTGGCAGGGGTGGATGCAAATCGGTTATGAATTTGTTGCAAAACCGAAAGCTTTTCATGAAGACTATTCCATAAAAAGATCTTAATTTTATGAGGTAATTTCAATTCCCAAATGCTAATCCATACTCTGTTGTTCTGTATGTTCTGAGGCATCAATGAAGTAGGAGAATGAAAGAACCTATAAGCAACTTTGTATCCTGACCCAACTTTGTATATACCAGATTTTGTCTAGCACCAATTAACTTTATCCTCCTCCTCTGTTGGTTTGATGGAAAAAAATTTATTGTATATATCAACTGGAAAAATTGACTCAATCAGGTTTCTATTCTAGCTTCTATCAGGATTTAGTAGCTGATGAGCGGATATTTTATACGCTTTTTGGGGGTAATTTCATGTAGATTTTAGCATGTTTCAGTTAGTTTTTAGTAGAATATTATTAGTTTTTAGGCAAAAATCATATTTCTGGACTTTACTATGAGTTTGTGTGTTTTTCTATGATTTCAGGTATTTTCTGGCTGAAATTGAGGGAGCTGAGTAAAAATCTGACTTAGGCTGAAAAAGGACTGCTGATGCTGTTGGATCCTGACCTCCCTGCACTCGAAATAGATTTTCTGGAGCTACAGGAGTCCAATTGGCGCGCTCTCAACGGCGTTGGAAAGTAGACATCCAGGGCTTTCCAGCAATATATAATAGTCCATACTTTGAGCGAGGATAGACGACGTAACTTGGCGTTAAACGCCAAGTACATGCTGTTGTCTGGAGTTAAACGCCAGAAAAACGTCAT
>NC_029778.3:19807305-19808415 GCF_000817695.3 Arachis duranensis | reverse complement strand
AAGTAATCAGTTAGTTAAATTAGTTCTCTTTGGCACATGCCAAGGAGCCTTTAATTAAGGATCACAATTTCGTCCACCAAGTTTTTGGCGCCGTTGCCGGGGATTATTGAGTTTGAATAATTGAAGGTTTATTTTATTTCTTAGATTAGGAATAATTTGTTTTTATAGAGTCATTCAATTTTGATAGGATAGTTTCTTTTCAAAAATATTATTTTTCTTAATTAAGTGTTAATTTTCGTGAGTTTTAGTGTCTTGTTCTAAGTTTGGTGTCAATTGCATGTCTAATATTTTTCTTTAAAATTTTCGACTTGTGATTTTTGTTCTTCATTGATCTTCAAGTTGTTCTTGTTTATTTTTCTTGTTTGATCTTGAGTTTTTCTTGCTTTGTGTCTTTTCTTGTTTTACTTGTGTTCCTTTTAAAGCATTAATTGGAACATCTGCATCAAGTGTCATATTTATTCCCAATTGGCTAAAGCATTGGCTTATATTCTTGATGAGGAAGCACCAGTACTTTTGAAAATCTTTTTCAAAAATAATTTTTCTTGATTTAATCTTGTGCCAAACTCCAAGTTTGGTGTTTTATTATTAATTTTTATAAATTTCGAAAATTTTCTTAAAGTTTTCTAAAAATTTTAAGTTTGGTGTTCTTTCTTTTGTTCTTGGTGTTCTTGTGAATCTTCAAGGTGTTCTTGAGTTTTTCTTGTGTTTTGATCTTAAAATTTTTAAGTTTGGTGTTCCTTGGTGTTTTCCCTCCAAAAAAAATTTTTCGAAAATAAGGAACATTAGATCTAAAAATTTTAAGTCTTGTGTCTTTTGCGTGTTTTTCTCTTTCATCATAAAATTCAAATTTCAAAAATTTTATATTTTCCAACTACTTTTTCGAATTTTTTTAAAAATTTCTAGATTTTAATTTCAATTTTTTTCGAAAAAAAAATTTTAATATATATATATTTTTAACTTCTTTTTATTTTTTTCCTTTTTATTTATTCCATTACTATAAATTCTCAACTTGTATTCAATAATGGAAGCAAGTATGAGTGAACAGTCCAAGAGGACTCTGGGGTCATATGCTAACCCCACTACTGCTTCATATGGGAGTAGTATTTGTAT
>NC_029778.3:19803806-19804951 GCF_000817695.3 Arachis duranensis | reverse complement strand
CGTTTGGGCGTTTAACGCCAGGATGGTGGGGAGGAGGTAAAATTCGTTTTTCTTTACAATTTTTCTAAATTTTTAAGTTTCAATCCATGATTTCTTGCATAAACATGTTTCAAATTATCATCCTTCAAAATCAAATTGGTTTTCTAAGAACCCTAATTTCTAAAATCCCTTTTTCAAAAATATCAAATGTATCTTAATTTATAAACACAAATCTTTTTCCAATCCAATTCTTTTTCAAATATTTTTAATATCTTTTTCAACTCATCTTATCTTTTTATGAAAATACCTCTCCTTCTACTCCTCTCCTTTCCTTTCTTTTGCTTGAGGACAAGCAAACCTCTAAGTTTGGTGTGATTTGCCATGATCACTGAGCTAAAACTCATTAAGATCATGGCACCTGAGAGAACAGGAAGAGCAAGGATGTGAACTTAAGGGAGCTGAAGCATCAGAAATTAATTCTTGAAGGCACCCCGCAGACTAAAGGAACATCCACTTCCCAAAATACAGGTTGTTAAGTTCTAATTCCAGCTTTAACTCTGTGATAGTATTATTATAGGATTTTACCTTAGAAATTATATAGGAGTAGTAGTACTTAGCATATCTATTTTGATTTTACTTCCAATTAAGCTATAATTTATTCTTCTCATCATCATCAGGCATGAATAAAGTAGTAGATTTTTTTTAGAATAAAGAAGTAATTTATATTTTTGAGTTCTTAGTAATAAAGACTATAATTAATTGTATGTGGTGGCAATACTTGTTGTTCTCTGAATAAATGCTTGAACAGTGCATAAATTGTACTTTGAATTTAATGAATATTGGCTCCTGAAAGGATGAGGAACACGAAAAATATTATTGATGATCTGAAAAATCATGAAATTGATTCTTGAAGCAAGAAAAAGCAGTAAAAAAAAATATATATATTCACAAGCCATGAGCACTAGCCAAGAGTAAAAAGGATCCAAGGCTTTGAGCATCTATGGATAGGAGGGCCCAAGGAAATGAAATCCAGGCCTAAGCGGCTAACTCAAGCTGTCCCTAACCATGTGCTTGTGTCATGAAGGTCCATGTGAAAAACTTGAGACTGAGTGGTTAAAGTCGTGATCCAAAGCAAAAGAGTGTGCTTAAGAGCTCTGGACACCACT
>NC_029778.3:19785659-19802659 GCF_000817695.3 Arachis duranensis | reverse complement strand
GATGGCGGCATTCATGAGAATCCGGAAAGTCTAAACCTTGTCTGTGGTATTCCGAGTAGGATTCCGGGATTGAATGACTGTGACGTGCTTCAAACTTTAACCTGCTGGGCGTTAGTGACAGACGCAAAAGAGTGATTCTATTTCAGTAGGAGCGGGAACCAACCGGTGATTAGCCGTACTGTGACAGAGTGCGTGAGCATAGTTTTCACTGCGAGGATGGGAAGTAGCCACTGACAACGGTGACACCCTACATAGAGCTTGCCATGGAAGGAACCTGCGTGTGAGAAGAGGATTTCAAGGAAGAGTTGAAGTCAGAGGACAAAGCATCTCCAAAACTCCAACATATTCCCCAGTGCTGCAAATCAAAGTAACATTGTTCCCTCTTTTATCAAATCCAGTAATTTCACTTTTAATCCAAATAATCCTATTGATATCCTAACTAAGATTAATAAAATAAATATTGATTGCTTCAAACCAATAATCTCTGTGGATTCGACCCTTACTCACGTAAGGTATTACTTGGACGACCCAGTACACTTGCTGGTTAGTTGTGCGAAACTGTTAAATAGTCCATTAATATTGGCCACACAATTTCGTGCACCAGTAGCGCACTAACATAATACACTTGCAGATTCGATGGGATTGTCACTGCAGCTTGAGGGACATTAAAGGGCAATGGTGGTGGGAGCCAGGGATCATGGAAGATGCGGACATTAGCACCAGAGCCTATTTTCCATAACAAGCCTTTCTCAATCACATTGCGGCCTTCAAGAACACTTCTCCAGCCCCACGACGGTATGCTTCCTATCTCTGCATGTAAGAAATCTATATATCTGAAATATTTAGCTTTGAACATTTAGGGTATTTCATTAGATGCCAACATTGTTTGCCCAATAAGGCCAAATTTTGTGTCCTTAGATCTTTGATCCCCAACCCTCCATCTTTCTTCGGTCTCGTCATTGTGTCCCATTTAATCCAAACCATTCTTCGTTCTGCGCCTTTTTGACCCCACCAAAATTGTGAGAGCACGCTATGAATCTCAGTTAACAGCGTGTCCAGGAGCTTGAAACAAGAGAGTGGGTAAATAGGAATCGCTTCCCCCACCGCTCTTAATAGCATGTGCCTCCTGAGAACAATAAACTTCTTTTCCAACCCATAATCCTCTTCTGAACTTTATCCTTGATAGCTCCAAAGGTTGCTTTCTTTGATTTTTGAACTATGGAGGGCAGTCCCAAGTATTTGTCTTGGGCTCCGATATGTTCAATATTTAGTATCTGCGCAATTGCTAGTCTTGTGTTTTGAGGTGTGTTGTGACTGAAAAAGATGGCCGACTTGTTCAAATTGACTTTTTGCTCACTGAAGCCCTCGTAGATCTCTACCAATTCGAAAATGCTTTGGCTTGTATTAGGTGAGCCCTTGCAAAAAAAGATTGAATAATCAGCAAACAAAAGGTGATTAACTGTTTGGCATCTCTGATTAACTTGAACTCCTTGAATTAATCTATTTTGCTCTGCCTTGTGTAGCAAGAAGGAAAGCTCTTCCGCACAAAAAAGAAATAGATATGGAGATAGGGGGTCACCCTGTCGGATGCCCCTATTTAGCCTAAAGTAGCCAAAAGGTTGCCCTTCCACAACAACAGAGTAAGAAACAGTCGTTACCAATTCCTTAGTCCAGTTAATCCATTTAGCATCAAAGCCCAGCTTTTCCATGATGTACCATAAGAAGTGCCATTCAACCCTATCATAAGCCTTGCTCATATCTAGTTTAATAGCCATCTCATGATCTGCTCCAGTTCTCTTATTTTTCAAATAGTGCATACATTCGTGGGCAATTAGAATATTATCTGAGATGAGTCTACCTTTGAAAAAAGCACTCTGATTTGGGCTTATAATTTTATTCATAATACCTTGTAGTCGGTGCACCATAACTTTAGAAATAATTTTATACATAACTGAGGACAAACTAATCGGTCATACCTGAGTCATGTCACTGGCATCTGGCACCTTTGGAACCAAACAAATTTGAGTATGGTTGAAGCTTTTTAGAATTCTGCCACTGTAAAAAAAACTTTGCACAGCCTTAAAAACATCACCTCCAACTATATCCCAGAAAAAGTGAAAAAACTTAGCTGTAAACCCGTCATCACCAGGAGCACTCTGAGCATGAACACTGAACGTAGCTCTTTTGACCTCGTCCATAGTCACCGGCCTTTGGAGCCTAAAGTTCATGGAAGCTGTAACCTTAGGCTCCAAATCCTCCAAATATGGATTCGGATCAACCGAACAAGAAGAAGTAAAAATATCGTAGAAGTAATCTTCAGCTACCTTTGCAATATACTCTGGTTTCGATGCAATCTCATTGTTCTTCCCAACTAATCTCCAAATTATGTTCCTTTGCACCCTTGAATGAAATTTCTGGTAAAAGAATCTGGTGTTCTGATATCCTTCTCTTAGCCATTTGACTCTAGATTTTTCTCTCCAATAGCTCTCTTCTTTCATATATGCTAGCTCCAACTTCTCTTCCAATCTGGTAATCTCCTCTCCCCCATTGATTCCAGCCCTCCGCAGCTCCTCTAGGCTAGCTTGAAAGTCATCAATTTCTTTTCGAGAGTTTTCTTTGTGAGTTATCTGCCATTGAACTAATCTATATCTACATTCTTTCAACTTTTGGGCCAAGGAGAACATAGCCGAGCCTACTACTTTCATTTTCCACACTTCTCTGACAATTCTTTTGACATCATCTTCTCCACACCAACGTTCCTGGTATTTAAAATGCCTTTTACTATGCCAGGATTGAGGTTCAGTTTCTATCAAGATAGGAGCATGATCCGAGCCTAATTCTGTGAGCCTGTGCACCACTGCATTCTGAAACTTCAGCTTCCATCCCATTCCTACTAAATAGCGGTCAAGCCTCTCCTTCACCAAATCCTCTCCTTGTCTTCGGTTTGTCCACGAGAAAGGCCGCCCCCACCATTCCAATATCCACTAATTCGTTGCTATCAATAAAATTAATGAATGTTGCAATGGTAGTTGCTGATTTTTGGCCTCCACCCTCCTTTTTCGCTTGACTTATTATAGCATTAAAATCTCCTGCTATTACCACTTTTTCTTCTAGTTGTTAACTCATTGTTGTAAGCTCCTCAAACTGTAAGGCTCGAATTTGTTCCGAACAGCTCAAATGGACACCAATGAACGTCCATACCCCATTGTTTCCGAACTCTTTAACTTCAGCTGCTACAAAGAATTCCCCGCTGTTTATAATTTGAACATTGATGCTATCCTTCCAAGATAGCGCAAGTCCTCCTGCCATTCCTGACGGGTTAACAATATGCCAATTTCCATAGCTGCATACCCGGAGTTTTGCTTCCACCTGTCGAGATTGGTTCTTTGTTTCACTTATGAACACAATCTCGGGGGAGTGGGATTTACATATCCCTTTTAGGGTGTGAATTGTCAGGGGTCTCCCCAAACCCCGACAATTCCAAACTATACTTCTCATGGTGCCTTGGGTGCCATTTGTAGGCTGGCACTCTCCACTCCCTGTTCAACTGCATTTTCATCCTCTGTTCTTTCTTTCTTTGTAGATCCTTCAACTATACCACTCATCAACCTTTTTTTGGATCCAGCTTTAGTATCCAACCCTCCAACACCTTGTCTTGCTAATTTTTTCCACTTCCTGCCTTCCTCTGGTGTGAGACATTGCCCAACAGTGAATTGCATAGGTTAGCCTTCATCCTCCTTGGCGTTGAACTGACTAACTATGGTAACTTCCATGCACTCTGTTCTAGAGTTGGCTGATTGAGGTAACTCAGGTGCTGTCTTGTTGTCAGCGTTTTGTGGTTTCAAACTTTGTTCCTCCTCTTGCATTGACATCCCTGCAAATTCTTCCAATAAGCAGTTTAAGACTGGCTTTTTCTTACGTTGAGTAGCCTTATTCTGATTCTGAGCTGAGTTGTTGAATGTTCTTTCTCTTTCAGAGTTAATTCATATTCCCACTTGGCTGGCTTTAACCCATTTGCCAATGTCATCCTCTTTTACCCTATCACTCTTTGTGTCCTTCAGCAGATCATGGCAATTTTTCACCTCGTGCCCCAATTTTACGTAGTAGGTACAGAACTTTCCAAGTCTCTCATAGCGCAATGCCACCTCTACCTCCTTTTTATTAGGTCATGCAACAATTAATTGATCCCTCACTTTCTTGGTAGCTTCAATATTGATGTTGGCCTTTACAATCCTAGTTTCTCTACCTCTCATCTGAAATTTACCTACCTCCAACATTGTGCCCAGCCTCTCTCCCAATTTACGTCCAACTTCGAGGATTTTAAACGATTATGGCAAACCCCAAACTTGAACCTAAATTGAAAAATTGGAAACAATCTCTTCATCACCGTTCTGATCTTTCTTTCATCTCTTGACATGGAGCACGTAATCCTTGAATAGCCATGGAGAACCAAGTTCAAAACGTAAGACATCCACCTCTTTATTAAAAAAAATTGGAAGTAATTGTCCCCTTTGTCACTCACGCTAAATCCCTCCGGATTTTCCCATATAGCCTTTAAAACATTCCCCATGGTTCCAACTGAGAAGGTTTTGGAAGCAAAGAGTCTGCCATAGAGACTATTGGAGTAAGCATTAATACCTTCTGATATGTCTGCCTCTTCCAGCAGAATCACATTCCTACCTCCTTTCGGTTGTCTTCCTCGGTCCGATCTTCATCCTTCCTTACCTCAGCCATGCAAATTACGTAGATTATCTTTGTCAAACTAGAAGTCAGAGATTTGTGTTGAAATTTAATTGACGTTGACAGTGTAACATTGACGGTAGCAAAAATTCTGTTACAAACCCTAACAGAGCACTAAAAAACCCTAACAGAGCACTTTATCTTATAAAATTACTTTTACTTTTTCATAAGATTTTTTAATTAATATATATAATAAGAGTACTTTAATCATTCTCTATAATAAAGATATTGTAGTCATTTTTTTTAAAAAAATAATATTAATTTAGACCAGCTCAAGATTTGATTCACCATTTTTTTTATTTAAATCAATTTGTCTAGCCTAATTTTGACAAAAATAACATGATTTAATCGATTATATATGTTAAAATTTAATTACTAAAAAACATCTTTAAAAAAAGACGTTTTAAACGCTTTACCTGAATGACCACAAAAAATTTATAGCATTAACAAAATTAATTACACAAAATATAAAATTAACTTGTACCCATCAATAATATCCTTCCCAGTGCAAATCTAGAAAGGTCACCCGTCACCTCTTCCTCTTCAGCCGCAACCCTCTTCCTCTCCCGCCGAGCCAATCACCGCCGCGACGCTACCTTCCTCCGAGCCCCTCGCCCACTTCCTCTTCCTCTTCAGCCGCAACCCTCTTCCTCTCCCGCCGAGCCAATCACCGCCGCGACGCTACCTTCCTCCGAGCCCCTCGCCCACTTCCTCTTCCTCTTCAGCCGCAACCCTCTTCCTCTCCCGCCGAGCCAATCACCGCCGCGACGCCACCTTCCTCCGAGCCCGTCGCCCACTTCCTCTTCCTCTTCAGCTGCAACCCTCTTCCTCTCCCGCCGAGCCTCTCACCGCCGCGACGCTACCATCCTCTGAGCCCCTCACCGAGTCTTCATCTGCTGAATAGTGAATCCCTCGCTGTGTCATTGCGCTGCCGTCCTGCACTACCGAACCTCTGTGCTACCCTCTTTGTCGCCGTCTTCCTCCTCTAGTAACTGGTAAGTTGCCCCTTTCTCTATCTCATGCTCTCTCTGCTGCCATATCTTAAAGCTTGAGTGCATTAATATTGTCATATCTTAGTGAGGTTATGTAACTATGTTTCTGTTCAGGTCTAGCATCACATGTATGTTCATTTGCAGGAACAATTTTAGTTTATGGGGCCGATTTTGTCACAGGATTAACTGTTCAAAAGAATAAACACTGTTTGGAGAAAATTGAGATCTTAAACTTCTTTTATTTTCTGTACTAAAAATTGAATACGAAGGGAAGACATTTTTTCTATCTCTGAATCTTTATATTTGTGTCCTATTTTAGTTACCAAACACAGCCTTGATGAATTCATCCTTGATTCACACTGCATTACAACCATATATTATTCTTGTATTATTGATATTAATTGAACTTTCAATTTGATAACAAACATATTCATCCTTGATTTTTAATGTTTTAGCTGAGTATGCTATTGTTTACAAACAAGATGGGCTTACCGGTGGCCATGCGATCATGCTCGGTGCGGATCCTTTGAGCAAAGCTGCTGCACTTGAAGCATTGCATGCTTATCCCAGTATGGTTTTCTAAATGCTGCCACTGATTAGTGGCATTTGTGTTTTCTAAAGGAACATATTTACTAAAATGTTGTGTTCTTAATTGTTATTGAGAATGATGTTGTTGAAAGTTGAAACATAAGTCTTAGCAATATACAAGTTATGTTAACATTTTCATTGTCCTTTATGGTTGATGAAATATTTAAAACTTACACAGATTTTTCCTCTGCTAAACTTAAATGTGGAAGACTGGTAAAATTTAGGCGGTTTGCAAGTTGGAGGGGGAATAAATTCGGACAATTGTTTGAGTTACCTCAAGGAAGGAGCAAGCCACGTCATTGTCACATCCGTAAGTTCTTCTTTAAGTTTTTCCACCTTTTAATTGCCATTAACTTTCATCCATTGAGAAAGCATTTGTATTAACTCTCTCAACCAATTATGTTATTCAAGAATGGCACTTATGTGTTATTTTTCAATGGAAATAATTTAGTCATGCTGTGTTTAATTGATTTCTCTCTTTATAGTATGTGTTCAACAATGGTCAAATGGATCTCAAAAGACTAAAAGATCTTGTTAGAATTATTGGAAAAGAGAAACTTGCGTTGGACTAGGTGATGTGAACATGATTCAGTTTGCCAATTCTTAAATTTTGTTTTGTGTTTTTTTAATTGTTTTCTCTTGTTCAAATTTCCTTTTATTTGTTTTTTCCAGGAGGATCCATATTTCATTCTTTTGCTCTCAAAAGCTGCTCTCTCTTATCCTATTGTTGTACTCTAATTATATTCCCCTGTTGATTCTTGGACTTGTGTACTTGAACCTGGACTCATCAGATTCTTCTGCTTCTCTAGATTTTGTTTAATTATATTTATTAATACAGTATATGTTGAGTGAATTAGATATCAATCTATGTTGAGTGTTGCTTTCTTTCTTGTGTTTGAGCAATTGATGGGAATTGAAATTAGATATTGAAATTCTGCTTGTCACCCTTGTGTTATTACTAATTTTACCTATATTAGATTTGTTATAATATAAAGCATGCTTTCCCAGTGACATTTATTTGTGGACAAGAATTTGTTAGTGACATTTATTTGTGGACAAGAATTTGTTAGTGACACTTTATTGTTGTGATTCATTCTCCACACTTATATATCTCTAGTTTATATGCTTTGTGTTTTTAATGTAGATTTGTTAAGGTAATTTTATGGCTAGCACTCCTAGAGAAGATACACAAAGCAATAATGTTGCTCCGACCGATAATGAAATTGAAGTTGAGAGTAATATTAATCCCACTTTGGAAACTCCACAAGCAATGGATAATAATGCCTCGAATCCAGAAGGATCAACTCCTGTTGAAGGTGACAATAAGGCTAATGTTAAGAGTGCTTATTGGGAGTATTTTGATCGTTTGAAAGTTGAAGGTGAATGGAAGGCAAAATGCAAATTTTGCAAGAGTGTGCTTAATGCAAATCCGAAGAATGGTACCAAGTCACTGAGAAATCATGTGGACCGATATTGTAAGAGAATAAAAGTGGCGACCTCAAGGCAATCATCAATTGTTGAATCTCTAGCAAACAAGCACAAGTGCAAAAAGTAAACGAGGATGGCTTTGTGTTTGACCCTTCAAAGACAAGAAAGTGTGTCGCCGAAATGATTGTCCTGCATGAGTATCCTTTGAGTTGTGTGGACCACCATGGACTGAGGCGAGCGTTTGCATCAATGCAACCAACATTTAAAATGCCTAGTCGCAACACGATTAGGAAAGACATCTTGAAGATGTTTGGGGATGAGAAGCTGAAGCTAACTCTTCAACTAGATGAAAATGATAGTAGAGTTGCGATAACTAGCGACATGTGGACTTCCAATCAAGAAAAGGTTTACATGGTTGTCACAGCTTACTATATCGATAGTTCGTGGAAGTTGCAAATACGCCTATTGAGGTACTTCAAAAATTTCGTAAACTTTTATACATTGTGTTGTCTTTGTACGTTGAGCTTCGTCAATCTAAAATGCATGCATGTTTGTTTTATTTTTCAACTTTTGTTATGTTCCTTGTCCCCATACAAGTGAAGTTCTTACTCAAACATTGATGAAAATATTGTTAGAATGGAACGTTGATAGAAAACTGTCTACTATTACATTGGATAATTGTTCCACTAATGATGCTATGATAGATGAACTGTTGGGGCGTCTAGATTCTTCATTCTTGATGTTGGGGGGTAAATTGTTGCATATGCATTGTTGTGCTCATATATTAAATTCGATTGTCAAGGATGGTTTGAGTATAGTGAAGGAAAGTATTGAAAAGATTCATAGTAGTGTATTGTATTGGACTGCAACGCAGAAAAAGAACGAAACTTTTGTGAGTTGGTGTGCTAAAACAGCGATTCCATTTACTAAGAAATTGGTTCTTGATTGTCCGACTAGGTGGAACTCAACTTATTTGATGTTAGAAACTGCATTGTTATATAAATCTGTCTTTCCTAGGTTAAGGCAGAAAGAACCCCAATATAAAACTGTGCCAAGTAATGAGGAGTGGGAACTTGCCAAGGAAATATGTGATAGATTGAAGTTGTTTTATGATGCTACTCAGCTGTTTTCTGGTTCTAAATTTCCGACGGCCAATCTTTACTTTACATTGGTTTGTAAAATAAAAGTATTATTGGATGAATGGCAACTTTCTAGTAATTCTTTAATTGTTAATATGGCATCTAGCATGAAGAAGAAATTTGAGAAATATTGGGATGAGATTCATGGCATTATGGGTGTTGCTGCTGTTTTAGATCCTAGGTACAAGATGGTTGGAGTTGAGTTTCAATTTGAAAAAATGTATGCAGATCCAATAGAATGTTCCAAGCAAGTTGATATAATTCATCAGTTGTGTAATGAGTTGGTTAATGAATACAATCAAAAAATAAATTCTGAAGTGTCACATGTTGGTACAAAGGAAGTTGATGAAAGTGAAAATACAAGCATATTTGGGGGTGATGATTATATGGTGTATCTTAAAAGAAGAAAAATGACAAGGGGTTCATGTGTAAATGTTGAGTTTGATAATTATCTTGAGGAGGAAATTCATCCTCCAAATGATCCTAACTTTAATGTTTTGAAATGGTGGAAGAATAATCAAATAAAATTTAAAGTTTTGGCAAAAATAGCCAAGGATATATATGCCATTCCAGTATCCACTGTTGCTTCTGAATTTGCTTTTAGTATAAGTGGTCGTGTAATCTCTCCTCATCGCGAAAAGCTCAAAGAAAGCATAATTGAAGTTTTGATGTGTGGCCAAAGTTGGTTGTGGGTAGCTTTAGGGAATAAAGGTGATATATTACTTAATATTCATTTATGTTAATTTTTTACATCATAATAATTAATATATTAATTGCTATCTCTTTTGATTTTTAGGTTTGAATCTTGATCTTCAAAACTTTAATGATGATGAAGATGCGGAAAGTGATCAAGAATAAGGATTGAAAACTTTTTTATATTTTAATGATGTAATTTCTTTATGTTTGTATTTTAATTTAGTTATTTGACATTCTATGAACTCTTTTTTAATTTTAAGTTATTTGACATTGTATGAATCTTATGTTTGTATTTTAATTCAGTTATAAATTTTAAGTTTGTATCTTGATTTATATATGAATGTGTAAAATTTAAAATATTTACTTTTTATAGGGGCGGATAGAGGCGGGGCGGGTACCCGTGGAGACGGATTAGGATAAAGTAGTCTACTACTCGCGAATAGGAGCGGAGCGGGTAGTAGTGGGATACAAGGAGGATGGGGCGGGGTCGGGTAGGACAAAAATACGCCCCTACCCGCCCCACTGCCATCCCTAATTTCACTAACTGCCGTTGGGTTTTGGTAAGTTACCAACGTGCGTAACACTTGGGGTGATATGGCATTGGCTGACATGGATTTTTAAATTAAAAAATTAATAAAAATTAAAAAATTGGACTTAAGGTACCCAAACAGGTGACTCTTCATTTTGCGCGTTCCTTTACTTTTACTGCTTGCTCTAGCAGAGTTTTTTCTGTAACTTGATCACCATTACTAGCTCTGGAGGAAGAGAGAAGTTCTTGAAAACTCCAAAAATCATTGTGAGAGGCACAATGTCTGAGTCGGTCTTCACTGTGGTGTAAGGGAGCTTCACGTAGTGGCTTCAAAACGATGACGCAGAGACGGTAAGTTCATGACTTGGTTTGAGTTGATAATAGCAAGTAAGAAATAGAGTTTTATTTGGATTATTTGGTTTTGGAACGATTTTATATAGTGTGTGTTTTTATTGTTTGAAACCATCCTCTATTCTTATAGGGTTTTATCATTCCATTAAGTCTTTTTTTTTTCAGAAATGTTGTATATTTTAAGTAAATAAATTGGATAGATGGTTTAAATGCATGGGGTTATGATGAGTTTGATTGATTCTGAATGTCTTGATTTTTAGGTTAAGCTTTGAAATGTGTTTTCTTTTCTGACACAGATGGATACTATACACATCGAGCTAGTGATTCACCATAGAGGGAAGTTTCAGAGAGAACGAGATGGCAAGATGGTGTTTGAGGGAGGTGTGGTAACGAAAGTTGAAAGGGTTAACGTGGATACGTTGAATAAGTTTTTTTTTTATCAATGATTTGCTGAAGGACATTGGGTATAATGAGGTCTCAGATCTTTATTGGCTTGAACCTGGTAAGAAAATAGACTCTGATTTGAGATTGCTGGGGGTGGATTTAAATAGTGTGAGGATGTATGAAGCTTTTGTAGCTAATGGAAGGAAGATAGATGTGTATAGTGAGCATCCCATCAGTGTCCCAGAGATTGTTGAAGATGATGCACAATCAACAGAAGGTTCCTCTGTTCAACCTACAAGCAGTGTTGCAGAAGGTATAATTTTAAACCTGTTTTGTCAAACACGATTACATGACGTATACTATCGTTAGTTTCATTGATTATATGGTGTTATGATTATCAAATTTTAAAATAATAAATGTCATTTTGTCTTAAACTATAAGAAATAATGCTAGAAGCACATCACATATTTTGCTCTCTTAACATTTGGCAAAACTTTCAGAAGTAATGGAAGGATTTGGAGTTCAAGGTGGCTCTCTTTGAATGTGCAAAGACCACAATTGAACAAGAGTTCAATGATGGAATGGAAAGTATTAGGAGGATGAATGCACATGCATGGGAGTACCTTTATAGATAGGATCCAGCCTAGCCAGTGGACTAGGAGCCATTTTAGTGAGTATCCGAAAGTGGATAATATAACCAACAATAACTGAGATTTTCAATGGAAGAATTAAGATGAGGGGGAAGCCTGTTATTACTATGGTAGAGGAGATAAGATGTTATATGTTAAGGATTCTTGCCTGGAATAAGAAGGCCTTAGTGGGTTATATGGTTAGGATAACTCAGTACAACAAAGTAGGCTTAAAAGGGAAAAGGGGGAGAGTAATCATTGGCAGCGAATTCCAACTGGAGATGACAACAGAGAGGTGTATGAGGTGAAGTGTTTGCCTATGAAAGTTAGTGTTCACTTGGGAAGGAAAACATGTTCTTGCGAAATCTGGAAACTCACTAGTCTGCCATGCAAACATGCATGTGCTGCATTGGCTTACCAGAATATAGGAGCTGGAGATTTTGCACATAATTGACACATTATGAGTGCATACAACTCCATATATGAGCTAATGAGCATTTGGTTCAGCATGTACCAAGTCAAAAGTGTACCACCCCAAATGTTACACATTGGCAACTTAACCAACGAAACCCAACTGCAGTTAGTGAAAAATGTGCAATGCGGAGGCCATAATTGATAGGTACAAGTTAGTTTTCTATCATGTATGGTTAGTTTTATCAACACTATAATCTTTGGTGGTCAGATTTAGTACTTTACTCCATATAATATTAATTTCAATTAAGGTAATCAAATATCTTTTTATTGCATAGGACAAGTATACACAAATCTTAGAAGCTCAGACCCAAGAATCCCAACAGAGTGTAGAGGAAGGCAACGGAACAAGCAATGATATTATGGTGGACCCTAATGCACTTTGGCAAGAGACGGTTGGAGAGCCATACAAGAACCACATTTATGTAAAGGATCCTTCTTCACCAGCACACTTCGATCCGATCCTTTGGCTGAGGATAGCATCCGTGACTTGTTAGCTCGCCTTGATTAGCGCGAGTCGATTGGTCGAGGAGGATAGACAGGTCATTGCAGCGGATGGTGAGGATATCCCAAGGGACCAAGAGGAGAACTACAAGATGTAGGAGGACATTGCTAGACCTTGTTCCACACAAGCGGGGGGTCGTCATCAGCACTGGTACCACCGACGCTGCAAGATGATCACGATCAACATGAGGACGATTCTAAGGACTATGTGGACTCGTAGGACTTTGATGTTTTATTGTTTAGTGCATATTTGTGTTTCAGTTGACCCTTTTTCATTTCATACACTTTATTTGAATTATTGACATTTTTATTTGTAGTATTGATATTATAATTTTTTTAAGTTAAATAATTCCATTCATAAAATAAAAAAAACATATAAGTGTCTATATATAGGACAAGCAAAAGAACCGGAAGATTTCCAACGCTCTACTATAAGGTAACATCATATAATAATATAATAAGAGAAATAAAAGGAAGCAAAGTGCTCATCAATTAAGAATTTGAGATTTGTTGAAACTCATTCTGAAGTTTCAAATTTGACGCTATTATCTCTTCTATATTAGTTGATACATCATCTTCTGTTCCTAACCTTCCATAAGGACTGATAAATCCATATTTTATGATATATTTTGTGCTTAATCTGAGTGATTTATTTAATCTTTCACCCATTTATTAATATTAATTGTATGGTTTTACTTTCCCTTCCTTATTATGTGATGTATGTGAAAAACATGTTTCCTATGCTTTAGAATTAATTATTTGAATTACCTTTATTTCCATTCGATGCCATGATTAGTGTGTTGAGTAGTTTCAGATATTCTAAGGCAGGAATGACTTAAAGGATGGAAAAAGAGAACATACAAAAATGGAAGGAAAGCATAAAATGGAGTTTTTGGAGAAACTGGCATCCACGCGACCGCATGGACGACGCGACCGCGTGCCAAGAGCGAAGAAGCAGCGACGCGGCCGCATGACTGACGCGACCGCGCGCTTAAAGAAAAACACCTATGACGCGGCCGCATGACTGACGCGACCGCGCGACAAAGAAAACTCCAATCGACGCGACCGCGTGACCCATGCGGACGCATGACAGAGGCCATGCACCAGAAATTGCAGAAAATGCTCAAAGCGGATTCTGAAGCCCTTTTTGGCCCAAATCCAAGTCCAGAAGGCATAGACCAGAGGTTATGAGGTGTGGGAATGCATCCATTCAGGAGCTCGGCATTTTTAGTCACTTTTCATGATTTAGATCTAGTTTTGAGAGAGGTTCTCTCCTCTCTCTCTTTAGGATTTAGGATTTAGGACTTCTCTTAGTTTTAGGAGTAACTCTTGATCTCAGGTTCAATGTTCTTTGTATTTATTTATTTTCAATGTTCCATGTTTAGATTGATTTTCTTAATTAATGTTATTTGAGATATTTCAGTTTATGATTGTTTTATTTATGAATGCTTTTTATTTAATTTAGATAGTTTCCCGTTTTGGCTTTGGTTAAATAATTGGTGACTCTTGAGTTATCAAACTCATTGTTGATTGAAAATTGGATTTCTTCATTTCATTAATTCAAGTTCCAATAACTCTGACTTTTCCCAAGTAAAGACTAGGACCTGAGGAATCAAAATTAATTCATCCACTTAACTTACCTTCATAGTTAGAGGTTAATAAAGTGGGAGAAAAATCCAATTCTCATTACAATTGATAAGGATAACTAGGATAGGACTTCCAGTTCTTATACCTTGCAAAAGGTTTATTTTACAGTTATTATTATTTTATTTTACTTGTCATTCAACTAACCTTTTACCTTAATCCAAAACCCCAAAACACACTTTTTCATAATCAATAATAAGAACATACCTCCCTGCAATTCCTTGAGAAGACGAGCCGAGGTTTAAATACTCGGTTATCAATTTTAAAGGGGTTTGTTACTTGTGACAACCAAAATGTTTGCACGAAGGTATTTTTGTTGGTTTAGAAGCTATACTTGCAACGGAAATTTATTCTGAATTCTAGACCACGCAAAAGTCTTCTCGTCAAAATGGCGCCGTTGCCAGGAAATTGCAAACGTGTGCCTTATTATTGGTTATTGTAAATATTTTTCTAAAAAAAAAATTTCAGATTTTATTTTAAAATTTTTGTCTAAAAATTTTTCAAAAATCATCTCTTTTTCAAAATATTTTCTTTTTGTTAGTTTTTATTTTTATTTTCTCCTAGTACCATGAACTCTCACCCCTTTGGCTTTGAGTCTGGTTATAATTATGTTGCAGGAAGAGGAAATTACAATGAGAACAGGCATCAAGGTTGGAACAATCAAAGATGGGAGGAGCCACAAGGATTTGATCAACCCTCATGGCAACAACCACCTCCAATGGACTATCAACAACCACCACCATATGCCTATGAACCCTTTCCTCAATATAACTTTGGACCACCGTACTCACAAGTCCCTTTCCACCATTCACCTCCATATGACCCTATCCCTCATCCACCATACCAACCACCTTATTAGTCAAATGAACCATACACAGAACCACCACCTTTCCAACACAACTACTCTCATGAACCACCACCTCAATATTCACCATCTCCATATCATTATCAAGATGAATCACCTTCCTATTATGAACCCTCTCTCCCAACCAATGAATCTTCATATCCACCCCAACCTCCAATGGATGACAGACTTCGTGTTATTCTTCAAAGGCAAGAAAGGATGAATAAGAGTGTGCTAAATTTCGCGGCCCCCTTAGGCGAGTTAGTAAATATAATAGCTTCCCAATATCTGAGCACTCAAAGAACTCCCATGGCTACATGTGGGAAATCAAAAGAAGAGCAAAGCATGAAGAAGACACTAGAAACTTCGGTGGACAATGAGGAACATGGCGTTGTATTGGAACAAGTGGAGGAAGCCATAATAGTTGCAGAGGAAGAAGTGGTTGAAGACTTAGGAGATGCTGAACCTCCATGGGAAAGTCAAGACATAGAGCCTCCTTCCAAGATGGTTGCATTTGATGCTGAGGAGGGTGTACAACCTCCAAGGCATATCATGATTAAGGACTTGGAAGAGGTCGATCAAGAGATGGAGATTAAAGAAGAAGAAACACAGCCTCCCATGCCCTTGGTAAGTAATGAAGAAGAGATTGAATTGGAAGAAAACTACCAAGAGGAAGAGGTTGAAATTGAAGAAGCTTGCAAAGAGGTGGAAGTTGTCAAAGAGCACAAGGGAGTGGAGCTTGAAATCACATTGCCAAAGTTATTGGAGACCCTACCCCCTAAGTTGCCATCATCCTTCACAATATTCAAGTGGGTAAAATTCATATCCCTTAGCTTTCTAATTCCACTTGAATATGGGCTACTGGAGACGGATGGTCAACTTAGAGCTCTTTGTAACATTAAGAGTAAGAGGAAGATGGTCAGTGGTAAGAATTGTCCTGCAAGGTTCATCATGGTTGGAAGCTTTAAGTTTAAACGCAAAGGTTGGTGTAAAGCTTAACTGAATGGGTCTAGGAAGTTGTTTGGTCACTGCAGTGAGAATTCAGATCACCTTTCACCCGGCTGGAAAAATGTAGATCTAGACAAAGACGGGTGTAGAAGAACTGACAAAGACGGCTGGAAAAATGCATATCTGACATTCAATACTCCGGGAGCCTACAAGCCTGTTTGAACTCACACAAGGCTTTACGTATTTTGTTTGGGACCCCGAAGGATGCTGGCATTCCAAGCACTAGTGGAGATTTCTGGACGAATTCAAACATAAGCCACCATAGCAGGAAGCTCATCCAATGTCCAACTTAAGGACTTTAACTAAAAGTGCTAGGTGGGAGATAACCCACCATGGTATGATCGTCCCTTTTTCAGTTTTCACTTTTGTCCATTTTGTTTGTTCTTGAGTTTTGATTGAACTTGGAATTTTGTATAACATTCATGGCATCTGCATTTACATCTTTTTCTGCATAAAAAAAAGGCATGGGACGCGACCGCATCACTCATGCGATCACGTCAGTTGTGATGAACCCCCCCCCCCCACGCGTCCGCGTCAATCACGCGGTCGCGTGACCTGGAAATCGGCGTAAAGATCCAACGCCCAGAAATTTGGGCGGGAATCGTGTGGCCATTGTGCTTTTCGCACAAAAGACCCACGCGATCGCGTCACATGCACATACACTAATCCCACGCGACAGCGTGAGCGGCGCGATCGCGTCGCCTGGATTGCACACCACCCCAAAGGAGATAGAGAGTTGCGCTGACATGACACTGGAATCTTGCATTTAGCACAATTTCAAGCGACGCGATCGCATGTCTTAGGCGATCGCGTCAACCCCTTTTCTATCCGTTCCACGCGATCGCACGACCCAAGCAATCGCGTCATCCCCATTTCACCCCAGCCACGCGACCGCGTGCCCCACGTGATCACGTGGATTTGAATTATAACCCCCCTGTCACGCGAACCCTATCAGTCGCGCCCCCCCTCCCGAAACCCTTTCCCCCCTCTCTTCCTCTCCACTAACCAACCACCACCCAACCACCACCACCGGCCACCACCGCCACCGTCAAC
>NC_029778.3:19784024-19785552 GCF_000817695.3 Arachis duranensis | reverse complement strand
CGTGCCGGACGCCACCACCGCAACCCCCAGCCGCCTCTCTGCCCCACTCTCCTTCTTCGCCCACCAGGTTCCGCATCACGTCCCCTTCTATCCATTCGTAGTTCGTTCATATTTTTCTGTTTCTGTTCATCATTAGGATAGATATATATGCATGTTGTAGTGGATTTTTAGGTTGTTAGGTAGCTTAGGCTGTGGTTAGTGGATATAGGTATGTTTACTTGCACCGTTCGTGTTTATTGCTTTATGTTTTTGCAATCCTGCTGCTGCTCTGATGTTAGTTCCTATGCTACAAATTCTTATTTCATGCTGCTCTTTACACTGAATTTTCCTGATTATATTCCTTATATGTAATTGCAAGCTTTAATTTTAATTCATATGAACTATTTGATTGCTGTTTATTTTCCGAGAATATCCAATTTTAGCCAGAATGCTGCCCAAATTTCTGTAAAACGTTCTCATTCATGTTTTGGTTTGGCATTTTGAACTCTTTTTTCTTCTGCTTTACCCAAACCATTTCATGAATGCCAAGGCAAGCTTCATTATCCTTTTTGATTTCCTGGTTCATAAACTGCATCTATGATGTTTGATTCCAATTTTTACTTCCTTTATATCTACTTGAATCAGCATCAACCTGTTTTCCTTGTTTGGTTATGAGTTACTTATAGTTCCTACCTGTGAATCCTTATTACTTGGAATTTTTCATTATGTCACTTGCCTTAACCCAATTTTTATCCTACTTACTTACTAATTCTAATTTCCTGAACTCTTTTTCAACACTAACCAAACTAACCTTTTACAACATTTTCTCTATCCTAACCAAACTAACCTTTTAAAATATTTCTTCTGGCTTTTCACTTTCTTTTAACCTTCTAACCATGGCATAATGTTAATTTTTCTATTTAACATGAATTCAATTACATTTTGGATTGTGAATTTTTTCTTTTGAACTTTTCACTACTATACAATCCTTAATGCACATTTAATATACTCATTTTCCTTATTTTATTTCTCCCTTGCCACTTTGTGTTTTCTTTGACTATATGCCTATTTGCTTTCCTATTTTTATATATCCTGGTTTTCCATTTTTCAGGATGTCTGCCTCCTAGAGGAAAGAAAAAGGCAAGGCTACTACTGGCAAGCGTAAAAGAGGAGAATCCTCCATGTCCATCATCGATCTGATGCATGACTCCTCCTGGAGGGAGAAGAACTTTACCCAACAAGAGAAAGCTGACCAGCTGCTCCCTGCCAATGATCCAGTGAAATTTGCAAACCGGTACTGTGAGCTAAAGTATCCGGTGTTTGCAACCTCCAGGAACCTATACCTGGAGAGGACTCTAAAGATCCCAGGAGAACTCCAGCAATACACCACTGAGAAAATCAAACAAAGAGGCTGGTTCTTTCTGGAGAGAAATTTGGCTGAGGTGAACGCATCTTGGGTAAGGGAGTTCTACTGCAACTACTTCTTGACTTTCTTGGATGCAGTACACCTAAGGGGAAAGCAGATTCTGATCACTGAAGAGGCCATAGA
>NC_029778.3:19780770-19782472 GCF_000817695.3 Arachis duranensis | reverse complement strand
CAGTATTACCACCGGATACATACATGCCACAGACACATAATTGGGTGAACCCTTTCAGATTGTGACTCAGCTTTGCTAATGTCCCCAATTAGAGGTGTCCAAGGTTCTTAAGCACACTCTTGTTGCCTTGGATCACAACTTTATTTCTTTCTTTTTCTTTTTCTTTTCTTCTTCTCTTTTCTTTTTTTTTTCTTTTTTCGAAAATTTTTTTTTGTATCCACTGCTTTTTCTTGCTTCAAGAATCAGTCTAATGATTTTTAGATCCTCAATAACAGTTCTCCTTTTCCTCACTCTTTCAAGAGCCAACAATTTTTAACATTCTCAAAACAACAAATTCAAGAGACATATGCACTGTTCAAGCATTCATTCAGAAAACAAAAAGTATTGTCACCACATTCAAACTAATTCAACTAGTTTCAATGATAAATTTTGAAATCCTGTACTTCTTGTTCTTTTGTGATTAAAGCATTTTTCATTTAAGAGAGGTGATGGATTCATAGGACATTCATATCTTTAAGGCATAAAATTTCAATTTTATTAATTATGAATTAAAACAAGACTCAAAAATAGATATAAAATGAGACTAGAAAAACGAAAAATAAAACAAAACTCAAGAAAATAAAAAAAACGAAAAACAGAGGCTCCTAATGATAGAGGTTTTCACAGAGTTGGGACTCAACAACCTTGATTTTGAGAAGTGGATGCTCCCTCAACTTGAGATGAGAGCTTTTGGCGTTTCAACTCTTGGAGTTCACGCCCCTGCTTCTCTTGCTCCTTCAGCAATTTGCAGAGCATGCAGTTCTAATTCTGCTGTTCTTCCTTCAGTTGCTCCATAGTCTCTTGTTCAATGGGTATGAATTCATCTGCTTCCATCTTCACCCCAGCCTCTTTACAGAGCAAGGAGATTAGGCTTGGGTAAGCCAGTTTGGCTTCAGTGGAATTCTTATTTGCAATTGTGTAGATCTCACAAGCAATCACATGATGAACCTCCACTTCTTTTCCAGGCATAATGCAATGAATCATCACTGCTCTCTTGATGGTGACCTCAGAACGGTTGCTAGTGGGCAATATGGAACGCCCAATAAAGTCTAGCCAACCTCTTGCAATTGGTTTGAGGTCTCCCTCTGTTTCGAATTTGCTCTTGGATCCCCGGATATTCATCTTCTTTCAGATCAAATTTAACTTCCGGGATCACTGACCTCAGACCCATTATTTTGTGATAATGGTCTTCATGTTCTTTGGTTAAGAACTTCTCTTGATTCCAAAGATTCTTTGGAGTAGTCTCTTTCTTTCCTCTTAAATTGGTTTGTTTTCCCTTAGGAGCCATGATCTTGATGAATCTCGGCTTAGTGATCACGGAAAAGCACACCAAACTTAGAGGTTTGCTTGTTCTCAAGCAAAAGAAAAGAAAGAAGAGAGAGAGAGGAAGAGGAAATTTGAATGGTGTGGTGGAAAGGGGGAGCCAAACGTGGATTTATAAGGTGGGGAGGGGAGTTTTCAAAAAAAAAGAGAGATTTGAAAGGAGATTTGAGAAGATATGGAAAGAAATTGAAAAAAAGGGTGATTTTTTGACAAAATTTGGGAATGATTTGAGAGATTTGAAGAGTGATTTTAGATATTTGAAAATTTGAAAGTAAATGATGAGAGATTGAAATGTATTTTTGTAGAAAAATATGGGTAAGAAAAGGAAAGTTTGAAAAAA
>NC_029778.3:19780308-19780573 GCF_000817695.3 Arachis duranensis | reverse complement strand
AACGCCAGAAATCCTTTATCACTGGGCGTTTTTCTGAACGCCCAGGATGCTGCACACCTGGCGTTAAACGCCCAGAATGGTTCCCATTCTGGCGTTTAACGCCCAAAATGGCACCATTCCTGGCGTTAAACGCCCAGAATGATACCCATTCTGGCGTTTAACGCCTAAAATGCCCCTTACTGGCGTTTTTTCGCCAGTAAGTTCTTTTTCTCTGCTTTTTGAGCTGAATCCTTCTGTAACTCTGTGAATTCCTTCATTTTTGATG
>NC_029778.3:19779721-19780148 GCF_000817695.3 Arachis duranensis | reverse complement strand
GCTCAAAATTTCCTTCAAGATAATGCTTGATTCTCTGTCCATTAACAATGAACTTCTTGTCAGAATCAATATCCTGAAGCTCAACATATCCATATGGTGACACTTCTGTAATCAAATACGGACCCCTCCAACGGGATTTGAGTTTTCCTGGAAACAGTCTGAGCCTAGAGTTGAAGAGCAGAACTTTTTGTCCTGGCTCAAAGACTCTGGTTGACAACTTCTTGTCATGCCATTTCTTTGCCTTTTCCTTATAGATTTTTGCATTTTCAAAGGCATTGAGTCTGAACTCCTCTAGCTCATTTAGCTGAAGCAGTCTTTTTTCACCAGCTAACTGTGCATCCATGTTTAGGAATCTGGTTGCCCAGTAGGCTTTATGTTCCAGTTCCACAGGCAAGTGACAGGCCTTCCCATACACCAGTTGGTATGG
>NC_029778.3:19779054-19779520 GCF_000817695.3 Arachis duranensis | reverse complement strand
TTGTGGCTAATTCCATACCTAACCATAGCAAGGTGTAGCTGTTTATTGCAGAAATGAGTGCCCCCATCACTGATTAGCACTCTGGGCACTCCAAACCTGCTGAAAATATTTTTCTGGAGGAATTTCAGTACGGTCTTGGTATCATTAGTGGGTGTAGCAATTGCTTCTACCCACTTAGATACATAATCCACTGCCACCAGAATGTAAGCGTTTGAGTATGATGGTGGGAATGGCCCCATGAAGTCAATTCCCCATACATCAAACAGTTCTATCTCTAATATCCCTTGTTGAGGCATGGCATATCCATGAGGGAGGTTACCAGCTCTTTGGCAACTGTCACAGTTACGCACAAACTCTCGGGAATCTTTATAGAGAGTAGGCCAGTAGAAGCCACATTGGAGGACTTTAGTGGCTGTTCGCTCACTTCCAAAATGTCCTCCATACTGTGATCCATGGCAGTGCCATA
>NC_029778.3:19775365-19776091 GCF_000817695.3 Arachis duranensis | reverse complement strand
AATTGTCTTCCTCATGTGTATAGATCCACCAGCTGAGTGGTCTAAAGACATATGAGCTTTTTCTGTAAGCCCATAGTAGAAAATGTCTAACTGTACCCACTCTGAAAATATTTCAGAGGGACATTTCCTTAGCATACCTCTATACCTCTCCCAGGCATTATAAAGGGATTCATTATCCTCTTGTTTAAAGCCTTGGATGTCCAGCCGTAGCTGTGTCATCCTCTTTGGAGGGTAAAAATGATTCAGGAATTTGTCTGACAACTGTTTCCATGTCTTTATGCTTGCTGTTCGGAAAAGCACACCAAACTTAGAGGTTTGCTTGTCCTCAAGCAAAAGAAAAGAAAGAAGAGAGAGAGAGGAAGAGAAAATTTGAATGGTGTGGGTAAAGGGGGTTCCAAACGTTCATTTATAGAGTGGGGGGAGGAGAATTTCGAAAACAAAAAAGAGATTTGAAAGGAAATTTGAAAAGATATGGAAAGAAATTGAGAAAAGGGTGAGTTTTTGAAGAAGATTTGGGATTAATTTGAAATAGATTTGAAGAATGGTTTTGATTTGTGAAGATTTGAAAGTGAATGATGAAAGGTTGAAGTGCATTGATGTAGAAGAGTATGGGTAAAAAGAGGAAAGTTTGAAAAAATTTGAGTTGAAAACAAAAATGTGGCCCCCCCACCTTTCTGGCGTTAAACGCCCAGAATGGCACCCATTCTGGCGTTTAACGCCCAATGG
>NC_029778.3:19774180-19774651 GCF_000817695.3 Arachis duranensis | reverse complement strand
TATAGAGAGTAGGCCAGTAGAAGCCACATTGGAGGACTTTAGTGGCTGTTCGCTCACTTCCAAAATGTCCTCCATATTGTGATCCATGGCAGTGCCATAGGATCCTTTGTGCTTCTTCTCTGGGCACACATCTGCGGATCACTCCGTCAGCACATCTCTTAAAGAGATATGGTTCATCCCATAGGTAGTACTTGGCATCTGAAATTAATTTCTTTTTCTGCATGTGGCTGTACTCCTTGGGTATGAACCTCACAGCTTTATAATTTGCAATATCTGCAAACCATGGAGCTTCCTGAATGGCAAAGAGTTGCTCATCTGGGAAAGTCTCAGAAATCTTAGTAGAAGGGAGGGACGCCCCAGCTACTGGTTCTATTCGGGACAGATGATCAGCTACTTGGTTATCTGTCCCTTTTCTGTCTCTTATTTCTATATCAAACTCTTGCAGAAGCAACACCCATCTTATAAGCCTGG
>NC_029778.3:19756196-19771472 GCF_000817695.3 Arachis duranensis | reverse complement strand
TTAGCATAAGAAGGTATTTGCTCAAGTGCCTCTGCAAACGGCATCTTTATTTCAAGAGTCCTTAGATAGTCTGCAAAGCGGGCAAATTGCTTATCCTGTTCCGCTTGGCGGAGTTTTTGAGGATAAGGCTTTTTGGCTTTATATTCTTCAACCTTAGATGCTGCAGGTTTATTCCTTATAGAAGTGGTTGAAGAAGCCTTGTTAGAGGGATTACTGTCAGCACTCTCAGGTGTCTGATTCTCCCTGGGCGTCTGAACGCCAGGATTGGGAGGAAATTGGGCGTTTAACGCCAACTTTTCCCCCTTTTCTGGCGTTTGAACGCCAGAACTGGGCAAGGAATGGGCGTTTAACGCCAGCTTTCCTTCCCTTTTTGGCGTTTGAACGCCAATAACATTCCTCTCTGGGCTCTTACTGTCCTCAGAGGGATTTTGAACATTGGTTTGGTTGTCCTCTGTCAATTGTTCCTTGTTTGGCTTTTTACTCTTTTGAGCAGTGTTATTCAGGGTCTTCCCACTCCTCAGTTGAACTGCTTGACATTCCTCTGTTATCTGTTTAGATAATTGTTGTTTTGCTTGATTCAACTGCAGTTCTATGCTCTTGTTAGCAACTTTAGTCTCATGGAGCATCTCTTTAAAGTCTGCTAACTGTTCTGTCATCAGGAGCAATTGTTGATTAAGCTCAGTTATCTGTTCTTGAGGACTAGGGTCAGTGACTACTGCCATGACCTCCTCTTTTGGAGAGAACTCATTGCTAGAGTACAAATATTGGTTTCTAGCAACAGTGTCTATGAGTTCTTGAGCTTCTTCAATTGTCTTTCTCATGTGTATAGATCCACCAGCTGAGTGGTCTAAAGACATCTGAGCTTTTTCTGTAAGCCCATAGTAGAAAATGTCTAACTGTACCCACTCTGAAAACATTTCAGAGGGACATTTCCTTAGCATACCTCTATACCTCTCCCAGGCATTATAAAGGGATTCATTATTCTCTTGTTTAAAGCCTTGGATGTCCAGTCTTAACTGTGTCATCCTTTTTGGAGGGTAAAAATGATTCAGGAATTTGTCTGATAACTATTTCCATGTCTTTATGCTTGCTGTAGGTTGGTTATTCAACCACCTTTTAGCTTGATCTTTTACAGCAAATGGGAACAGTAATAGTCTGTAGACATCCTGATCAACCTCTTTATCATGTACTGTGTCAGCAATTTGTAAAAACTGTGCCAGAAACTCAGTAGGCTCTTCATGTGGAAGACCGGAATACTGGCAATTTTGCTGCACTATGATAATGAGTTGAGGATTTAGTTCAAAGCTGCTTGCTTTGATGGGAGGTGTACAGATGCTACTCCCATATACAGCTGTAATGGGGTTAGCATATGACCCCAGAGTCCTTTTGGACTGATTAATCCCACTTAAGTCCATAATGGACAAAAGGGAAATGATAATGATTGTAAAGAGATAATTTTTTTTTTGAGAATTAAACGAAAAAAATAAAATAAAACAAAAGAAAATTAAAGTGAAAATTCGAAAATCAAAGAGCAAACAAGATCAAAGCAAATTGAGAACTGAATCAATTAGTTAATCAAAAAGATTTTGAAAACAGCAATTAAAAAGATATGATTGAAAAGTTTTTATGAAAAAGATTTGATTTTTTTGAAAAGAGGAAAGAGAAAAACACAAAAAGACACCAAACTTAAAATTTTAGAAAATCAAGCAAATAGTTTTCGAAAATTTTAAAAGAAAAACACAAAGAGGACACCAAACTTAGAAGTTTTGTAAATCAAAAAGGGACTAAAAACATGCAAAAATCGAAAATCAAAAGAAAAACAAAGGCATGCAATTGACACCAAACTTAGAATATGAAACTAGACTCAACTAAAAGACTCTAAACCAACAAAATAAAACAGTCCTAATCTAAGCAACAAGATAAGCCGTCAGTTGTCCAAACTCAACAATCCCCAGCAACGGCGCCAAAAACTTGGTGCACGAAATTGCAATCACACTTTTGCAATCCCGCACAACTAACCAGCAAGTGTACTGGGTCGTCCAAGTAATACCTTGCGTGAGCAAGGGTCGATCCCACAGAGATTGTCGGCTTGAAGCAAGCTATGGTTATCTTGTAAATCTTAGTCAGGATATCAGAAATTATCAGGATTGATTGTGAAAAGCAAAAGAACATGAAATGATTACTTGTTTTGCAGTAATGGAGAATAGGTTGAGGTTTGGAGATGCTCCATCTTCTGAATCTCTGCTTTCCTACTGTCTTCTTCTTCAAACACGCAAGGCTCCTCCCATGGCAAGCTGTGTATAGGGTTTCACCGTTGTCAATGGCTACCTCCCTAGAACGGAGGTGGTTGTCAGTCACACGTTCATGGTTGAGAATGATGATGATTGTCACGGATCATCACATCCATCCGGGTTAAGAACAAGTATTATCTTAGAATGGAAGCAAGCATGATTGAATGAGAAACAGTAGTAATTGCATTAATCCATCAAGACACAGCAGAGCTCCTCACCCCCAACCATGGGGTTTAGAGACTCATGCTGTGGAAGAAAACGTGTAAAAATGTCATAAGGTCATCCCATGAGGTCATAAGGTACTGATACAATGTCAAAAGATCCTATTAATAGTAAACTAGTAGCCTAGGGTGTACAGTAATGAGTAAATGACGTAAAAATCCACTTCTGGGTCCACTTGGTGTGTGCTTGGGCTGAGCAATGAAGCTTTTATGTGTAGAAACGTTTTCTGGAGTTAAACGCCAGTTCTCATGCCAGTTTGGGCGTTTAACTCCAAGTTTTATGCCAGTTCCGGTGTTTAACGCTGGAATTTCTGAGGGTGACTTTGAGCGCCGGTTTGGGCCATCAAATATTGGGCAAAGCATGGACTATCATATATTGCTGGAAAGCCCAGGATGTCTACTTTCCAACGCCGTTGAGAGCGCGCCAATTGGGCTTCTGTAGCTCCAAAAAATTTGCTTCGAGTGCAGGGAGGTCAGAATCCAACAGCATCTGCAGTCCTTTTTGGTCTCGGAATCAGATTTTTGCTCAGGACCCTCAATTTCAGCCAGAAAATACCTGAAATCACAGAAAAACACACAAACTTATAGTAAAGTCCAGAAAAGTGAATTTTAGCTAAAAACTAATAAAAATATACTAAAAACTAACTAGATCATACTAAAAACATACTAGAAACAATGCCAAAAAGCATACAAATTATCCGCTCATCAAGAGACCATAGAGGACATTCTACAGCTCCCACCTAAGTCCGATCAGCCTGATGGCTACAAAAAGGCTGAGGAGGACATGCGCCTGATGAAGTTTGATTAGGATGCTGTTAAGGCGAAGATAGCCCTGGACCCGACTGTTCCTTGGGAGATGGGTTAGGACACTACCTTGCCCAAGGGAATCAAAAGGGTATACTTAAATGATGAGGCTCGGTTATGGCATCAGATCCTGAGTAATTATGTGATGCTGAGTACTCATGAGACAGAGATTCCGGCTGCTATGATCACCCTCCTATGGTGTGTGATGGAGGGTAAAGACCTGTACTTGCCACGATTTATCCGGCATTATATGGCCAGGGTCCACGTCCGAGGCACTCTCCCTTTTCCTTATTTGGTGACACAGCTGGGCCGTCGAGCTGACGTGCCATGGGAGGATGCCGATGAGAGACCACCGGCTGCGGACTGTATGAAGATCATTCCTCACAGTAGGAACTTCCTAGCTTTGGGCTACAAACCACCACCCTTCACCGCTACTGATGAGACAGCCTCACCGTCCGCCGGACCCTTTTCCTCCACAGCTGCCCCTGCTGCCACCACTGCACCTCCACCTGCCTCAGAGCCAGTGTACCACCTCGTGCACCGCTTGTTCCGACAGCTAGATCAGATGGAGCGCCGTAACCGGCGTCGATATGAGAGATCAGAGTGTCGCAGCAAGCGACGCTATGAGCATCTGAAGCTGATGATCCGACAGGGCAGTGACATCCCCTCCGAGCCTGACACACCATCAGAGCCATCAGAGGAGGAGGCGGATGAGCACGAGGAGGAGACCCATCCGCAGGCAGGCACAGAGCAGGCCACTCCCCAGGCAGAGGTTCCACAGCAGATTGAGGCTGCAGATCCTGAGATCCCGATCTAGTCAGCACCCCCTCTACAGCAGCCAGACCCTCAGCCCACCACCACCGAGACTCCAGCTACTATTCCTACCAGTGATGACACCCCTTCACACCCGGCTTGACTGAACATCAGGGACGATGCTCCATTTTAAGTGTGGGGAGGTCGCCATCTCTGGCGTATTATCTTGGTGAACCACTACAGACTCTTTTCTTTTATTTTGGATATTTTTCTGTATTTTTCTTTTCTATTGTTATTTTCTGAGTACTTATACATTGCTACTTTTATGTATTTCTACTCTTTTTCTGCATTTTGCATTTTTAGTTCATATTTTAGCCATTTAGTTTAGTTTGCAGTTCTAACTTATTAGCTATAGAGTATGTGGATTAATTAGTATAGTTTACCCTTTTGGCATATAATAGTTTAATTTGATCAAAATAAAAGGAGTAGACTAGGAAATTTAAACAAGATCAAAACAATCCACACACTTTGTATATAAAGTATTACATCATGTAGTTAAGTTAACAACATTTCATCAAGGAGGAACACTAAAACTTTAGCCATCCCATATATTTTACATTGAGAATAATGGGAATTTTTAACTAAACCTCCATGACATACATAATTGATATATGATTTATGAGTTTGAGAACATACAGCCTGTGAGTTTTGAGCTTAATTGTATGGTTACATTCAAACCATAATTTTTATTCCTGTGTGTTCCACCCTTCTTTTGTATTCTGGTGTTCTTTACTTTGTTTTAATATATATGTCCGATTATAGAATATAGATACATACCAAGAGAGTGATTGAGGCCATGTTTGATTTTAACTCACTATCCCAAATAAAGCCTACCTTTTATGCCATCCTTGTTAGCCACCTTGAGCCTTTTAACCCCTCTTGTTCTATAACCACATTACTAGCCTTAAGCAGAAAAATAATTTAAAAATCCCAAGTTGAATCCTTGGTTAGTTTAAGATAGAAATTGTGTAATTAATTAAGTGTGGGGAAACTTTATGGGAATATGGATGATAGAAACAAAGGTAGAAAAGTTGAAAAAAAAAAGAAACAAAAAAATATATATTGGGGAGCATGCTCATGTGAAATTAAAATAATTAATTACCATGTGCATTAAAAAAAAAAAGAGTTTTTATTTTCAATAAAGGGGATACAAAAGAATTTCCCAAAAATACAAATTAAAGCAAATGCACATGGTATAAGAACAAAATATGAGCATGTAACATAAAAAGTGGGAATTATGGAAAATAGGTAAAGAAGCTTTACTTTAGAAATTATGTATGTTAGGTGAGACCTTAGACTAATTAAGGATTCACTTATTAGCTCACTTAGCCTTATACATATACCCTAACATTTACCTTGGCCCCATTACAACCTTAATTAAAGACCTCATGATTTTTGGTATGTCTATATTTTATAATTGTTGATTGGTTAGATGAAGAATAAAGTTATAGAAAGTAAGGATAAAAAGAAGAATAGAGTGATTAACCCAATAAACACTGAGTGACTAGAGAGTAAACACAAAATCCAGTGAGGGTTCACTAACTCATTAACATATATCTCTACTTACATTACTAATTGTCTTGCAAGTTTATAAAATGTTTTTTTCTCCCCCATCTCAATTGTAAAAGTGCTTTATCATTATCTAAGGTTGGCTATATATATATAATTCCTTGAGAATGTGAATTGATTTAACTACATGTAAGCTTTATATATGAGTGAATAAAATTAGAATTGCATTTAGATTAGAATTGCATTGCATGGCATTCAACCGCTTCAACCTTACTTTTACCTTGGACATAGCATGAGGACATGCTATTACTTAAGTGTGGGGAGGTTGATAAACCCATATTTTATGATATATTTTGTGCTTAATCTGAGTGATTTATTTAATCCTTCACCCACTTATTCATATTAATTGCATGGTTTTACTTTTCCTTCCTTATTATGTGATGTATGCGAAAAACATGTTTCCTATGCTTTAGAATTAATTATTTTAATTACCTTTATTTCCATTCGATGCCATGATTAGTGTGTTGAGTAGTTTCAGATCTTCTAAGGTAGGAATGAAGGAATAACTTAAAGGATGGAAAAGGGAACATACAAAAATGGAAGGAAAGCGTAAAACGGAATTTTTGGAGAAACTGGCATCCACGCGACCGCATGGACGACGCGACCGCATGCCAAGAGCGAAGAAGCAGCGACGTGGCCGCATGACTGACGTGACTGCGCGCTTAAAGAAGAACACCTACGCGGCCGCATGACTGACGCGACCGCGCGACAAAGAAAACTCCAATCGACGCGACCGCGTGACCCACGCGGACGCGTGACAGAGGCCACGCACCAAAAATTGCAGAAAACGCTCATAGCGGATTCTGAAGCCCTTTTTGGCCCAAATCCAAGTCCATAAGGCATAGACCACAGGTTATGAGGTGTGGGAATGCATCTATTCAGGAGCTCAGCATTTCTTAGTCACTTTCTATGATTTAGATCTAGTTTTGAGAGAGGTTCTCTCCTCTCTCTCTCTCTTTAGAATTTAGGATTTAGGACTTCTCTTAGTTTTAGGAGTAACTCTCGATCTCAGGTTCAATGTTCTTTGTATTTATTTATTTTCAATGTTCCATGTTTAGATTGATTTTCTTAAAAAATGTTATTTGAGATATTTCAGTTTATGATTGTTTTATTTATGAATGCTTTTTATTTAATTTAGATAGTTTCCCGTTTTGGCTTTGGTTAAATAATTGGTGACTCTTGAGTTATCAAACTCATTGTTGATTGAAAATTGGATTTCTTCATTTCATTAATTCAAGTTCCAATAACTCTGACTTTTCCCAAGGAAAGACTAAGACCTGAGGAATCAAACTTAATTCATCCACTTAACTTACCTTCATAGTTAGAGGTTAACAAAGTGGGAGAAAAATTCAATTCTCATCACAATTGATAAGGATAACTAGGATAGGACTTCCAGTTCTTATACCTTGCCAAAGGTTTATTTTACAGTTATTATTATTTTATTTTACTTGTCATTCAACTAACCTTTTACCTTAATCCAAAACCCCAAAACACACTTTTTCATAATCAATAATAATAACATACCTCCCTGCAATTCCTTGAGAAGACGACCCGAGGTTTAAATACTCGGTTATCAATTTTAAAGGGGTTTGTTACTTGTGACAACCAAAACTTTTGCACGAAGGGATTTTTGTTGGTTTAGAAGCTATACTTGCAACGGAAATTTATTCTGAATTCTAGACCACGCAAAAGTCTTCTCGTCAAGGACCAACTCAAAATCACCATCATCATCCTTTGAGAGAAGCTATTGGGTTGGATATGCAAGATCCTTATTTTCAAGTTCCACTCAATATAGAAATCAGAGTCTTCGGTGTCCCTTTTAGCAATCGGTAAATCCATTTTTGACCATATCTTCATTGATTTCTCATAATAGAATATGTAATGATTGATTATTTTTGGAAATCGTAAACATCTTCGACAGGTGGGTTGAATCGATGGGAATGTGATGAAGAAATTTTTGCAGCACTGGAAGCTTTTCATGGAAATCCCTCCAAAGAAAAATCTTAATCTTTACTGGGATTTTCAGCTTCCACAGTTCTTGCCACACGTTTCACTATCTCATAATCTCTGGGCAAAATTCAATGGGAGGATGCGAGAACCCATAAGTCACATGGTACCCCGTAATCACTTCATACAAACTACTTTTATTAAGGGCCCAATAAATTTTATCTTCTCCACCCCCAATTGTTGTTGCTAGTACCTGCTGACAAGTGCCCTCAGAAAAAATGCTTCTAATTAGAGTTTGACTCCACAAACCATTAGAAAGTATTAAGTCATTGACCATCAATAGTTGTTGATTTTGCATATTGAAAACCTCAGATGGAGGGACAACACAAGGATGTGGAGGAGTAAGCCAAGGATCGCTAAAGATTTGGATACTGGACCCATCACCAACTTGCTAAACCAGCCCCTTTTCAACAATTTTATGCCCTTCCAATATGCTATGTCACCCTTACGAAGGTACTGCTCCAATGTCTACATTCATTATAGAATTGTATAAAAAATATTTACCTTTGAGGAGTTTAGATAGGGGTGATTGTGGCTGAGAGACAACTTTCTAACACTGTTTTGCTAATAGCGCCAAATTCTGAATCCCTAGGTCCTTAAAACCTAGTTCACCTTCCAATTTCGGTCTTGTCATAGTATCTTAACTAACCCATGCCATTTTTCGCTCTGTACCTTTTTTACCCCACCAAAATTGGGAGAGTATATTGTGAATCTCCCGAATTAAAGTGTTAGGAAGACGAAAACATAATAATAAATAAATTGGGATAGCCTCTCCAACAGCTTTAATTAGAACATGCCTGCTTGCAGAGGAGAGATGTTTCCTTGACGAATCCATATTTGATGATAAATTTTGAATTGATTTGAGTGGATTTCATCATATAAACCCACATTTATTAATTCAAATAGCATACTTTTGTGTTCTCCCCCTAAATTGAGCCTAATTGTGAAAACATGCTATTTTGTGCTTAATTTGATTAATTTTATCCCACTTTCATCCCATTCGATGCCTTGATGGTTTTGATGACTAATTTCAGGTGTAATAGGTTGGAATGACTTGATAAGAGTGGAAGAAAAGCATGGAATTGAGAGAAAGCATAAAGAAATCAAAGGAAAAGCACACACTGGCGTGTGCGTACGAACAACCTACTATGCGTACGCACAAGAACCACAAAGCCATGTGTGCGTGCGTACAACCACCCGTGCGTATGCACAAGAAAAAATCAACAAGTGTGTGTACGCACAACCTATGCGTACGCACAGGTCCCAGCGCGTGACTCATTTAATGCAAATCGCTGGGGGCGATTTTTGGGCCTCCAGACCAATTTTGGACCTTCTGAAGCTGATTGAGTGCTATATTAAAGAGGGCCTCCTTCAATGTGAAGGGAGAGGGGAGCAATTAGGGTTAGTTTTGCATCATGTAGGTCATTTTCTAGAGAGAGAAGCTCCCCCTTCTCTCTAGAACCTAGGGCTTTTAGTTTAATTTCCTTGTAGTTTCTACTTTTAATTCTTGTTTTTATCTAATTTCTTCTACATTTCTTTGTTCTCTTATCTTAATTTTCTTTGTTTATCTTGTTAATTTCTCATTTTAGTTGCCTTTTATGTTTATGCACACTCTTGTTATTTTAATTTTCAATTAATGCAATTTATGTTTTATGTTCATTTAATGTTTTCTTTAATTGTTATTGTCATTTTCTTGCTTTTGGTAGTTAGATTTTATTTTTAATGCAATTTAATGTTATTTTATTTTCATACACACCAAGTGTTGATAAAATGCTTAGCTTAGTTTTAACATAGTTTTTCTTCACTCTTGATTTGAAATTGATGACTTTGGTGACCCTTGAGTTATTAATGTCCATTCTTGTTTGATACATTAGAGTAGTTAGTTGATTTGGTCTCCATTGAATCTATGTGACCCTTAGTGTTGACATAGGACTTATGGATTGAAATCAACTATGCTTACTTGACTTATCCTCCATGTAGGGTTGACTAAGTAGGATTAACTCTTCATAATCATCATGTGTTTGTGGTCAATGGCTAGGATAGATAACCTTTGGCTCTCAATTACTTGCCAAGAGGTTTCTTGCACTTTAATTTTCCTTGCTTTAACTTTTATTACTTTGACTTTTAGCTTCTTGCATGTTTAGCTTTTCACACTCTTGGTTGAGAAATTGGGTGTTTGGGTGGAATTGAGTTGTGGATGTCCATTCCGCATTATGTGAGAATTGTTAATTGGTTTGGTTTTCCATGACACTAAGTGACCCATAGTGTTGACTATAACTAAGGGATTGGAATCAATTATGCTTTTTTGACTAATTCTCAAGTAAGATTGACTAATTGGGATGAATTCCACGCACACAATTGCCATGTTTGTGGTCCATAACTAGGATAGGAATCCTAAATTTTCCAATTCTCATCAAGAGCTCCTTTTAGTATTTAAATTCCATTTTCATTGCTTTTAATTGCTCTCCTTTTTAATTCCTTGCATACTTGTTTGATTTCTTGCTATTTACATTACTTGCACTCTCTTGCTATCATCCAACCCCCATTTCCCCATATCCAATAATTGATCACTTTAATTGGAACTCTTAGGGAGAACGACCTGGGAGTCTCAATACCCTCACCATATACTTCACTTTTCCTCCACCCTTGAACTCGCTTCCTCATCTTGTCCTTGATTTCTCTGAAGGTGGTTTTTTTTATTTTTGGATTGTAGTTGAAAGACCCACTATTTATCCTGTACACTAATATGGACAATTTTCAATTTTTAAGACGGTAGTAATCGAGCAGCACGAGGAGTATTATTACTAAATAATAGAGTTGATTTATACAAATTAACTTTTTGGCCACTAAATTCCTTGTATGATTGAAGAAGACTGAGAATATTTTCACAACTATTTTTTGACGCTTTGCAAAAAAACGATTGAGTCATCCGTAAATAATAAATGATTAACAGTAGAATATCTTCGTTGATCTGAATACCTTAAATGAGACCATTTTGCTTTGTCTTGTTTATCAAAAAGGATAATCCTTTTGCACAAAAAAAAATGAGGTAAGGATAGAGGGTCTCCTTGATATATAGATACTTCTATTTGGTTTAAAAAATCCAAAATATTGACCTTCAACAACGATAGAATAAGAAACTATAGTCACCACCTCCTGTATCCAACCAATTCATCTAGATTCAAATCCCAATTTCTCCAAAATGAACAAAAAAATGCCACTCAACACGATCATCAGCTTTTCTCATATTCAATTTAATAGCCATTTCAGTCGATAGGTCCCTCTTCTTTGTCTTTAGATAGTGCATACATTCATGAGCGACTAGGACATTGTCTGAAATCAATCTACCCTTAATGAAGGCACTCTAATTAAAGCTGATCAGCGAAGTCATAAATTTCTGTAGCCGATGGACTAGTACTTTAGAAATAATCTTATACACAACTGAGGAAAGGTTGATGAGTCTAACCTGCGTCATATCCTTTGCATCAGAAATCTTAGGAATAAAACAGATTTGTATATGGTTGAAGCTCTTGAGTAGTCTACCACTAACAAAGAAATTACGAACAACCTTAAAAATACCTTCCTCTACTAAACTCCAATAGAATTGAAAGAATTTAGCCATTAATCCATCATCACCAGGGGATGCTCTGGGGGTGAACACTAAAAACTGCACATTTTACCTCATCAAAGTTGATCGGTCTAGTTAATTTTTTGTCCATAGTTGCTGAAACTTTAGTTTTAAAATCTTCGAATGCATGTGCCGGATTAGCTTGGCCAATTGATGTGAAGATATCCTTGTAGTATGTTTCAACTACTTATGCAATTTCTTCACGGGTGGTAGCATATGTACCATCATTCTTTTCCAGTTTTCAAATTTTATTTCTCCGGATTCTGGATTGGAATGATTGGTGAAAGAAACTTGTATTTCTGTTCCATTCTTTTAGCCACTTTACACAAGATTTTTCCCTTCAATAGCTTTTCTTCCTAAAGTAAGCATCCTCAAATTTATTTTGCAAGACTTTAATCTATTCTCCATTTGTTATATACTCCTCTCTAAGTATTTCAAACTGAGATGTGAGTTCACCAATGTCCTTTTTCGAATTAAATTTGTTCTGTTGCTATCATTGAACAACATGGTGCCTACAATGCTTTAATTTTTGAACCAAAACAAACATTGCTGAGCCATTCATCCATTCCTTCCAAGTTTTGGTAATATTACCCTAATTTCTTCTAAACCACACTACCTCTCCTGAAACTTAAACCTTTATTTAGATTTTTCCATGACCGGATTTGTATCAAGGAGGATAGGCACATGATCTGAACTGTTTTCTGCGAGCTTAGACAGCGAGGCTGACAAAAAATGATCCATCCACTCACCATTTGCAAGTGCACAGTCAAGCCGCTCCCTAATCTGTCCTGTCCTCATCACCTATTAGTCCAGGTAAACCTTCTCCCAATTATACCTAAGTCCTTCAGTCCACCACCATCAATAAAATTCACAAATTTAGAAATAGATGAAGCTGATTTTACCCTCTCACTCCTTCTCATCGAGACTCACTATAGCATTAAAATCATCCATAATTACAACATTTCTAAAGAAACATTGTACAAAAGAGAAAAGTTCTGTGTATCGGGTAGAACGAATCCCGTCTAAACTATTTAAATGTACCACAATCAGTCCCTAATAAGAACAATTCAAAGCAGGATTAGTTACCTTGTTAGCTATGAAAAACTCATTTTCGGCAAGAACCTCAACCGTTGTGCCCTTATTCCATGCTAAAGCCAATCCATCAGCTATACCTGTCAGACTAACAATCTTTCCGTCCGAAAAATGACAAGATCTCAACTTACTTTTTACTAGGTAAGATTAGTTTTTGTTTTACATATAAATACAATTTTGGAATAGTAGAATTGGCATATTCTTTTAAGGTTATAGATTGTGAGAGGTCTTTGCAAACCCCGACAGTTCCATTAAAGAACTCTTATGGTTTATTAAAGGAAAGGAATAGGAAAGAACATAAAAAAAGGAATAAAGAAAAGAATTAACAAAAGTCAAACATTTACCTAAATGGCACATGAACTCTATTAAAAAAAACCTAGTAAAATAACTTAATTCACCATAATTTATTATTATGAAAAGAATATGATTATTTTCATATTTATTTAATTATAATTTATAAATAAATTTTGATCACAAGATTATGAATATATAATATATTTAAAATTTTGTAAAATATTTTTAAATAATAATCTTATATTACCATCGAATTTAATATGAGACGATTTTTTAACGGTGATAAGCGATTTTTCTATAGTAAATTATTGCCGTGGAAGAGTTCTAAAGGTCCACAAATGCTTTAATATTAACCCTTCGATTAAAGTATTAATTAATGTTTAATTTCTTTTTTAAGATAATTTTTTATCTTTTAAAGAATGAATCTATTGCATAATTTTTTACAATAGAATTCCAATAAAAAATAAGGTGAATTTTATGAGTTGTGGTATTTAAATTATCTAATTTATTTTTATAAATAAAAAATAAAATATTTAAAATTAAAAAAAAGGTTAAGTAGACATAGTTGATTTCAATTCACAAGTCATAACGACTTTATTAATTGAGTTTAGTAAGTTAATGTTAATGAAATACAATATCAACTAACAATTTTAGATTATCAATTCAAATTGGATATTAATGACTTAAGATTGTCTAATTTCTCTATTACAAGTTAAGAATGTAAAAATTTATTCTAAAACTAATTCAAGCATTTTATCAAACACTTATAGTGCATAAACATAAAAGTATCATAAATTGCTACAAGAATTAGTAAAATCTATAACTACTAGATGTAAGAAATGAATAACAGTAACTCAAACAAATATAAAGAAAACATAAAACATCAAATTATATTAAATAAAATCAAAATCAACAAAAGTCCAAGAAGCTAGAAATAACAAAATAAAGAGATTAACAAGTAAAATTAAGAGAATTGAGATATTAGAACAATAAAAAGTAAAGAAAACTAAATCAAAACAAGAATCAAAACTTAAATCTAAGAAGAATTTAAACTAAAACCCCTACATTCTAGAGAAAAGAGGGAGTTTCTCTCTCTAAAAAAAATCCTAAAACATATTTCTAAGTTACCCTAATTGCTCCTCCTTTGTTCCTTCTTGAGTTTGGCTTGAAATACTTCAGAAATGAGTTGGATTTGACCCAAGAAAGCCTTGAAATCACGACCCACGTGTTCACTTAAATAAATCACGTGCTGACAGTCATGTGTACACATGAAGCATGTGTACCTGCAAGTTTGTGAATTTCCAAAATCGTACGCGCAACATGAAATTTATGCGTAGGCATGACCATGAAATGTTCCAAAATCCATTTTTTTTTATGAATTCTCCACTCTTGCATGCTTTTTACTCATTTCTTCAATTCATCCTTACCTTATAAGTCTGAAATCACTCAACAAACACATTAAGACATCGAATGAAATTAAAGTAAATTAAATTTAACGTTTTAAGAGTTTAAAAAAACATATTTTTACTCTTAAGCACAATTTAAAAAGAAATCACAAAACCATACTATTTCAATGAATAAATATAAGATAAGTTGATAAAATCCACTTATTTCAATACAAGATAAATTATAAAATTATGATTTATCAATACTCTTTACTAAATTTGGCTTGGTTCAAAAATTAAATTCAATTTTCTATATCCTATTGCAAAATAGACCTTAAATTACGTACGCATTGGAAGATTGATACAATTATCTATTCAAACAACCCTTTTTTATGTTTTGTGTATTATTGAAAATAGTAATTTATTTTTATTTATTTAAATTATATATATATATATATATATCTTTTTTTTAATTAAGAGTAAAAGACTCAAATTTGTAAGATTATGTCACTTAATTTATAGTTAGTTTGCATATATATTTATATACGTGTGTGTGTGGGGATAAGATTGAACGTGTATGAGCAAACATTGAAATCTATCGGAAAAAGTGAAGCAGCTACAGTAGTTGAAACATGCAGAAGCAAATTTGACATGTCTATTGTGCATATGAAAACAAAAGAAATAATAAAATTGTAGTGTACGGATGCGACAAACTACTATGAAACATTTGGAATCATCGAAAATTTTCTAAAAACGAATTTAACACGTGCATGATAAAAATTTTGGAAAGATTTCTTTGCTGATTTCTGTGGATAGCGAGAAATTGACCCATGCATGATAACAATTATTGGATTGATTTAATTTGCTCGTTTCTGTGGATACTGGATAGCGAGAAAATTTCGCTCAGCTTTTGGATTAGTTTTTTTTTTTTAAATAAAAAGTACAACAATCTAACACAAAATAGAATAATCACCTTCGCAATAGTTTAAGGATATGTTGCTGAAGAATCTGAGCATGGCTGTTTAAGTCTGTCTTTATTTTTCTTCTTTACTTTCTACTTTCTAGACATCAAAAAAAGTTAGTGCAATCACTACTATATAGAGAAGATATGTCACTAAAAGGATTATTGATCACTAAAAAAAATACCTAAATAAAACTCTTGTTTTTGTCAA
>NC_029778.3:19747795-19756168 GCF_000817695.3 Arachis duranensis | reverse complement strand
ACAGTAAAAATCTCAAAAACAAATTCATTTAGTTCAAGTGAGTTCTTGGGAAAGTAGCTACTAACTATTTGAAAGACCTAAATTGAATTGTCTCGGTAACAATAAACTATAATTTGAAAATTAGGTTAAAAGAACATTAGGATTTTTATAATTTATAAACAACCACTACTCATTGTTATGCATAACTTGACTATTATACTTATAACTCAGTCATTACAACGTAGTTCATCCTGTATTATTTGGTAGCTGTAACTCATAGCTCGAAAAATAAGTCAAATAAATAAGTAGAATCATTTAAGTAAAACAGAAAAATAATATCATCACACGTTACTCCAAATAGTTCGGAGAAGTAGTCAAAACAGATATTAGTGCGTTAAACGTAATTACACTATAGTCACATGTGTCGCTTTTGATTTTTGGTGTGGGAGAGAGAAAGGTGTATATCAATATGGTGTGAGCAGAGGAGTGTTTTATTTGGCTATGGGATTACACAAATCGGATGCACCGATTTGTTTGCATTGTTTTGTTTTTTAAACAAACAATCACAAATCGGACGGTCCGATTTGTAATTTCGAAAATAAAAAAAAAATAATGTTAAAATCAGACCATCCGATTTTTATTTTAACAAATAAAAAAAATAAAAAATATAAATCGTACCATCCGATTTGGAGTTTAATTTTTTCTTTAAGTAAATCGGACCTTCCGAGTTGTAATTTATTTTTTTCATCAAACAAATCGGACCGTCCGATTTGAATAAAACACCATATAAAAAAAACACCTAATTTTTCAATAACAATGTATTACACATCTATTTAACCAATATAAAAAAAAATTAGCCCACATGTGTTCACTAATATTTCGAAAATCGCAAATATTTGAGAATAGTCATTTTTCTATAATTATGTCTATATAAGGTAAAATAAGATAAAAAAATAGAAAATATCTTAAACCTACTTATTAATAAAGTCAATCTTATTCTCTTCTTTGAATTATTATTGAATAGAGTGTCGAAATACTTTTTACAGGTATCTATCCCATCTAATCTTTTTTAGAGTCCAATGTTTACCTCATCCGTAAAAAAGATAGGATGATATCTCTCTTTCTGCAACGAGCTATATCACAGACAGTCCCTTTTTAACAATAAAACACAATCTAAATCACAATAGTTTAAATTAATTTGGATTAAAAAAATTAAATCGATATTCAACACTTTACAATTCACAATCATCTGAATGATATGTCTTCAAATCCCCCAACCACTTCTTCATCTCCACCAATGGCGGTGCGTGGGAAGTGAAGGAGTCAACACAATGACTCTAAGAGAAAAAGCTACTACAAAAGCAGGGAAAAGAAGAAAGAAACATTGCAAAAAATAAAAACAACCCTAAAAATCTACTAACCTGATGAGCGGATATTTTATACGTTTTTTGGTATTATTTTCATATAAGTTTTAGCATATTTTGTTTAAGTTTTATTATATTTTCATAGGTTTTAGTGTAAAATTTACGTTTTTGGATTTTACTATGAGTTGTTGTATTTTATAATAATTTCAGATATTTTCGAGCTGAAATCTGAGAGTTTTGATAAAATCTGATTCAGAGGGAAGGAAAGCGTAGCAGATGCTATCAGGATCTGACCTCCGTGCACTCAAGGAAACCTTTCTCGAGCTATAGATATTCAAATGGAGCGTTCTCAATGGCTATGGAAAGCTAACATCCAGGGCTTTTCAGCAATATATAATAGTCCATACTTGTCTTTTGAGATGAAGGCTCAAGACTGGCATTCAACACCAGCCATCTACCCTAGTCCTGGTGTCCAACGCCCACAGAGAAGTGGCCAGTGTCCAACACACATAAAGGTATCCCTAGCCAGCGTTCAATACCCAAGGAGCATCCTAGCACGTGGAAGACACTAAAACTCAGCCCAAACACTCACTAAGTGGGCCCCAAAAATGAATTTTTGCACTACAAGCCTAAGTCTATCATATTTCTGTAATTCTTAGTTACTAGATTAGTATATATATACAAGAGTTTACCTTTGTTAGAGGACTCGTGCCCACTTTTATGTTTCATATTATATTTTCTATCAGCATGAGTCACTAAACCTCCTAGGTTAAGGTTAGGAGCTCTGCTGAGTTTTACGGATTAAAAAAAGTATTACTGTTCTATTTCAATTCGTGTTTGATTCTCTCCTAAGATGTATCTTCGTTCTTTAACCTTATGAATGAGTTGAACCGTCAAAAGTTATCTCTATTCTACATGGGTTCAGCGAGCATCTTTCATCGAATATCAATGAACTACTAGCTTGATTATACATCTCTTAGACGGCTAATCCACGACTTCGTTGGGGACTTCTCGAGACATCAGTTCAGCCGAGGTATGGAGAGATTAGAGTCTTTGTAGTAAAGGGTAGAATCAAAGCGCAGTTTTCTCTGATTCGGAAGATTCGACCTTGTCTGTGGCGTTTTGAGTAGGACCACCAAGGGAATGAATTGTAGGAGCTTCACCCTCATTTAGACTAGATGCGCACTAAACCTGGTGTTCAGCCTAGAGGAAGCTTGGCGGCCGCTCAAACTGGCATTGATCACATACAGCCTGCTATAGAAGAAATCATCCACAGTTGGAGTAGACAGTACGAAAGGATTGATCCAGAAGAACAAAGCATCTCTGAGAATTCACAATTACTGAGTAACGTTATCCTTATTTTACTTTTATGCATTTAAACAACTACACAACTTTTATATCTGCCTAACAAAGATTTACAAGATAACCACTGTTTGATCCAAGCCGATAATCCTCGTGGGATTGACCCTGACTCACCTTAGGTATTACTTGGACGACCCAGTATACTTGCTGGTTCAGTTGTACTAAGTGTGAAAATCCGTCACTACAAGAAAAAAGGCCTATGGCCACGCTTTTCTCTTGCCACGCTTCAAAAGCGTGGCCAAAAGTGGTCAATGGCCACGCTTTTATGAGGGTGGAGATAGATAAGAGATTTGGCCACTTTTTTTGCCACGCTTCAAAAGCGTGGCAAAAAGGATCAACGGCCACGCTTTTGTAAGGGTGGCAATTGATTAGAGAAAAGGCCACGTTTTTTTTCTGCCACGCTTCAAAAGTGTGGCCATAGAGAGAAACAAAGACGTTTTAAAAGCGTGGCGACAGGGTTTCATTACGGCCACGCTTAAAAAGCGTGGCTATATGCTGGTACACCATTGCCACACTTTAAAAGCGTGGCCAAAGGTTTCTTTTCTGCCACGCTTCAAAAGCGTGGCCGTAGAGAGCAACAATAACGTTTTAAAAGCGTGGCGAAAGGGGCCCCAACCAATTGACCCAAACCCGGCTCCCAAACCCGGTTCCCAACCCGGCCCAAACCCGGCCCCCAACCCTAATCTCTCTTTTCCCTTCGAAACCACTAACCCTAATGCTCTCTTTCACCTTCGAAACTACTCGCCTGTATCGGAAGGGCTCCTCCCTTCGCCCTTCGCCCTTCGCCTTCGCCTTCATCACTGATGGAAACCACTTCTTCTTCATCTTGTTAATCTTCGTACCCTTCTTCTCTTTCTTGTTCTTCTTCGAATCATTGAGGATCTCTCTGTTCACCTTCAAGCTCCAGCAAACATGGTCGACGGCAAGCTCCTCCCTCTTCTTCTCCTCCAAGCCCTCTCAGCCGCGCTTCCGCCGCCGTTGGTTGCCGTTAACGTTCGCGTCTTCGTTCAGCCATCGTCTTTGTTCGCGTTCTTCGCCGTTCAAGTTCACTCGGCGTTCACTGTTCGCGTTCACTCGCCGTTCACCGTTCGCGTTCACTCGCCGTTCACCATTCGCGTTCACTCGCCGTTCACCGTTCGGGTTCACGTTCGTCTGGAAGCCACGTTGCCCTGCTTCAAACTCTGCGACCAACCCGTGCACTCCACCTAGCCGTCGAACTGATCTCTTTTGTCGCCGCCGTGAGTTCCCTAAACCCACCACCAGACAATACACTCACACAACACCAATACTCTGCTTGAAACTCTACAACTTCTTATTTCTATTACAATAAGTAACTATTTGATTTGGCAGTGGTTTGGATTTTTTTCATAGACTGAATTAAAGTATACAATAGTTATGTTCTCTTCTCTATCACATTGATACTAAGCTTTGAATTCTCTTATTTCGTTTCAAGTTTTCCGCACTCAACATGTTTGATGAAATGCTTTAACCATATTTCGGGTTGGTTTTATCATTTCTAGCTTTTAGAAACTTAGTAAGTTGATTGCATGTGAAATTAGAATAATTGGATCTTAGTAATTAGGAAATTTTAGCTGCAAAAATAGCATCTTTGTAGAAAACATATTAGCATGATGATTCCACTTGCATTAGTGTTCTTCTGGTAAATTTTAACTGTTAGTGTGAACTTGTTAATTTGCTAATTGTTCTTGTGTTGTTGTTCTGTTGTTCTTCTGTTATTTTTATTTTATTTTTTTGTTGTGATTTTCTGTTTTTGAACCTGTTAAGTTGATAATCTGCTGTTGTTTTTGAACCTGGTTTGAGGATAGGCTCCAAGACTTACCAGATGACCCTAATAATGAATTGATGATTCCCGAAGACCCTGAATGTAATAAGGAAGGTGAGCTCTCTTGAATTGTGCTTGTGCTTTGCTCGAGCAGTGCTTATCACTGCTGCTTAAGTATGCTGTAGCCAATGTAGTTTCTGTTAAGATATTTTTTTTGACTATTTTATTGCTTTAAAATGTCTCATAAAAACTGAAATTTGGTTAGTTGCAATGGAAATGGATTGTGACTTAAACTAAGCTTTAACTAAAATGTTAGTGATTTGAACACTGGATTTCTTTGCTTTAGGGAAGACTTAGTCTGATAATTATGCTATTCAGTTCTGTTCCGTTTCTGTCCCATTTTGTTTCGTATCTGGTTCTCCCCTTGGCCTCTTCTTCTCTTTATTTCTCTGTCCCTTTTTTTCTTTTTTCTTTTCTGCTTTGCAGCTCTAATTTTCTACAATTGTTGCTTCACATATTCTTGTTTACTGTGGCATTAATGAAAGAAGTTCTCCGTCTAATACCTTGCTCTCAATAATACGAGATTTCCTGTTTGACAAAAAAAATTTATTCTTTTAATGCACTGTGGTTTTTAGTTTCTAGTTTTTTTCTGTTTAGTCAATCTTATTTGTAACTAAAGAGGTTGACCTTTCTGTTCTTCCTTGCAATTCTTATGGCTTGACTTCCTGGATCTTGCATGTCTTCTTTTGGTTGTCTAATCTTTCTTGGTTATTCTTAAGATTCCATATATAAAATTTATCATGTTTTGAACAAAGTGAGCATATCATGGCTGATGTATGTTGCTGGTTATTATAATAGCTCCTTGTCAGAAACTGGAAGATCAAAGGGATTTTTTGAACCATTGCCTGTGAAGCAAGCGGAAGAAGCACATTAGTACACCTGTTCCACATGATTCATACTCCGTTCTTTCTGTGAGCAATTCTGGGAAGTAAGTTCTTTCTTACTTTTAATTTATTTCCATAATTCAATCGAATTAACTAATGTTTTTAATTCTTAAATGTAACATATGGTTTCGTTTTTCTTTATAGAATATACAACACATAAAACTGTTACTATTGTGATTCAAAATTTATTTATAATGTTTTGTGGTTTATTTTATATGCTTTTTATCTTAATATGGTTAAGCAAAAGCATTTTGTTTGTTAAATAGCAGTACTGTGGTTGTTTTCTGAATGAACAAATATGTGCAGGTATGTTGACCAGTTTGATGAAACAAACCCAAAAGAATCAAGGCTGATGTCAACATTCTTCAACACACTCTTGCAGTCTTGCTTGCAGTGTGCCTTGGTGGTGCTGTCAGCTTAACCTTCATTGTGTGGATACAAATTCATAAAGGATGGGATTGGGGATTTGGGATTGGCACCATTGCTATGTTACTTGGCATCATTATCTTTGCTGCTGCATTGCCACTATACAGAATTCATCCTGCTAAAGGAACAAGTGCTTTACTTGAGATCGTGCAGGTATCTGTTGTATACATGCCTCAATGGTGTTGATTTTAACTTAATCAGCATTACTCTCGAATTTTGATAGGCTTAATACCCCAGACGATGACATCTATAGTGGTTGCAAACTCCTTATTGCACTTATTCATGTTTTTAATTTCCAGGTCTATGTTGCTGCAATCCGGAATAGAAGGCTTACCCTTCCTGAAGATCCTTCAGAACTATATGCGATTGAGCAGGACAGGGAAGCTACTTTGGAAACAGAGTTTCTACCTCATAGAGATATTTACAGGTTCAATTTTCCTTCTTGTAACTATTAAAGCACACATATAGTTCTACACAAATAGAATTATGTGAACTTAAGTTCACCTATAAACACTATTTTACATTTTATATGAACTTAAATTCATCTTGTAACACTTATTTTTACATTTTATTGGTTCAGCCTTAAGTATGGGCTGAACATTCTACATGGCATTGAAGGTGAAAACAAGAATTCAAAGAAATCGCTGAAGGTAATTTAATTGCTGATTTTCATCTCTTTTGTTGTGCCTATTACTGTTTGAATCAAATCTTCAGCACCCATGGCCAACTGTAATTGAATTTTGCATTGTAGCCTCGTAAACATGTTGTTTTAGATGGAACTTCAATTACTTGTTTCGTTGGTGGTTCTTTACTAAAATATATGAGGACTATTCTTCACTTATTAATTCCTATTGTTGTTTTTCTTTTTCCCCTTCCCCATTTTGCTCAGGATTTAGTTACTGAACATGAATTTGAGAAAAACTGCTTGATGTGATTTCTCTAAGTGATATTGGGGTCACTTTTGATGATATTGGGGCTTTAGAAAATGTGAAAGACACCTTGAAGGAGTTGGTCATGCTTCCTCTACAGACAATGCTTGCGAAGGAGACAAAAGGAGAAAAGATTGAAGATGGGGTTGGGAGTTCCTGCTCTTCCATTTACCTTTGTGGCTCACCTTCTAGCAATGGCTGCTATTGTCATGGTCTGGCTTTGGATCATACACTTCAGGGGTGGCTTTTTTCTCCTACCATTACATTGATGAAGTAGTAGCTGAACTGATTTGGGACTGGGTTTAGTTTTTAATACAATCATTTATATATAACACAAGATAATCATATAATATTACACAAGTTGAAGTTACTAATTATTGTATTTGAGTAATAGTTTTTTAATGTATAAAACAATTATAGTAAATTATATATCTCACTAATTATTGTTTGATTTGTCTTGTAATAAAAATTGCATACTATATTTGTAGGTTTGGTAATAAAAAAGGACTGAAAATTTATAGTATAGCAATGAAGATCAAGTAAGGGAAAGAAATTTTTTTTTTAATTTAACAAGGCTTTCGCCACGCTTTTAAAGCGTGGCTGTATATTTTGCTATGGCAAGCGTGGCTGTATATTTTGCTATGGCCACGCTTTTAAAGCGTGGCCGTATCTCTTCCTGTATCTCCATCTATCGCCACGCTTTAAAAGCGTGGCCAGATCTGCCCTATTGCCACGCTTTTACAGCGTGGCCATATCTCTACCTATTGCCACGCTTTTAAAGCGTGGCCGTATTTCCCACTTACAGCCACGCTTTTCCAAGTGGCAGTTTGTAAAAAAGCGTGGCAAACAAAAAGCGTGGCAATAGACTGCAAAAAGCGTGGTGATAGAGCAACCGCCACCCTTTGATAGGCCACCCTTTCGAAAGCGTGGCGATAGCTCAAAAAGCGTGGCGAAAAGCTATTGCCACGCTTTTTTCAGCTTTTCGCCACGCTTTAAAAGCGTGGCAAAAGACGTGTTTTCTTGTAGTGCGTGCACCAAATTTTTGGTACCGTTGTCGGGGATTGTTCGAGTTTGAACAAACTAACGGATTATTTTGTTGTTTAGATTAGGTATTGTTTTTAATTTTGTTTGAGTCTTTTATTTTTCTTTTTTATTTCGAAAAACTCAAAAAAATAAAAAAATTTCAAAAATCTTTTCTTTTCTTTATTAATCTTTATCTTTTGTTTGAATCTTCCGTTCTTGTTCTTGTGAAATTTTTGAATTTCTTGAAGTCTTTTTTCAAAAAATTTTTAAAAATAATATCTTTTGTTTGAGTCTTGTATTAAATCCTAAGTTTGGTGTTTTGTGTGTTTTCTTTATTTCTTTAAATTTTCGAAAACTTGTTCTTATTGTGTTCTTCTTGGTCTTCAAGTTGTTCTTGTTTTTCTTTTTATTCGATTTTTTTTAAAATAACGGTTGTTAATTTTTAACTAACAAAAAAATACACTTACATTCTTTTTCAATTAAAATTTTTTAAATAAATGTACTCTTATTATTTTAATTTTTTAATTTAAATAAACATATTCATATTATTTTAAATAAAATTT
>NC_029778.3:19747449-19747695 GCF_000817695.3 Arachis duranensis | reverse complement strand
GGCAACCCAATTTTATTTATCTAATTTTATTTTATTTTGTTTCTTTGTTATTTTTATGTTTAATTAGGTACATGATCATGATGAGTCACGAAAAAATAAAAAAAAATTAAAAACAGAGTCAAAAACAGAAGAAAAAAATTTTTCACCCTGGAGGACGCACGGGCTGGCGTTTAACGCCCAGAAGATGCATCTGGCTGGCGTTCAACGCCAGAACAGAGCATCTTTCTGGCGCTGAACGCCCAAAAC
>NC_029778.3:19745727-19746115 GCF_000817695.3 Arachis duranensis | reverse complement strand
GGCTAGCCTTCCCCCACCTCATATGCCATTTATGCTACTCAGCTGGAGTTATCGATGTCTCCATTGAAGAAGACAAGCCCATCACAAAGAAGAGGATGGAGCAAACAAGGGAAGTTCCTCACGGCCCCCAAGGAGAACATGAGGAAGTTCATCAACAAAATGCCTCATGGAATGCACTTTCCTCCTAACAACTATTGGGAGCAACTCAGTACCTCCTTAGAAGACTTGAGCCATAATGTGGAACAACTAAGGGTGGAACAACTAAGGGTGGAACACCATGAACACGCCCTCACTCTTCAAGAAATAAGAGAAGATCAAAGAGCTATGAGGGAGGAGCAACAAAGGCAAGGAAGGGACATAGAAGAGTTGAAGAACATCATTGGTCCTT
>NC_029778.3:19731787-19742659 GCF_000817695.3 Arachis duranensis | reverse complement strand
AAATCCTAACCCTATAATGACAGAGAAGTAAAGGGTTAGAATTTAGAATTTTCAAAATTAATATATATAATAAGAGTATTGTAGTCATTTTTTTATAAAAAATAATATTAATTTAGACCAATTCGAAATTTGATTCACCATTTTTCGATCAAATTAATTTGTCTGGCTTAATTTTGATAAAAATAACACGATTTAATTAATTATATATGTTAAATTTTAATTATTAAAAAATATCTTTAAAAAAAGACGTTTTAGACGTCTTTATCAGAGTAGCTCTACATATGTCATCTATCTAAAAACAACTTCATATGAAATCGATTGCAGGTGAATTTCTGTCATAAATTTTTTTTTATTTTGCTTCAAAATTTATATACTTAATAATTTTGTTGAACATATATTATTCAAACGATTGTGAATGGTATAACATTAGAGTATTGATTTTTTTTTATCCAAATCAATTTAAATTATTATGATTTGGATTGGACGACTTTTATCCTATACAAATTTTAAATTTTATAATCCAAAAATTTTAATTATTTTTTTTCCAAATTTTTAAATTTTAATTATTTTTTCCATCCAAAATTTAAATTTAAAAATTTTTAAATTGTTACATTTTTTTAAAATCTAATAACTCAACCCTATTCAAATTACAATAATTTAAATCTGATTAATTAATTCAAATTGATACAAAATAAATTATAATTATTTGAATATAATTGACTTATATTAAAAAATATAATCAAACAACAAAATCAAAATTATAACCAATTAGATCGATTTTATTTTTTAAATCGATCCAACAAGAGCTACATACTCAGCTATTCCAATTGCTGGATGTCATTGTGATTTGCTTTAGCCACAATGCTCTCACACAAGTTGCATGACCATATAAAAATAAAAACACCTATTTCAATGAAAAAGCTAAAATTAAAACATCTTTTCATAAAAATATTTTTTTTAAATGTGACTTATATGTTTGATTATATTTTAAATAAAGATAATATTTTAATAATATATTAAAATCGAACTCTATAATTCATCATCTAATAATAAAAAAAATATTTTTTCACATAAAAACAATATAAAATCTTTGTTGAAGTATCTATCAAAATAAAATCTTTCTCATTTCTCAACTCGATCTTGCGATTAAAAAAAAATCAACCTATTTCATATACCTTATTTATTACAAAATAAACTTTGAATCACACATTACAAACATTAGAATGTTTTGAAATAATTACAGTTTCATATTCAATCAACTATTTTAAATTTTGTAGTGTATTGTTGGATATAATATTTATAATTTATTTATTTAAATGAAGAAACTCTTGATCGTTGCTCCATTTATTCACTAATCTGAATCATATATGTTTCCTTGCTTGTCTTTAGTAGACTTGGAGACGATGCTTGAATAAGATTTTCAGTAATGATATATAAGCGAAAATTTTCTTATGTGAGACAAAGAATACTATAACCATATCATGATTTATGTTTGTTCAAAAATTTCGATCTCCTATAAAATGATAAGCTTTTAATTATGCTATATGAAAATAGAATTAATATTTAAAATGATTCCTGAAATTTGACGTTCAGACGCAATTTAATCCTTAAATTTTTAATTGACTCAAATTGTATCATAAAATTTTGACTCGTGCTTCAATTTGGCTCTTCTGACGTTTTTCGTCACCGAAAAACTGACTTGACAATTTTAAATAACACGTGGCACTGTAATAGTTAGATGACATGACCAAATTTTTTAAGGCATCAATTTAACTCCTCACAATTTGAATATAAAACCTAACACATCCCCAGTTGAAATGCTTTGTTCATTTTTGAAAAATTTTTTAGGATCAACTCTAACCTTCACTTCTACTAGCCACTTAAAGTTCTGGTTGAAATATTTGAGGCCTCAAGATTGTGCTTCAACTAGAGGTGGCAAAGCGCCCGGTCTCGCCCTGTCTAAGCGCCGTCTAGGAAACTAAAGTTAAAGATATAAAGCAAATTTCATAACAAACAAATTGGCCCAAATAAGTTGAGCATATGTAATGGAAAGGTTACGCATCCCCTTTAGTACATCATTGTTGTACTCAGATAAGATGGTAGTCATGTGGTCAAATGTTCATCCAGAATTACAGTGTCGCAACAAGGCCTCTTTGTAAAACATATTTTCTCGCATTTTAAATTCCGATTTGAGATCTCTTAGGCTGCATTTGTAAGAGAGGCTGAATTTGATAGACAAAGACAGGGCGACAGAGACTAAATTAAGTTTTTGTATTATGTTTGATATGATGTAAAGTATATAGAACTAAGTTATGTCTTAGTATTTTATCTATTTGGTTCAAGATAAATATGGATATGAAATAATGATATTTATTAAGATGTCCTTAGTTATTAAAAAAATATTATTAAATATTCAATCTCCGTCTCCGGAAGTTTCAGCCCCTTGGTCCCCACTTTTTGGAGGAACTAAAGGGCAAATTTTGTGTCTCGAAACTGAAATTTTAGTTCTAGTCTCTTGCCACCAAACACAATATTAAGTCCTGGTCTCCTAGTCTCAATTCCAGTTTCAAAAAACAAAAACTATGTATTTTAGTGCTCTCATGTATGCCAAGTATTACTCCTTATTTGGGGAATATGCTTCATTGATCATGGCTCATTTTTCCTATTTTACACTTGAACCTACTCATGAAGTAGTTAGCAACCGTATGATGGATACAATAAACATAATACGCCCCTGGAGGATGCCATCCTCTACCCTCCTCTTCCATTGTAGCATGTATGACTTTTGCTATGTAAGGACATGGCAAGAATACCTTGATGTGGAGTCACATGCTGTTGGGAATTTCTTATAAAGAACAACCAAGATTTTGTTGATTCCAACTCAATCAATACAAAAGAAATGGGAAGAATGTTTGAATTGCTGTCTTGTGCAAAAACCATTACCAGAATTCCTTTTTATTGCCCGTACAAATTTGTACCATCAATAGATACCAGAGGTTTGCAATACTTAAATGTTTCATTGTAGGAAGGAAATATCCAAAATACCTTATCAAATTGCATAAAACCAAAGTCTTGAAGAATGCCTTCATAATGTGGCACAAGTTTGATATCATGAACTATACCAAGCAGACATTGCTCAATCCTATTCAAAAACCTCGAAAGTTGGTTGTACGACTTTTTTTAATCTCCATAAATTTAAGCCGTTACTGTTTGATTTGTCATTCAAACCTTTCTGTACAAAGATTTAAACCTGCAACTCTGCTCTACTGCCCCTTGCAGTACTCTAATTGGAATGAAAGAATAATTAATTACCTAAATTGATTAATATGTCACTATTTTTAGAAATTTTACAGCAATAAAAATATAAAATGATAAACATATAGCCATTTTTCAAAAATAGATACAAAAATTTAAAATATTTATCTTCTCTTATGGCAAAGATAACTCCACAAATCAGATTGCTATCAAGATTTGAATGATCTTGAAACATTATTAGTGCCAAGCACGTGTGTTTTATATTTACAAGCCTCCCAATAACCAAGATTTTCTTGTTAATCAACCCAAATGCTCCACCGATAATCTACAACATAATATTTACACCGACAATGATACTTTAGATGATTAGATTTTACTACAAGAAAGTCGTTGGATCAGATACCGTCGGATTTATCGGCAGATTTTTTCGTCTGTTGCAAAATACCGATGAATTTAGCGGCGGATATAAATTCTTGCAAAATTTTGGAACTTGTTACCGTCAGATTTTTTTTCAGTAAATTGGACGGTAATATATTATTTATTATTAATAATTAAATTAATAGTTACTGACAGATTTAACCGACAGTAAATTCGACAGTAAACTTAAATTTTAATTTTTTTAAAAAAAATTATTTGAAAATTTAATATATAATTTTAAATATTTAAATTTAATAATTTCTAAACAAATAAAATTCAAAATTTTACAATTTCTTATAATAATTTGTCTATAATTTTTAGTTGAAAGTTTACAAACAAGTTTAAATTTCAAAGTTTATTACTATTAAAAAAAAAAGAGAATTCAATTAAGAAGAAAAATTATATTTGAAATGCATCAAACCCTCAATTACAAAAAATGAACAAAAATTAAATTAGAAATCGAAAGAGCAATACTGATGAGCATTAAAGATTAGACTATACTAATATACTACTACATTTAACAAAAGATCAACCATGGCAAACTATATTTATGATACCAACAATTAACTAATTTATCTCTCTCTCTATTCTTCTATCTTGATCCCAATTCTTTGACTAATTGCAAGTGTGGTTGAAGAATCAAAGAATTAGTGTAGTGAACCTATTATGTTATCATAATCTTATACTTTACATTGTTACTACTACAAGTGTATTGAACCTATTACATTACTATAATCTTCTGAAAAACTTTTCGTGATACTGCTAGCATTACATCATTTGTTCATTTCCCATTTCTATAGTAGTAGTTATATTATGGACCGAGGTAAGTAGTGCTAAGCATATCTCTCTCTAATCAAGTAATATATAAAATATAAATAAACACATCAAACATAATTATATTCTAATATAAATCTTAAAATCTCATCCAAATTAAAAATTCTACATCAACCAAAATATTATATAATCTCATCCAAGTCTGCATAAGTCAAATAACAAAAGAAATATCCAAATAAGATTAATAAGTAGATAGTAATTAGTATGCAAATAAATAATAGCTAGAATAATAAGCATGCAGCGAGAACAATAATAGCTAGGCAAATAAATTCAATAACTATATAACAAAAAATTTAATAACACCTAACAAAAAGTTAGCAAAAGAATTTTTAGTAAGAACTGAACAATTATTAGCAAAAAGTTTAATAAATCAACAAAAACAATGACAACAACAACAATCACTAACAAATCAACAAGAGCTATAAAGCAATAACTACAAAAACTAAACAATTATTAGTAAAAAAAATTAAGTAATCAAGAACAATAACAGCAAATAAATTGAATAACTACAAGAACTGAACATATATGCAACAACAACATAACAATTAACAAGAAGAATTAACAACAAGAAAAACAACTAACAAAGGATAAAAAAGAACAATCAGCGACAAGATGCTGAAGAACTGAATCGAGTAACAGAGTCGCAAACTATACCTGAACGCCAGAAGGAATGGAGCTGGAGGTGAGCAGGTCCGAAAGCGACGGCGAGAGCCAGAAGATAACAACAAGCCAACGGAAAAATTCGTAGAGTGGTGGACAGAAGAACTCGTAACTTCAAGCTCTAGGAGAGGAAGGGGACACACCGTCGGAGAGGGCAAAAAAAGGTTAGGACAAAAGGGGTTAGGGTTTTTTTATTAAAAAAATGAAAACAAGATGGAATAGGGAGAAGTATGATGGCAACCTACCTGGACGATGAAGGAGAGACAAGTCTGGCGACAGAGGGAGCAACTCTATTTGAGGCAACGAAACACGATACAGGTGAGTTGGCGCAAATTTTGGAGGAGAATGGAGGTGGGCAGCACTGGCGGAGGGTGGCCAAAGAGATTGCCGGTGGTAGTTGCATAAGAGAAGAAGAAATGGGAGAATGGGAGAGAGAGAAGAGTGTTCTCGAAAGTGAGGGGAGAGGACCACGCATTTTGAATTTAGATAAGGTTTACCATCGAATTTACCGGCAGATAAATCCAACAGTAATGCATTGTGTATGACCAAAACGCAGCCTTCTATAAATTGAGCTTTAGCGGCAGATAAATCCGCCAGTAATGCTCGCGCCAATTTTTCTTTTTTCCTCCAAATATTACCAGTGAATTTACTGTCGAAAAATCTAATCCGATGGTAACATTTTTTCTGACGAATTTATTGTCATATCCGCCAATAAATCCATCGCTAACGTCCGACGCTAATTCAGACGATAGTTAGCATTTTTCTTGTAATGTTTGACCATTCGATACTCTACACTGTGACAAATGCTATAGTTCTTGATGGCTAGGTGAATGGACTCTCTACCGTATAATTTATGACCAACTCTTAGCTACACATAGTCATCAGTGTTATAGTCATCAACGCTCCCAGATCAAAAGACATCAGTTTCACTTGCATAGCATTTATATCCAATGTTGAATAATGGCTTGAAACTTATGGTGGTGGCGAGATATGTCATGAGAAAGTATAAGACTATAATTGAGTTTTTGGGCCAAATTCCGTATTATCCTCGTTATCACTATCATTATTAGAATCAGACTGGACCGTACCCACTCATTTTTTGACTCAGACTCTTCAAAAATAAAATTAGTACCAAGTTCAGGTGAGAATTCGGGGATTCGGTTCTTTCTGCCTGGCTAAGTCCTGCCGCACAACCTATTGGAACTGAACATGAGAAGAAGATCTACTGTCAATGTCTACGTACCAACTCAATTCAAAGCTCCATCACTTGTTCAGTCACAATTTTTTCATAGCATTCAAACATAGCTCGTATGTGTTCATCATTCTTTAGTCAGAATACCTTATACTAAATATTTTATTTGGCGTCCAATAAATTGTATTGATATTCAATTTTTCGAATATACTTTATTCCAAACATTCTAATATTAATCAAAATCAGATCTTTAAGTTCTGTCAATAAATACAATCGCTAAATATGCATAATAATAAAATTACTGTTTTCAAAATGTACACCATTATTTTTATGTATTATTATTATATTCAGATAAATAATAATTATACGTTTACTAGCTATTTCGCAAATTTGTCATTGTAAAAAAAAAAAAAGAAACAATTGATAAAAGGTAAAAGTTATTAGAAAAATCTAGTATATATAGGCATCTTTTGTGATAATTTTACATGCATGCAACACATGCACTATAGCACCAGCACTTTCTCTCATAGTTTCGTAGTCCTTCTCTGCGCAATGACTGTCTGCGAAATAGTGACAGTGTTTAAAACAATAAAAAATTCAAAAACTTTATATATTAGTAAATATAAATTTTTTTATTTATATAAAAAAGCCCAACATTTGGCACAGGCCATTATTTGAAGGGGACATCTAGTGTACAGATATAATTGTGAAGATTTTTGTCTTTTATAGTTATTTGTTGATTTTGAAAGCGTATCACTAAAAGTATTACTTAAAGAGAAAGTGTTACCCTTAATCGTTAACTTGGCTCTGATACCAATTTTTAATTGTAATTTCTTTTTCAAAATATCCATTAACTCTTCATATTTTGCTTCGAGTCAGTTTATAATTTGTATAGATTTGGTTGGTGGTACTTTATAGTTTACAATTTCATAATCAAAAGTATTGACCATTTCTACTATTACTAATTCTGATTTCATTTTTATAGTTTTTCAATCTTGTTTTAGTTTATAATATTATTTTTTGTATGAATTATTGTATATAAAATCTTTTATCTGTTTGTCTTTTTCTTTAATATAATTTTTCAAATCCTCAAAAACTTCTTTTATTTCTACACTTTCTGTTGTTTCTAAATATCTTTTTAATTTTTCAACTTCATTCTCCATTTTTTCTTTCAACAGCTTTAATTCTTTTATGTCATAATATGGTTTTCCAGACATTTATAAATTTTTTAAGTTTAGCTCCAACTTGTTTATATTTGTTCTTATTTCTATCCTTTTTATTATAAGGTCATTAATTTCGAACTGAAGACTATTTAATTCTCTTTTATATTCCTTTATTTTACTTTTTAATCTTTTCGCCCTTTTTCTTTTTATTTTGTTTTCTGGTCTTTCAATCTTTGTATACTTCATTATTTATCTTAAAATTTCTGTAAACTCTATCATTGATTCATCACTATTTTCTAGAGATTATATTAATTTTTCTAACTCTTCGACTTCTCTTTTTAACTTGTCATAGATTGTTTTTAGAGCTTCAAATGCTCTTTGATTTATTTCAGAAAACTGTAAATAATTCAACCGATTTTCTCTTTCAAAGAGCTCTTGTTTCTTGTCTTGATAGGTTACATATATTTTTTCTTTATTTATTGTCATAACTTAGTGTTTAGGGTTTCATTTAATTTTTCGACCTTTTTTGTTAATTCTTTTATTTCAGAATTTTCTTCTTTAATCTTTAACTTAGTTAAGCTTAACGGGCTATTAATTTTAGATTCTCTTATTTGAAAATTCGATGAAACTAATTTTCTTGATGGTTCTTTTAGTAAAAGAACTGGATTTTCAATGGCTTTATATTTTGGTATTTTTGTCTTTACAATTTTCTGAAATAATTCATCGACATAAATTCTTTCTATGTTTTTAAATATTATACTATGATGGCTATTTGTTAAAGCATAATTTATTGCATATGTAATTGAAAAGGGTTCATCGTCTTGTTCCATTAGATTCTTTCTATGAAATTTATAAGCCAAACTTATAGATCTTCCAAGATTTTCAGTTGATAAAGGTATAGCATATCCAAGATGGGCATTGAATTTAACATTTACGTTTGCCAAGTTTCCATGAACAATTCCAATTATTTGATCTATTGGGTCATCAGTAATTTTTTGTCACAGATTGCTAAGCTTATTGGTGAATTAATTCCTTTCATATATGTAGATTTGATTAAGACTTGTATAGTACTAATATGAATCCATCCAATTTTAGATCTTTTTTGTTGATCCTTAATTTTCTCAATCTGTTTACTCAATTCTTCATCATTTATCAGCGTACCTTTCTGGAGAAAAACTTCCTTTATTTAAAATGTTTACATAAGATGTTTTTATCTCCAGAGGGGAGATTGTAGATACTAACTCCAGAGGGGAGTTTAGAATTGGTTTTTCCTAAGGAAATTCTTCTTCAAACTATAGAATCGCCTCGGCCGCTTCCTCCTTGCTCTCCTAGCATATGAGTACTCTTAGCCTTCTGCTTTCTATTGTTTGATACCTTCTACAATTGCCTAAGCAACCTATTTATAATGGTTGGGTCTGATGGACAATTCACATCCTTACCCTTCTTATGACGTCATTGCTTACGTCATTGTTTATTATCTTGCACCAGCTACATTGTTGGTGCTCTATGACCTAAGCGCTTACGTCATTATGCAATAATGTCGAGGGATGCTTCAGATCCGCTGTCCTCTTCTTTTATGTGGGTGGATGCGCTGTCTTCTTCTTTTATCATGTGGGTGGATCCCATTTCATTATTGCTTTCTTTAGATATTTCTGAGACACACAGCTGGCACTTGTGGTCTTCTCTGTCTTTTATCAAATAGCAGAGATTCCTCTTTATCCCTTCGGGGAGCTTTTCTAAGAGTCCAGATAAGTTGTAGAATGCTTATTCAAATTCTACTAAGAGTCTCATCTCTCTTTCTTCAATTTCATTTCTTTTACTGGACACAAGCAGAGTATTTCTGCTTTTATAATTAATTCTTGTATGAGATTCCCTCGTTATTTTTTGAGTTCTTTCAAAAACCCTTGCTAATGTGCTGGCTAGTCTTCCTTCATGACTGTAGATTGCTAAATCTTGAATTTGATCAATTGGTTGAAAGTTTCCTGGGAAGACAGACATGAATATTACTTGATGTGCTGGAAAGAAGACGGACATGAATATTACTTGGTGTGCTGGAACCAAGCATTCTTCTTCTTCATTAAAAATAGGTTGACTGTTTGTAAATTTTAGGGATATATCCCTTGGATTTACGTTGTCAATCATATTTTTAAATCTCTTTACTGCATCAACGAATCCTGCAGGAAACTCAGTAATAATTTTCAAATCATTAAAAATTAAAATTGTATCAATTAATCCATACTGGAAAAACTGATAGGTGTCAGAGGGGGAAGCATCTGGAAATATAACCAGCTTTGTTAGCTGTTCTTTGGCAATAGGATAATATCCCAAGATTGCCCTCTTTTCTTCAGTCCAATTCAGGACTATGTTAAGGGTTTCTTTGAGATTTGATCTACAGACCCTTTTCTTTTCCTTGATTTCAGCCCTTGTAGGAATGTTTCTTATTATCCATGTTCTCTGGGTTTGAATTGGAGCTTTATCTGCTCTTTTTAGGGTTTGCTCTGGATGAAGAGCTTCATATTCCCTGAAGGATTCCTTTGCTTCTTCTAGTGTAAAAAACCCTCCTTTATGAATTATCCTTGATTGATGTGTAAATGGTGCTGCTTTTTCCCAGGCATCATATACTCCTTTCATGGGGCCATTATAAATCACATAATATTTTTTGTCTTGTGTGGATTTTTTTAATAATTTCAGCAATTGTTTTATTTTCTGAAATTTTTTCTTCACCTGATTTGTCCATCATGCTTAGCTGGCTGAACTCTGATGGTTTTGCTTGTTGTGTTGATTTCATTGCTTCAATGGCCTTCTTGAGGGATTAGATTTGTGTCCTTATTTGCTGGCAATGCTTGCATTTTTCGAGTTCTTGCTCATATTTTTGAATTTCTTGATCTAATGCTTTGTAGACGAACTCCATTCTCTTGTTAATGTATCTGCAATAACATTTTTGTCACCCTTAATATATTCAATTTTTATTGGATATTGTAACAAAAATAATTGCCATCTTACCAATCGTCCATGATTATAATCAACTTTTAAATTATATCGTATGAAACCTGTTAAGTAACTTGAATCTGTCCTTAATGTAAATTCTTTAGGTAGTAAATCAATTTTCCATTTCTTAAGAGATTTAATTGCTGCTAGAGTTTTCCTTTCATGAGTAGTATATCTCTATTCCGTTGGAGTAAAAGTCTCTGAAATATACCTGCAAAGTAATTCCTTTGGAGGATATTTAGAATCTAGTGATTCTTTTTCTTGTTCCAAACTTTTTATAGCTTTCTTAGCTTTCAGACATCCTGACCAGGTTATGTCTGAAACATCTGTTTCTACTATTAAGTAGTCATTTTCTTCTGGAAT
>NC_029778.3:19730273-19731487 GCF_000817695.3 Arachis duranensis | reverse complement strand
TCTTTTAGATTTTCTTCCATAAATCTTTGATAAATACCTGGGGCTTGTTTTAATCCGAATGGTAATACATTCCATTCGTAGAGCAACACACTTGTTGATTCTTTTGTTGGGCAATTAAAAGCAGTTAATTTCTTTGTTTCTTTGTCTAAACGAAGTTGCCAATATCCTGATTTTGCATCAAGAGATGAAAACCAAGTCGCTCCTTTTATTTTTTCTAAAATAGAATCTTTTCTTGGAAGTTTATGAGCATCACCAATAGTTGCTTCATTCATTTTCTTATAGTTTATTACCATTCTTCGTTTTGCCCTTTTAATTTCATTATTGTTTTCAACGTAAAAAGCTGGAGCCGCATGAGGACTTTTACTTAATCTTATAATTCCTCTTTCCAAAAGATCTTTACATTCTAATGAGAACTCTTCTCTATCTCTTGCGGAATAAGGAATTTTATTTGGAACATTTATCTCTTTTGTGGGATCTTTTAATTTAATGCTTACTAATTCGTTATTTGTATTTTTAATATCTAAAGGATTTTCAGCACAAATTTCATCCAAGAATTCTTCTATCTTTATTTCAAGATTATTTTTTGGAATATTTATCTGAAAGTATAGATTTAAATAACATGTTTCTAATATAGAAAATATTTTAAACTTTAAGATCTTATCTATAGTAGTAGTTGGTATTTTTATACGTTTTGATTTTTGATTTATTGAAGAATCATATGGAGCTTTTAAAACTATATATGTTAATTCTTGAATGAATGGATGATATAGCTTTAAAAAGTTATTTCCTATGATAAAATCCATTCCAGAATCTAACATATATATAGATGGAACAATGAACCTATAATTTTGAATAAAAATTTCAACCATCTCTGCTTTTTGGTTAATTTTATGTATTGATTTGTCAGCTATTCTAACTCTTAATGGTTTCTTTAATTTTTTCCAATAAAGTTTTATATTTGAACTAGCAAAGCATTGTGTTGCCCCAGAATCTATGAAAGCATTTATAAACTTTTCTGTTATTTTTATAGTAATAAATGTAGCATTATTATTCAGTCTCTGAGTCTGTTTCCGAGACATATTCAAAAATATAGTCTAAGTTATCATCAGATTCTTCTAATGGTTCCATGAAACAAGACTTAGCAATTTCTATTTGTTTAGTAAGATCCTTTTTATCCTTCTTTTTCGGACATTCATTTGCATAATGTCCTTCTT
>NC_029778.3:19726014-19730183 GCF_000817695.3 Arachis duranensis | reverse complement strand
ATTTTTTTGTCTTTTGTTTTTATTGTTATTTTCTTTTCTAAAATATCTCTTTTTTCTCCAGTTTGGATAGTATTTTCTTTTACTAAATTGATATTTTCTTTTTCTTTGAAAATTTTTATTAAGACCATATTTTTTAGGTATCTCCTCATTATCCTGACAGTAAATTCTGATTATATTTGCAAATCTTTTCTGAGTTGCTTCTTGCATACAACGTTTTTTTATTTCCTCTCTTATTGCAGAGGTTGCTCCACCAAAATTATTTTCAATTGTTCCTCTATTTATTTCTTTTATAAATCTTCCCATTATAAATTCATTAGCAGGATATGGAAGTTTTGTTATGAACATACTAAGATAATGATTTTTATCTTCTTCTTTTAATTTGTAATAATGTATTCTATATTCACATATATAAGACTCCACATTACATAAATCATATATATGAATATTAGCTAAATGATTTTTTGCTTCTTGATATTCTTTATTATAGACTTCTTGTCTATGATCTATAATATTTTTTCCAAAAAATTCTTTATATAGAATCATCATTATATATAATATCTTATCATAAGCTGTTGTTTTTGTTTCTAATTCTTCTATTATTTGGTTTTCTATTGATGTCATATAATCTCTTATAGTTCCTTTAGTATGAAACCCTATGTAATTCCAAATGTCCCTTCCAGATAATTCACCGAGTTTTGGATTAGTAAAGGCTTCTAATATGAAGGAATTCAACCAGTTTTTGAAAATTTCTTTTTTGTTCTTTTTGCAGTCTAAATCGAGCATTCTTTCTCCTTCCATTTCCTGGATTTTAGGAACGTATTTTGATGGTATTTTTGTATATTTTGAATCTTTATTTGTAAACCCTTTTTTAAAAGCATAATTATCAAAACCTGTTTCCATTTAAATTGAGATTGATTATCCTTAGATATTCCAGCTTCATTTTTTACTTGTATTGGAATAGCTGGTTCTTCGTCACTTGAATAATCTAGAATGTGTTCTTCATTTTCTATATTTTCAGAATTTACTAATTCTTCTTCTATTTGAAAACCATGTTCCATAATATTATTTTCTTGAGCCATTTTTAATTGTTTAAAAAGCATTGTAACTTCTTCTAATTTTTCTTCAATATTCATAATTTCAATGGTGGTTTTACTTTTAAGTCTGTTATGTTGATTATATTTTGAAATTTTTCTTCTTTGGGATTCTCTTTTTCCTTATTTCTTTGAAATTTTATAGATAGTAATATTTCTTCAAGCATATCTACTATAGAATTTAATTGTGGGTTAAAAGTATGATAAAGATGTGGGGAATCATTTCCATGGTAACATTTCTTAGAAATTCCATGTGAAAAATAAGTTTTTTCGGGTTTTTGAAGTCCTTCAATAAAACTTATAGTAAAATAAAGATTTTGAGAAAAATCATTTTGTATTGATTTTAAGAATTCAGTGTCATTACAATTAACATTGGTTAAAATCATTAGTTTTTGATCTATTAATTTTGATAGCTTAATTATTTCTTCTCTTAAATCTTCTAATTTACTTTTTTCCATTAGGTGACGCTTTTCTTTGTGAAGAGTTACGGTTTTAAGTGAAAAGTGTGGTTTTAGAATGTGTGGTTTGGATTTTGCCACGTAAGCACATCTTTAAAACAACATCTGTACCCTATATTTCACTTTATTTGAAAGCAACCAGCTTGCTCGATTTCAATCTTTACAGACCAACTATATATGAACTTCCACATGTCATGGCCCCTGTATGTCTCCTAAACTAAATCTGAACATGAATTATTTAATTTAAATCTGAGTGATCATAAATATTGAAATATGGTGAATTTTAGTATACAGAGCAAAAAGTCATACAGATTTAAAGATTTGCTTACACCACACTTTCTAAAGTCACACTTTAAACCGTAACTCTTCACAAAGGAAAGCGTCACCTAATGGAAAAAAGTAAATTAGAAGATTTAAGAGAAGAAATAATTAAGTTATCAAAATTAATAGATCAAAAATTAATGATTTTAACTAATGTTAACTGTAATGACACCAAATTCTTAAAATCAATACAAAATGATTTTTCTCAAAATCTTTATTTTACTATAAGTTTTATTGAATGACTTCAAAAACCTGAAAAAACTTATTTTTCACATGGAATTTCTAAGAAATGTTACCATGGAAATGATTCCCCACATCTTTATCATACTTTTAACCCACAATTAAATTCTATAGTAGATATGCTTGAAGAAATATTAGTATCCATAAAATTTCAAAGAAATAAGGAAAAAGAGAATCCCAAGGAAGAAAAATTTCAAAACATAATCAACATAACAGATTTAAAAGTAAAACCACCACTAAAATTATGAATATTGAAGAAAAATTAGAAGAAGTTACAATGCTTTTTAAACAATTAAAAATGGCTCAAGAAAATAATATTATGGAACAAGGATTCCAAATAGAAGAAGAATTAGTAAATTCTGAAAATATAGAAAATGAAGAACACATCCTAGATTATTCAAGTGACGAAGAACCAGCAATTCCAATACAAGTAAAAAATGAAGCTGGAACATCTAAGGATAATCAATCTCAATTTAAATGGGAAACAGGTTTTAATAATTATGCTTTTAAAAAAGGGTTTATAAATAAAGATTCAAAATATACAAAAATACCATCAAAATACGTTCCTAAAATCCAGGAAATGGAAGGAGAAAGAATGCTTGATTTAGACGGTAAAAAGAATGAAAATTTTTTTTTCAAAAATTGGTTGAATTCCTTTTTATTAGAAGCTTTTACTAATCCAAAGCTTAGTGATTTGTCTGGAAGAGATATTTGGAATTACATAGGATTTCATACTAAAGGAACTATAAGAGATTATATGACATCAATAGAAAACCAAATAATAGAAGAATTAGCAACAAAAACAACAGCTTATGATAAGATATTATATATAATGATGATTCTATATAAAGAATTTTTTGGAAAAAATATTATAGATCATAGACAAGAAGTCTATAATAAAGAATATCAAGAAGCAAAAAACCATTTAGCTAATATTCAGATATATGATTTATGTAATGTGGAGTCCTATATATGTGAATATAGAATACATTATTACAAATTAAAAGAAGAAGATAAAAATCATTATCTTAGTATGTATATAACAAAACTTCCATATCCTGCTAATGAATTTATAATGGGAAGATTTATAAGAAAAATAAATAGAGGGGCAATTGAAAATAATTTTGGTGGAGCAACCTTTGCAATAAGAGAGGAAATAAAAGAACGTTATATGCAAGAAGCGACTCAAAAAAAATTTGCAAATATAATTAGAATTTGCTGTCAGGATAATGAAGAGATACCTCAAAAATATGGTCTTAATAAAAACCTTCAAAGAAAAAGAAAATATCAATTTAGAAAAAGAAAATATTATCCAAACTGGAGAAAAAAGAGGTATTTTAGGAAGGAAAATAACAATAAAAACAAAAGACAAAAAATAACTATTGCCCAAATAAAAAGAAAATTGTAAGTGTTGGTATTGCCAAGAAGAAGGACACTATGCAAATGAATGTCCAAAAAAAAGGATAAAAAGAATCTTATTAAACAAATAGAAATTGCTAAGTCTTGTTTCATGGAACCATTAGAGAAATCTGATGATAACTTAGACTATATTTTTGAATATGTCTCAGAAACAGACTCAGAGATTGAGTAATAATGCCACATTTATTACTATAAAAATAACAGAAAAATTTATAAATGCTTTTATAGATTCTGGAGCAACACAATGCTTTGCTAGTTCAAATATAAAATTTGATTGGAAAAAATTAAAGAAACCATTAAGAGTTAGAATAGATGACAAATCAATACATAAAATTGACCAAAAAGCAGAGATGGCTGAAATTTTTATTCAAAATTATAGGTTCATTGTTCCATCTATATATATGTTAGATTCTGGAATGGATTTTATAATAGGAAATAACTTTTTAAAGCTATATCATCCATTCATTCAAGAATTAACATATATAGTTTTAAAAGCTCCACACAATTCTTCAATAAATCAAAAATCAAAACGTATAAAAATACCAACTACTACTATAGATAAGATCTTAAAATTTAAAATATTTTCTATATTAGAAACATGTTATTTAAATTTATACTTTCAGATAAAAATTCCAAAAAA
>NC_029778.3:19719510-19725992 GCF_000817695.3 Arachis duranensis | reverse complement strand
ATAAATGTTCCAAATAAAATCCTTTATTCCGCAAGAGATAGAGAAGAGTTTTCATTAGAGTGTAGAGATCTTTTAAAAAAGGAATTATAAGATTAAGTAAAAGTCCTCATGCGGCTCCAGCCTTTTATGTCGAAAACAATAATGAAATTAAAATGGGAAAACGAAGAATGGTTATTAACTATAAGAAGATGAATGAAGCAACTATTGGTGATGCTCATAAACTTCCAAGAAAAGATTCTATTTTAGAAAAAATCAAAGAAGCAACTTGGTTTTCATCTCTTGATGCAAAATCAGGATATTGGCAACTTCGTTTAGACGAAGAAACAAACAAATTAACTGCTTTTACTTGCCCAACAAAAGAATCAACAAGTGTGTTGCTCTATGAATGGAATGTATTACCATTCGGATTAAAACAAGCCCCAGGTATTTATCAAAGATCTATGGAAGAAAATCTAAAAGAGTTAAATGAATTTGTTTTAGTGTACATTGATGATATACTAGTTTTTACAAAACAAGATAAGGAAGATCATCTTCAAAAATTATTAATAGTTTTAGAAAGATGTAAAGAAAAATGATTAGTTCTTAGCAAAAAGAAATCAAGAATAACAAAACAGGAAATAGAGTTTCTTGGATTAATTCTATCCACCCAAGGAAAGCTAAAACTTCAACCAAATGTTCTAGAAAAGGTAAATTTATTTCCTAATAAAATAGAAGATAGAAAACAATTACAAAGATTTTTGGGATGTATAAATTATATTTCTGATCAAGGATTTTTAAAGAATATAACAGAATACACTAAAAGCTTATTTCCAAAAATAAGTACTAAAAAAAATGGAAATGGGATGAAAAAGATAGTATGCAAATTCAAAGAATTAAAGAATTATGTGAAAAACTTCCAGAACTTTATATTCCAGAAGAAAATGACTACTTAATAGTAGAAACAGATGCCTTAGACATAACCTGGTCAGGATGTCTAAAAGCTAAGAAAGCTATAAAAAGCTTGAAACAAGAAAAAGAATCACTAGATTCTAAATATTCCCCAAAGGAATTACTTTGCAGGTATATTTCAGGGACTTTTACTCCAACAGAACAGAGATATACCACTCATGAAAAGGAAACTCTAGCAGCAATTAAATCTCTTAAGAAATGGAAAATTGATTTACTACCCAGAGAATTTACATTAAGGACAGACTCAAGTTACCTAACAGGTTTTATACGATATAATTTAAAAGTTGATTATAATCATGGACGATTGGTAAGATGGCAATTATTTTTGTTACAATATCCAATAAAAATTGAATACATTAAGGGTGACAAAAATGTTATTGCAGATACATTAACAAGAGAATGGAGTTCGTCTACAACGCATTAGATCAAGAAATCCAGAAATACGAACAAGAACTCGAAAAATGCAAGCATTGTCAGCAAATAAGGACACAGATCCAATCCCTCAAGAAGGCCATTGAAGCAATGAAATCAACACAACAAGCAAAACCAACAGAGTTCAGCCAGCTAAGCGTGGTGGACAAATCAGGTGAAGAAAAAATTTCAGAAAATAAAACAATTACTGAAATTATTAAAAAATCCACCCAAGATAAAAAATATTATGTAATTTATAATGGCCCCATGAAAGGAGTATATGATGCCTGGGAAAAAGCAGCACCATTCACGCATCAATCAAAAATAATTTATAAAGGAGGATTTTCAACACTAGAAGAGGCAAAGGAATCCGTCAGGGAATATGAAGCTCTTCATCCAGAACAAACTCTAAAAAAAGCATATAAAGCTCCGATTCAAGTCCAGAGAACAGGAATAATGATGTAAAACCCGGTTAATTAACGGCTAATTAACCCATAAATGAGAATTTATTCTAGAAAGCCCAAAATGTGAATTTTATGGCTAAATGTGATAGAGGAGACTGAGACGAGAATTTCGGTACCAATTTTATAGAATTCGGACCAAGATTGGACCGAACGGGCCAAACCGGGCCAACCGAACCCAAAGTGGGCCCTTGGCCCAACTAAACTAAACCAAAACCCTAGTTTTCAGCATTCTCTCTCCTCACAACACTCAATTCATGCTGAAAAAGAGAGGCCATGGAGGGAAGAACACTCTCTCAAGTTCTCTCCCTTGGTTGATCTTCAAACCACCATAACTTTTGATCTAGAGCTCCGATTGCCGCTCCGTTTGTGGCCACGCGTTTACCGCGGAGAGCTCTACAAAACCCATACAATCAATCTTGAGGTAAGCCACGTGTTTCTGTTCGAAATTCCAGCCCTTATTTTCGAGTTTCATGGGTGAAATGTTGAGATTTTGGGTTCTTTGATGTTATAGGATCCAACTCTCTTGAAGGAGACGGTTAATCTTGTCTTCTTAGACCTTGGGGGTGGTAAGATTCTCAACCCTAGTGTAATTTTGTTATTTTATGATGTTTGGATTTTGAGACGTTGTGTATGGGTATGATGGTTGTGGCTTAGGTTGTGTATGTGTGGATATTGGAGCTTGATTGGTGATTTTGAAAAGCTTGGGAAGGGTTTGGTGGTGAAAAATCTGTTCTTGGAGGTGTTGAGGCCTTGAGAGCTTGTGGATAAGTGGTTTGGAAGTGCTCCGGTGGAGTTCGGGAAAATCGGCTAAGGTATGGTTTCGGTTTCCCGTATCTAATATGTAATGTGGTAGGAAATACTTAGGCTAGAGGCCCTAAGATAGGCATTAAATTGTTGATGTTGTTGAATTGTTGATATATATGATGTGGTCATATATGTGATGATGATTAATGATGCCTTGAGGGTATGATGTATGAGAAATATGCATGTTGTGATATATGCTTGATGATTGGTTATGGTTGAATTGTGGGTTGAATCATGTGGATGGTGAGTATGATGTTGATTGTGTACAATAATAATTTATTGGAATTGGTGTTGTTGAGAATTGGCATGATGAATAGTATATGATATGTCAATATGTTTGAGTTTGAACCACTTGGGTGAAATGGGTTAAAATGATGAGATAGTGATTTTGTAAATTGTGGTAAAGTGTCAATGTGTGAGTTGAGGAGGCTTGATGTTGAATTTGATATATTTTGATTGATTACAAGGAAAAGGGATGAAAATGGCATGTTTTGATTGATTTTGAAAAGAGTTGAAAATGGCTTGTTTTAAAAATGGCATATTGTGGTTTTGTATGAAAATATGGTTTTTGGGCATACTTTGGTGGGACATAACTTGGACTACGGATCTCCGTTTTGTGTCAAATCTGTTTAGAAATAAAATTGGATTCGGGAAGTCCATGCCGTTCGAAAAACGGGTGAAAAACAATTTAAAATGAAGAAGTTATGTCCGTTGGAAGATTGGGGTTTAAATCTGTGAATTCTGCAGCTTTTAACTTAGAAAATTTTTAGCAGAATAACCCCTTGCGCGTAGGCGCACTTGGCGCGTATGCGCCGATCTTCCAGAGAGCGCCATCCACGCGTGCGCGTGATGTGCGCAGGCGCGCCGATTGTGCTGCACCCAATGCCCAGCCATTTTCCAGAGAGTTATGCCAGAACTGTGCCAGTGTTGTGCCTGGGGCACGAGAACACCCACGCGTACGCGTGGTTGACGCGTACGCGCCGATTGGCAAATTTTTAATCCATGCGTTAGCGTGCATGACGCTTGCGCGTCGATGAGTTTTTGAGGCCATCCACGCGTGCGTGTGGAGTGTGCGTACGCGTGGCCCTGTTTTCATCCCAAAGTTGATTTTTGAGTTTTAAAAGCCAAATCTCATACTTCTAAGCCTCCGATCTCACCATTTATGTCTTAAATCATTATGACATGCCTAGCTATTAGAAAAGGGCTAGTGAATGAGGTAACTTACGAGTGAAGCAAGGGAAAAATGAATAATCAATGAGGATCATTGATGATTTTATGAGATGTGGAGGATGGTGGTGGAAGTGCTTGTTATGCCATTGGCCGAAGGGCCGTAATTGTTTATGAATTGGCTGGTTCTAGATTGAATCGTGAGCCGGAATAGCTGTGTATGCTATGAATATTGGCTGGTTATGGATTTAACCGTGAGCTGGAATGGCTGAGTACGATATGAATATTGGCTGGTTCTAGACTAAACCGTGAGCCGGATGGCTGATATGGATGTTGATCCATGGATGAGAATTCATGCATGTTTATGCTGAATTATTGATAATGGGAGACACGACAGAGGGACAGTCCAATGGTTAACTGCCAGGACTTGTCGGGTTGGCTCTGTAACCGACAGATGATATCATCGGCCACTAGGGACATGCATTCATCATATGCATACTATATGAATTGTTTGAGATTGCCTATCTGACTGCATATTACTTGCTAATTGTCTAAATGCCTACTTGTTCCTAATTGTATATTTCTTGCTTGATATAACTGTGTTTGCTACATTATACTCCTGCTGGTGGTTGGGAGGTCTGAAGGAATCGAAAAGGGAAGTATTAGTTAGACTGAAGAATCTTTAGTCAGATGCCCTTTATGGTTTAGCCTGTTTATAAGCTTTAATATTATCTGGAGGAAGTTCTAGGATTGCCTTTGGCTTTCCTCCGTTATTATGTATTATATATGTGGAAGCTGTTACCATGCTGGGGACCTCTGGTTCTCACCCATGCAGATTTTGTGGTTTTCAGATGCAGGACGTGTGGTTTCCCGCTGAGGCATGCTGGAGACTTCTAGATTTGCGAAGATTCCTTGTTCTCGGGGACTCTGTTTTAGTTTATATGTTTTGCTTAGATACTTTTATCTCCATTAAATAATACAAACTGTGATGACTCCTCTTATAGGAGATTTTGGAGATTAGGTTTTATGTATTTGTGTCCCTTTGGGTTTCCTTTGGGGTTTTCCTCATTTTTTTTATCATATGTATATATTGCTATGCTCGGACCGGTTTTCTTCGCAGCCGGATTTTGAGTCTTGATATTCCTGTTTTTGACACTCCTTTGTATATATATAATCTCGCATTGGTTTACCCTTGCTCGTTACGTTATCGATCGGAGTGTTACGCTTTAGAGTTGCGGTTTTTGTTTACCCCTTTTTCTACAGAGGCTCCTAGTTATAATCAATCATTCATACTACTATATGTACTAAATTTTTATTTTAGAGGTCATAATACCTTGCCATCTCTGAATTATGACTTAAGCATAAGACTCTGTATGGTAGGGTGTTACATTATGGTATCAGAGCAGTTCGTTCCTGTAGAGCCTGAGGGATGGACTGACTATGCTTCTGTGCATTCTGTGTGTGTGTGTTATGTGCTATTAGTATATCTGCTTGATATAATTGGCATAAACGTTCATGAGCATGCAATTGGGACTTTGAAGTACTAGACTTCCGATATTGAGACTGATCAACTTAATATCGATTGTTTGGTATGTATAGGAACCAGATGGCGCCTCGTGGACGCAGTAGAGGTAGTGCGAGAGGTCGTACGAATGCTCATGCGCCGGAGAATAACCCTAATGACCCGGTGAACTTTATGACTGCGTTGGAGAACATGGCTGCTGCTATGCAAGCCACTGCTGAGGCTCTTGGTCAACAGATGAACCACCATGGTAATGATGGAGGTGGAGTTTAGGGCCCGATGACACTGGCAAACTTTTTGAAGGTTAATCCACCTAAGTTTAAGGGAACTACTAGTCTGACTGAGGCTGATACATGGTTTCAGGCTATAGAGCGAGCACTGCAAGCACAAGTAGTACCTGAAGGGCAGCGTGTCGAGTTTGCTACCTATATGCTTACAGGTGAAGCGTCGCATTGGTGGCAAGGTATCCGACGTCTTCTGCAGCAGGGTGATGACTATATCACTTGGAATGTCTTCCAAGAGGAGTTCTATAAGAAGTACTTTCCGACTTCTGCTAGGACGGCTAAGGAACTTGAATTGTTACAACTGAAGCAGGGTACCATGTCCATATCAGAGTATACTGACAAGTTTGAGGAGCTGTTCAGGTTCTCTCGTATGTGCCAAGGGACTCCTGTGGAATATGAGGAATGGAAGTATGTTAAGTATGAAGGAGGACTCCAGAGTGATATCTTCAGTTCAGTAGGACCAATGGAGATTAGGACTTTCTCTGAATTGGTGAACAAGTGTAGGGTTGCTGAAGAGTGTGTGAAAAGGGCAACCGCTGAGAAAGGGAGTCACAAAGGATCATTTCCACAGAACCGAGGGAAGAGCTTTGCACCTAGAGGTCCATCTTTCAAGAGGAGAAGCTCTTTCAGGAGGCCCAACAACAACAATTCCCAAGGGAAGAAGTTTGGGAAGCAGCCTCAAAATGATCAAGCTTGTACTAGATGTGGGAGTCACCATCCAGGAGCACCATGCAAGGCCGGATGGGGTTTGTGCTACAATTGTGGAAAGGCGGGGCATAAAGTCGCAAATTGTCCTGAGAAGCAGAAACAAGGTGCTGGGAAAGCACAACAGACTGGTCGGGTGTTCACCACTTCAGCTGTAGGAGCTGAGGGATCTGAGAC
>NC_029778.3:19717415-19719423 GCF_000817695.3 Arachis duranensis | reverse complement strand
TGGGAGCATCACATTCATTCATTGCATTTGAGAAAGCCCATGAGTTAGGATTGAAGATTGTAACCTTAGGTTATGACCTAAAAGTATATAATGCTACCCATGAAGCCATGGTAACTAGACTAGGATGCCCGGAAGTTTTCTTTAGGTTCAAGCAGCGTGATTTTATTTATAATTTAGTCTGCTTACCGATGATTGGTCTTGATCTTATCTTGGGATTGGACTGGTTATCTAAGAACCATGTCCTGCTTGATTGTTCTACAAAGTCGGTGTACTTTATGCCGGAAGATACAGAAGGGCTGGTCGTGGTAAATAATTATTACTTGAATTCGATGATGGTGAACTGTTTCGGAACCGAATGTCAGGGTATCCTGTTGTTAGCCGCGGGTGTTTCGGGTGATGATCAAAGGTTGGAACAGATTCCGGTTGTGTGTGAGTTTCTGGAAGTGTTTCCTGATGATATTGATGAGTTCCCACCTAACCGAGAGGTTGAGTTACTATTGAATTGGTGCCCGGGACGGGACCAATCTCAAGTGCTCCTTACAGGATGTCACCGTTAGAGATGAACGAGCTAAAGTCTCAGTTAGAGGATTTGTTGGGGATCAGTTACAAGGAGCTGGGGTTTTCTCCAAGATCGATTTGCGATCCCGTTATCACTAGATAAGGGTGAGGGGTGAGGATATCCCTAAGACCGCTTTCAGGACTCGTTATGGTCATTACGAGTACACTATAATGTCTTTCGGGTTGACGAACGCTCCTGCAGTGTTTATGGACTATATGAATAGAGTTTTCCGTCCGTTTCTAGATAAATTCGTTGTTGTCTTCATTGATGACATACTGATTTATTCCAAGACTGAAGAAGAGCATGCGGAACACTTGAGGACCGTGTTGCAGATTCTAAAGAAGAATAAACTCTATGCAAAACTGTCTAAGTGTGAGTTTTGGAAGAGTGAGGTGAAGTTTTTGGGCCATGTGGTGAGTAAGAAGGGAATAGCCGTAGATCCAACTAAGGCGGAGGCTGTGATGGATTGGAAGCAACCAACCACCGTAACAGAGATAAGGAGTTTTCTGGGTTTAGCTGGCTATTACCGAAGGTTTATCAAGGGCTTTTCACAGATGGCTTTGCCAATGACAAAGCTAACCCGCAAAGACACTCCGTTTGTTTGGACTCCTGAGTGCGAGGAGAGCTTTCAGACATTGAAGAAAAAGTTGACCACTGCACCTGTGTTAGTGTTACCTGAGCCGAACGAGCCATTTGAGGTGTATTGTGATGCCTCATTGAAGGGTCTAGGGTGCGTGCTGATGCAGCATCGTAATGTGGTGGCGTATGCCTCACGACAGTTGAGACCTCATGAAGTTAGTTACCCTACGCACGATTTGGAACTCGCTCCGGTTGTGTTTGCCTTGAAGGTGTGGAGGCATTATCTCTATGGGGTTAAGTTCCAAGTTTTCTCTGATCATAAGAGCTTGAAGTATCTCTTTGATCAGAAAGAGCTCAATATGAGGCAGAGAAGGTGGATGGAATTGTTGAAAGACTACGACTTTGAGTTGCATTACCATCCGGGAAAGGCGAATGTAGTGGCAGATGCGTTGAATCGGAAGTCATTATATGCGGCTTGGATGATGCTTCAAGAGGAGAAGTTGCTCAAGGGATTTGAGAGTCTGAAAATTGGTGCTCGAGAAGTATCCGGAACTTTGTGTTTGAGCCGATTAGAAATTTCAAGTGACTTTAAGTCCGAACTCCTAAGGGCTCATCAAAATGATGAAGCGTTATGGAAGGTGTTACTGGCTATTGAGCAAGGAAAACGGTGGAGAGTGTCGGAAGAAAAGATGGGTTATGGAGATTCAAGGGTAGGATCATTGTGCCGGATATTGGCACTGTGAAGCAAGATATTTTAAAGGAGGCACACAAAAGCGGATTCTCCATTCACCCGGGAAGTACTAAGATGTACCATGATTTAAAGGCAATGTTCTGGTGGCCGGGAATGAAGAATGATGTGGCGGAATATGT
>NC_029778.3:19715581-19717373 GCF_000817695.3 Arachis duranensis | reverse complement strand
ACGAAGTCAGCTCACTTTTTGCCCATTCGTATGACTTACACCCTTGAGGAGGTAGCACGGTTATACATAAAGGATATTGTGAGACTTCATGGTGTACCTGCTACTATAATCTCTGATAGAGATCCTCGTTTCACTTTAAGGTTTTGGGATGCATTTCAAAAAGCTTTTGGGACCCGATTAAGCTTGAGCATGGCTTACCATCCTCAAAAAGATGGTCAATCCGAGAGGACGATCCAAACACTAGAGGATATGTTGAGAGCTTGTGTTTTGGACCAACCAGTAAGTTGGAATCGGTATATGCCATTAGTGGAGTTTGCATACAATAATAGTTATCATGCGAGCATCGGAATGGCTTCGTATGAGGCCTTGTATGGGAGGAAATGTCAATCTCCACTATGTTGGTATGAAGCTGGAGAGAAAAGCTTGTTGGGACCGGAAATGATAGCTGAGACTACTGAACAAGTCAAGAAAATCCGTGATAGGATGCTTACGGCGCAGAGTCGTCAAAAGAGTTACACCGATCAGAGGCGAAAGCCCTTAGAATTTGAGGAAGGAAACCATGTTTTCCTCAAGGTTACTCCGACCACGGGAGTAGGTAGGGCGATTAAGGCAAAGAAGTTGAATCCTAGATACATTGGTCCATTTCAGATCCTGGAGAGGATTGGACCGGTGGCGTATCGGATGGCTCTACCACCTCATCTTTCGAATCTACACGATGTGTTTCACGTGTCGCAGCTTCGGAAGTACACTCCTGATGCTAGCCATGTGTTGGAACCTGAGTCGGTTCAGTTAAGGGAAGATTTGACGCTTCCAGTGGCTCCAGTCAGAATCGATGATTCTAGTATCAAACGGTTGCGTGGAAAAGAGGTTTCATTAGTCAAAGTGGCATGGAGTCGAGGCGGTGTTGAGGAACACACTTGGGAACTCGAGTCGGAGATGCGAACGGACTATCCGCATTTATTCTCAGGTAATTGCATTTGAATTTTGTGGGCAAAATTCCCAATTAGGTGGGTAGAATGTAAAACCCGGTTAATTAACGGCTAATTAACCCATAAATGAGAATTTATTCTAGAAAGCCCAAAATGTGATTTTTATGGCTAAATGTGATAGAGGAGACTGAGACGAGAATTTCGGTACTAATTTTATAGAATTCGGACCAAAGTGGGCCCTTGGCCCAACTAAACTAAACCAAAACCCTAGTTTTCAGCATTCTCTCTCCTCACAACACTCAATTCACGCTGAAAAAGAGAGGCCATGGAGGGAAGAACACTCTCTCAAGTTCTCTCCCTTGGTTGATCTTCAAACCACCATAACTTTTGATCTAGAGCTCCGATTGCCGCTCCGTTTGCGGTCACACGTTCACCACGGAGAGCTCTACAAAACCCATACAATCAATCTTGAGGTAAGTGATGAGCGGATAATTTGTACGCTTTTTGGCATTGTTTTTAGTATGTTTTTGGTATGATCTAGTTAGTTTTTAGTATATTTTTATAAGTTTTTAGTTAAAATTCACTTTTCTGGACTTTACTATGAGTTTGTGTGTTTTTCTGTGATTTCAGGTATTTTCTGGCTGAAATTGAGGGACCTGAGAAAAAATCTGATTCAGAGACCAAAAAGGACTGCAGATGCTGTTGGATTCTGACCTCCCTGCACTCGAAGTGGATTTTCTGGAGCTACAGAAGCCCAATTGGCGCGCTCTCAACAGCGTTGGAAAGTAGACATCCTGGGATTTCCAGCAATATATGATAGTCCATACTTTGCCCAAGATTTGATGGCCCAAACCGGCGTTCAA
>NC_029778.3:19712842-19715199 GCF_000817695.3 Arachis duranensis | reverse complement strand
TGTGAGATCAGAGTCTTCGTGGTATAGGCTAGAACTGATGGCGGCATTCAAGAGAATCCGGAAAGTCTAACCTTGTCTGTGGTATTCTGAGTAGAATTCAATGATTGAATGACTGTGACGTGCTTCAAACTCCTGAGGGCGGGGCCCAGTACACTTGCTGGTTAGTTGTGCGAAGTTGTGTTTATGCCATGGTATTGAACACCAAGTTTTTGGTTTCATTACCGGGGATTATTTGATTTGTGAAAAGTACTGATCACAATTTCGCGGACCAAGTTTTTGGCGTCGTTGCCGGGGATTGTTGAGTTTGGACTACTGATGGTTCATCTTGTTGCTTAGATTAGGTATTTTTTCTTCAGCATTCTTGAAGATGAATTCTAGTGTTTCATGATGATCTGTTGAAGTCTGGCTGGCTGTGAAGCCATGTCTAATTTCATTGGACCGAGGTTTCAACTTATCATCACAATAGCTTGTTGATTTCTATCAATCTTGCTATTGGAGCAGTGATCTGCTAAGGCTTGGCTGGCCATTGGCCATGTCTAGTGTTTTGGACCGAAGCTTTCTTTGAAAGCTTGGCTGGCTGTGAAGCCATGTCTAATTCCTGGACCGGAGTCTTAGACTAAACATTGCATGATTCCTGGAATTCTCATTAAGAATTTTGATACCTTTATTTTCTTTTTCCACTTAATATTTTCGAAAAACACAAAAAAAAATTTACAAAATCATAAAAACCAAAAATATTGTATGTTTCTTATTGAGACACTAGTCTCATTTTAAGTTTGGTGTCAATTGCATGCATTCATTCATGTGTCTTAAGGATCTTCAAGTAATTCTTGATGATTTCTTACTCTGATCTTTGAATTCTTTTGACTTGAGTGTTTATGTGTCTCATATAGTGTCAGTAGTATACAAACTGCTAAGTTTGGTGTCTTGCATGCATTGTTATGTGATTTTAGTTGCATTTTGATTACTCCTTAGTATTAAAAATCCAAAAATATTTTTAATTTGTGTCTTTTCAAGTCAATAATACAGAGAATTGAAGATTCAGAACATACTGCAGAGGAATTATACAGAAAAAGCTGGGCGTTCAAAACGCCCAGTGAAGAAGGACAGACTGGCGTTTAAACGCCAGCCAGGGTACCTGGTTGGGCGTTTAACGCCCAAAAAGGTATAGTTTTGGGCGTTAAACGCCAGAATGTGCACCATTCTGGGCGTTTAACGCCAGGATGGCACAAGGGGGAAGATTTTGTTTTCAAATCAATTTTTTTTTTAGTTTTCAAAAGTTTTTCAAAATCAAATTTTTTTCAAATCATATCTTTTCAATCAAATCTTTTTCAAAATCAATGTCTTTCCTTTTTCAAAGATACTTGCTATCAATTAATGATTTGATTCAACATCTCTAGTATATTGCCTTTTCTGTTGAGAAAGATTTAATGTTTGAATCATATCTTTCCTTGATAGCCAAGTCATTAATTTTCAAAATCAAATCTTTTAAAATGTTTTTCAAATCATATCTTCTCAATCACATCTTTTTAAAAAAAAACTAATCATATCTTCCTAACCACATCTTTTTCAAAATAGTTTTCAATCAAATCTTTTTTATTTCTAATTTCAAAATCTTTTTCAAAAATCACTTTACTTCTTTCCCACTTTCATTTTCGAAAATCAATTAGTGTTTTTCAAAAATGTTTTCAAAATCTTTTCCTTAATTTTCGAAAATTACTTCCCCTCTTCTCACATCCTTCTATTTATGGACTAATACTATTCCTTAATGCAAAATTCGAACTTCATCTTCTTTGATAAGTTCGAATTTTCTACTTCTGCCTTCCATTTTTCTTTTTCTTCTGACACCTCAAGGAATCTCTATACTGTGACATAGAGGATTCCATATTTCCTTGTTCTCTTCTCTTTCTTATGAGCAGGAGCAAAGACAAAAGCATTCTTGTGGAGGCTGACCCTGAACCTGAAAGGACCTTGAAGTGAAAGCTAAGAGAAGCTAAGGCACAACTCTCTGTAGAGGACCTAACCGAATTCTTCAAGGAAGAAGAACTCATGGCAGCCGAAAACAACAACAATGCCAACAATGCAAGGAAGGTGCTGGGTGACTTTACTGCACCTACTCCCGACTTCTATGGGAGAAGCATCTCTATCCCTGCCATTGGAGCAAACAACTTTGAGCTTAAGCCTCAATTAGTTTCTCTAATGCAACAGAATTGCAAGTTCCATGGACTTCCATTGGAAGATCCTCATCAGTTTTTAGCTGAATTCCTGCAAATCTGTGACACTGTCAAGACTAATGGGGTTGACCCTGAGGTCTACAGACTTATGCTATTCCCTTTTGCTGTAAGAGACAGAGCTAG
>NC_029778.3:19710385-19711543 GCF_000817695.3 Arachis duranensis | reverse complement strand
AATGACAAGTTATTTGGAAATGAGACTTGGGAGGATGAATCTCCTTTGCTCACCAAAGAACTAGATGACTTGTCTAGGCAGAAACTGCCTCAAAAGAGACAGGATCCTGGGAAGTTTTCAATACCTTGTATCATAGGCACCATGACCTTCAAGAAGGCCTTGTGTGACTTAGGGTCAAGTGTAAACCTCATGCCTCTCTCTGTAATGGAGAAGCTAGGGATCATTGAGGTGCAAGCTGCAAAAATCTGACTAGAGATGGCAGACAACTCAAGAAAACAAGCCTATGGACTTGTAGAGGATGTTCTGGTTAACGTTGAAGACCATTACATCCCTACTGATTTCATAGTCCTAGAGACTGGGAAGTGCATGGATGAATCCATCATCCTTGGCAGACCCTTCCTAGCCACAGCAAGGGCTGTGATTGATGTTGATAGAGGAGAGTTGATCATTCAAGTGAATGAAAAATCCTTGGTGTTTAAGGCTCAAGGATATCCCTCTGTCATCATAGAGAGGAAGCATGAAGAGCTTCTCTCAAAACAGAGCCAAACAGAGCCCCCACAGTCAAACTCTAAGTTTGGTGTTGGGAGGCCACAACCAAACTCTAAGTTTGGTGTTGAACCCCCACATTCAAACTCTAAGTTTGGTGATGGGAGGTTCTAACATAGCTCTGAGCATTTCTGAGGCTCCATGAGAGTCCTCTGTCAAGCTAATGACATTAAAGAAGCGCTTGTTGGGAGGCCAACCCAATGTTTTATAATTAACTATTTTATTTTGTTATTTTCTCTTTTTTGTAGGTTGATGATCATAAGAAGTCACAAAATCCATAAAAAAAGCAAAAACAGAATGAAAAATAGGAAGAAAAATAGCACACCCTGGAAGACGCACCCACTGGCGTTTAAACGCCAGTGAGGCTAGCAGATGGGCGTTTAACGCCCAGTCTGGCACCATTCTGGGCGTTTAACGCCAGGAAGGGGCACCAGACTGGCGTTAAACGCCAGAAAAGGGCAAGCTTCTGGCGTTAAACGCCAGAAATGGGCACCAGCCCAGCGTTTAACGCCAGAAATGGCTAGAAACGCAATTTTGCTTGCCATTTGGTGCAGGGATGACTTTTCCTTGACACCTCAGGATCTGTGGACCCCACAGGATCCCCACCTACCC
>NC_029778.3:19709564-19709861 GCF_000817695.3 Arachis duranensis | reverse complement strand
AACACCTCTTCCCCAAAAACCCTTCACCTATCAAATCCCTTCTTTCTCTTCACCACTCACATCCATTCTTCATAAAACCCCACCTACCTCACCATTCAAATTCAAACCACTTTCCCACCCAAACCCACCCTCACTTGGCCGAACATCACCCCTCCCCACTCCTATATAAACCCTTCTTCACTCCTTCATTTTCACACAACCTAAACACCACTTCTCCCCCTTTTGGCCGACCACAAAGCCATTCCCTTCTTCCTCATTTCTTCTTCTTCTACTCTCTTCTTTCTTCTTTTGCTCGAG
>NC_029778.3:19708117-19709384 GCF_000817695.3 Arachis duranensis | reverse complement strand
AAGTCATGGGAGATGGAGAGATTCATCTCAAGGGTGCATCAAGACCACTTCTATGAAGTTGTGGCCTTGAAGAAGGTGATCTCCGAGGTCCCTTTTTCACTCAAAAAGGGTGAATATCCGGAGATCCGACATGAGATCCGAAGAAGAGGGTGGGAAGTTCTTATGAAGAGAGAATCAAGAGGGAAGCCGGTTCAATTGAGAAGGCATGACCTCAAACCCGTGGCTAGAGGATGGTTGGAGTTTATTCAACGCTCAATCATACCCACTAGCAACCGGTCCGAAGTTACCATAGACCGGGCTATCATGATTCATAGCATCATGATTGGAGAAGGAATAGAAGTTCATGAGGTTATAGCTCAAGAGCTTTATAAGTTGGAGTTGACATAGAGGGAGACATCCCTATTGATGAGGACAAGCCCATCACTAAGAAAAGGATGGAGCACACAAGAGACCCCACTCATCATGAGATCCCTGAGATTCCTCAAGGAATGCACTTTCCTCCACAAAACTATTGGGAGCAACTAAACACCTCCCTAGGAGAATTGAGTTCCAACATGGGACAACTAGGGGTGGAGCACCAAGAACACTCCATCATCCTCCATGAAATTAGAGAAGATCAAAGAATCATGAGAGAGGAGCAACAAAGACAAGGAAGAGACATTGAGGAGCTCAAGCACTCCATAGGATCTTCAAGAGGAAGAAAGAGCCGCCATCACTAAGGTGGACCCGTTCTTTAATTTCCTTGTTCTTTATTTTCTTGTTTTTCGAAAATTAATGCTTATGTTTGTCCATGTTTGTGTCTTGTGATCATTAGTGTCTTAGTGTCTATGCCTTAAAGTTATGAATGTCCTATGAATCCATCACCTTTCTTAAATAAAAATAAAAATAAAAATTTTTTTTTCTTAATTGAAAAAAAAGAAAAAGAATTGCATGAATTTTGAATTTTATAACAGTTTAATTATTTTGATGTGGTGGCAATATTTTTGTCTTCTGAATGTATGCTTAAACAGTGCATATGTCTTTTGAATTTGTGGTTCATGAATGTTGGCTCTTGAAAGAATGATGAAAAAGGAGACATGTTACTGAGGATCTGAAAAATCAATTAAAATGATTCTTGAAGCAAGAAGAAGCAATAAAAAAAAAGAGAAAAAAATTCGAAAAAATAGAGAAAAGAAAGAAATAAAGTTGTGATCCAAGGCAAAAAGAGTGTGCTTAAGAACCCTGGACACCTCTAATTGGGGACTCTAGCAAAGCTGAGTCACAATCT
>NC_029778.3:19705303-19706683 GCF_000817695.3 Arachis duranensis | reverse complement strand
GGATTCTATTCTGGCCTGATCGAGAACCGACAGATGGATAGCCGTGCCGTGACAGGGTGCGTTGAACATTTCCACTGAGAGGATGGGAGGTAGCCACTGACAACGGTGAAACCCTTGCTTAAGCTTGCCATGGAAAGGAGTAAGAAGGATTGGATGAAGACAGTAGGAAAGCAGAGAGACGGAAGGGAAGGCATCTTCATACGCTTATCTGAAGTTCCTACCAATGAATTACATAAGTATCTCTATCTCTATCTTTATGTTTTATGCGTTTATCACCATACCTATTTGAGTATGCCTGACTGAGATTTACAAGGTGACCATAGCTTGCTTCATACCAACAATCTCTGTGGGATCGACCCTTACTCGCGTAAGGTTTATTACTTGGACGACCCAGTACACTTGCTGGTTAGTTGTGTGAAGTTGTGTTTATGCCATGGTATTGAACACCAAGTTTTTGGTTTCATTACCGGGGATTATTTGATTTGTGAAAAGTACTGATCACAATTTCGCGCACTAGTAAGCCACGTGTTTCTGTTCGAAATTCCAGCCCTTATTTTCGAGTTTCATGGGTGAAATGTTGAGATTTTGGGTTCTTTGATGTTATAGAACCCAACTCTCTTGAAGGAGACGGTTAATCTTGTCTCCTTGGACCTTGGATGTGGTAAGATTCTCAACCCTAGTGTAATTTTGTTGTTTTATGATGTTTGGGTTTTGAGACGTTGTGTATGGGTATGATGGTTGTGGCTTAGGTTGTGTATGTGTGGATATTGGAGCTTGATTGGTGATTTTAAAAAGCTTGGGAAGGGTTTGGTGGTGAAAAATCTGTTCTTGGAGGTGTTGAGGCCTTGAGAGCTTGTGGATAAGTGGTTTGGAAGTGCTCCGGTGGAGCTCGGGAAAATCGACTAAGGTATGGTTTCGGTTTTCCGTATCTAATATGTAATGTGGTAGGAAATACTTAGACTAGAGGCCCTAAGATAGGCATTGAATTGTTGATGTTGTTGAATTGTTGATATATATGATGTGGTCATATATGTGATGATGATTAATGATGCCTTGAGGGTATGATGTATGAGAAATATGCATGTTGTGATATATGCTTGATGATTGGTTATGGTTGAATTGTGGGTTGAATCATGTGGATGGTGAGTATGATGTTGATTGTGTACAATAATGATTTATTGGAATTGGTGTTGTTGAGAATTGGCATGAGGAATAGTATATGATATGTCAATATGTTTGAGTTTGAACCACTTGGGTGAAGTGGGTTAAAATGATGAGATAGTGATTTTGTAAATTGTGGTAAAGTGTCAATGTGTGAGTTGAGGAGGCTTAATGTTGAAATTGATATATTTTGATTGAATTCAAAGAAAAGGGATGAAA
>NC_029778.3:19702542-19704179 GCF_000817695.3 Arachis duranensis | reverse complement strand
AGACACGACAGAGGGACAGTCCAATGGTTAGCGACCAGGACTTGTCGGGTTGGCTCTATAACCGACAAGATGATATCATCAGCCACTAGGGACAGTCATTCATCATATGCATACTATATGAATTGTTTGAGATTGCCTATCTGACTGCATATTACTTGCTAATTGTCTAAATGCCTACTTGTTCCTAATTGTATATTTCTTGCTTGATATAACTGTGTTTGCTACATTATACTCCTGCTGGTGGTTGGGAGGTCTGAAGGAATCGGAAAGGGAAGTATTAGTTAGACTGAAGAATCTTTAGTCAGATGCCCTTTATGGTTTAGCCTGTTTATAAGCTTTGATATTATCTGGAGGAAGTTCTAGGATTGCCTTCGGCTTTCCTCTATTATTATGTATTATATATGTGGAAGCTGTTACCATGCTGAGGACCTCTGGTTCTCACCCATGCGGATTTTGTGGTTTTCAGATGCAGGACGTGAGGTTTCTCGCTGAGGCATGCTGGAGACTTCTAGATTTGCGAAGATCCTTTGTTCTCGGGGCTATGTTTCGGTTTATATGTTTTGCTTAGATACTTTTATCTCCATTAAATAATACAAACTGTGATGACTCCTCTTATGGGAGATTTTGGAGATTAGGTTTTATGTATTTGTGTCCCTTTGGGTTTCCTTTGGGGTTTTCCTCATTTTTTTTATCATATGTATATATTGCTATGCTCGGACCGATTTTCTTCGCAGCCGGATTTTGAGTCTTGATATTCCTGTTTTTGACACTCCTTTGTATATATATAATCTCGCGTTGGTTTACCCTTGCTCGTTACGTTATCGATCGGAGTGTTGCGCTTTAGAGTTGCGGTTTTTGTTTACCCCTTTTTCTACAAAGGCTCCTAGTTATAATCAATCATTCATACTACTATATGTACTAAATTTTTATTTTAGAGGTCGTTGGTGGACGAAATTGTGATCACTTGTTCTTTCTACTTGTAGGATGTTTACTCTGATGACATTGTTTATTTTCACAACTCCGTTCAACTAACCAGCAAGTGTACTGGGTCGTCCAAGTAATAAACCTTACGTGAGTAAGGGTCGAATCCACAGAGATTGTTGGTATGAAGCAAGCTATGGTCACCTTGCAAATCTCAGTTAGGCAGATTAAAATAGTTTTATGGGTTTTCGAAAATAGAAATAATGAAAGGGATAAAGATACTTATGCAGATTCATTGGTAGGAATTTCAGATAAGCGGATGGAGATGCTGTAGAGCTCTTGGACGCCTGCTCTCCTACTGCTTCTACTCAATCCTTCTTACTCCTTTCCATGGCAAGCTTTGTATAGGGGTTCACCATCAACTGTGGCTACTTTCATTCCTCACGGGGAAATATCCTGTGCGGCTGTCACTCGCACAGCTAACCAGTCTGGAGGCATCACCCATGGCTGATGGCTACATCCCATCCTCGCAGTGAAAACTATGCTAACGCACTCTGTCACAGTACGGCTAATCACCGGTTGGTTCCCGCTCCTACTGGAATAGAATCCCTCTTTTGCGTCTGTCACTAACGCCCAGCAGGTTAAAGTTTGAAGCACGTCACGGTCATTCATTACCGGAATCCTACTCGGAACACCACAGACAAGGTTGGACTTTC
>NC_029778.3:19700467-19701004 GCF_000817695.3 Arachis duranensis | reverse complement strand
AGCTCTTAAGCACACTCTTTTGGATCACGACTTTAACCACTCAGTCTCAAGCTTTTCACTTGGACCTTCATGACACAAGCATATGGTTAGGGACAGCTTGATTTAGCCGCTTAGGCCTGGATTTTTAATTTTCTTGGGCCCTCCTATCCATTAATGCTCAAAGCCTTGGATCCTTGCTTTAAAATTTTCGCCACTTTTTTTTTTCTGATTTTTCTTGCTTCAAGAATCAATTTCATGATGTTTTTCAGATCATCAATAATATTTCTCTTTGTTCATCATTCTTTCAAGCACCAACAATTTTAACACTCATAAACAACAAGATCAAAAATATGCACTGTTCATTCATTCATTCAGAAAACAAAAATTATTGCCACCACATCAATATAATTAAATTAAACTCACTAATAATTTCGAAAATTATGTACTTCTTGTTCTTTTGAATTAAAACATTTTTCTTTTAAGAGAGGTGAAAGACTAATGGATTTTATTCATAGCTTTAAGGCATGGTTACACACTAATGATCATGAAGTAGAGACA
>NC_029778.3:19699270-19699961 GCF_000817695.3 Arachis duranensis | reverse complement strand
GGGTTCATACTTTGATCATGGTTCCTAGTGATCCATGCATTAGTATAGAACTCTTGAACCATCAATATTCCGACTTGTTGCATGGGGTTGGTTATGACTTCCCACCCTCTTCTTTGAATTTCATGTCAGATTTCCGGATACTCATTCTTTTTGAGCTTGAAAGGGACCTCGGGGATCACCTTCTTCTTTGCCACAACATCATAGAAGTGGTCTTGGTGGCTCTTGGAGATGAATCTCTCCTTCTCCCATGACTCGGAAGTGGAAGCTTTTGCCTTCCCTTTTCCTTTTCTTGAGGGAACTCCGGTCTTGGGTGCCATTGATGGTGAATGAAAAATAAAAAGCTTAGGCTTTTTACCACACCAAACTTAAAATTTGCTCGTCCTCGAGCAAAAAAGAAAAGAAGAGTAGAAGAAGAAGAAGAGAATTGGAGTAGAGAGGGAGAAGAGGGGTTCGGCTATAGGAGAGAAGAAGGGGTTGTGTTGTGTGAAAATGAAGAAGAAAGGAGAGGTATTTATAGGGGGAGGGGGGTTGGGTTTCGGCCATGTTGGGTGGGAAAGGGTGGGAAATTGAATTTGAATGTAATGGAGGTAGGTGGGATTTATGGGGAAAAGGAGGTTGATGTGAATGGTGCATGGGGTAATTGGGAAGAGGAATTGATGTGATTGGTGAAGGTTTTTGGGAAGGGTGACAT
>NC_029778.3:19697574-19698885 GCF_000817695.3 Arachis duranensis | reverse complement strand
CCCGTGCGTCCTCCAGGGTGAAAAATTTTTTTTTCTTCTGTTTTTGACTCTATTTTTAATTTTTTTGATTTTTTCGTGACTCCTCATGATCATGTACCTAATTCAACACAAAAATAACACCAAAAATAAAATAAAATTAGATAAATAAAATTGGGTTGCCTCCCAACAAGCGCTTCTTTAATGTCAATAGCTTGACAGTGGCTCTCATGGAGCCACAAGATGATCATGTCAATTTAGTGTGTTGTCTCCACACCAAACTTAGAGTTTGGATATGGAGTTTGAACACCAAACTTAGAGTTTGGTTGTGGCCTCACAACACCAAACTTAGAGTTTGACTATGTGGGCTCTTCTTGACCTTGAACTGAGAGAAGCTCTTCATGTTTACTCTCTTTTGTCACAGAGGGATGGCCATGTGCTTGGAACACAAGGTATTCCCCATTCAATTGGAGGACTAACTCTCCTCTGTTGACATCTATCACAGCTCCTGCTGTGGCTAGGAAAGGTCTTCCTAGGATGATGCATTCATCATCTTCCTTCCTAGTATCTAGGATTATGAAATCAGCAGGGATGTAAAAGTCTTCAACTTTTACTAGAACGTCCTCCACTATTTCATAAGCTTGTCTTACTGACTTATCTGCCAATTGTAATGAGAACAAGGCAGGTTGTACCTTCTGCCAGTTGTAATGAGAACAAGGCAGGTTGTACCTCAATAATTCCCAGCTTCTCCATTATAGAGAGTGGCATCAGATTTATCCCTGACCCAAGGTCACATAGAGTTTTTTCAAAGCTCATGGTGCCAATGGTGCAAGGTATTAAGAACTTGCCAGGATCTTGTTTCTTTTGAGGTAGAGTTTCCTGAATCCAAGTATCTAAGTCACTAATGAGCAAGGGAGGTTCACTTTCCCAAGTCTCATTACCAAATAGCTTGGTATTCAGTTTCATGATAGCTCCTAGACATTGAGCAACTTGCTCACCAGTCACATCTTCATCCTCTTCAGAGGATGAATAATAGTCAGAGCTCATGAATGGCAGAAGGAGATTTAATGGAATCTCTATGGTCTCTGTATGAGCCTCAGATTCCTCAGGATCCTTAATAGGAAACTCCTTCTTGCTTGAAGGACATCCCAGGAGGTCTTCCCCACTAGGATTTTCGTCCTCCTCCTCCTTGATGCATTCGGCCATGTTGATTAAGTCAATGGCTTTGCACTCTCCTTTTGGATTCTCTTCTGTATTACTTGGGAGAATATTGGGAGGAGTTTCAATAATTCTCTTACTCAGCTGGCCCACTTGTGCCTCCAAATTTCTAATGGA
>NC_029778.3:19695474-19696521 GCF_000817695.3 Arachis duranensis | reverse complement strand
TTTGTGAAGTCACCAAGCATTCTCCTTGCATTATTATTATTATTATTTTCGGCTGCCATGTCTTTCTCTTGTTCGAAAATTCCTGAAAGGTTGTTTCTGGATTGTTGTAATTTAGCTTCTCTTAATTTTCTCTTCAGAGTCCTTTCAGGTTCTGGATCAGCTTCAACAAGAGTGCCTTTATCCTTGTTCCTGCTCATAAGAAAGAGAGAAGAAAACAAGAAAAGAAAGAGGAATCCTCTATGTCACAGTATAGAGATTCCTTTATGTTAGTAGAAGAGAAAGAGGTAGAAGAATGAAGAAGGAAATTCGGATTATTAGATGAAGAGAGGTGAAGAGAAGTGTTAGTAATTAAATAATTAAAAAGAAGAAGAAAAGAGAAGAGGAATTTTCGAAAATAATTTTTGAAAAAGAGGTTAGTAATTTTCGAAAATCAAAGACAAAATATAATTAAAATTAAAATTTAAAACAAAAAGAATTTTTGAAAAAGAGAGGGAGAATTTTCGAAAATTAGAGAGGGAAAAGTAGTTTAGGTGGTTTTGAAAAAGATAAGAAACAAACAAAAAGTTAGTTAGTTGATTGAAAAAGATTTGAAATCAAATTTTGAAAAAGATAAGATAAGAAGTTAGATGAGATATTTTGAAATCATATTTTGAAAAAGATAAAGTTTTTGAAAAAGATAAGATAAAAGATAAAAGATATATTTGAAAAAGATATTTTGAAAAAGATTTAATTTTTTTTTTTAAAAAAGACTTACTAACAAGAAGCTACAAGATAAGATTCTAGAATTTAAAGATTGAACCTTTCTTAACAAGAAAGTAACAAACTTCAAATTTTTGAACCAATCACATTAATTGTTAGCTTAATTTTCGAAAATTTGATATAAAGATAAGAAAAAGATTTTGAAAATATTTTTAAAAATAATTTTTTTGAAATTTTCGAAAATTATATAAAAAATAAAAAAAAGATATGATTTTTGAAAAAGATTTTGAAAAGATAAGATTTTTAAAATTGAAATTTTGACTTGACTTGTAAGAAACAACTAATTTT
>NC_029778.3:19691811-19693743 GCF_000817695.3 Arachis duranensis | reverse complement strand
TCCTATATATACTAGACTAGCTTCTAGGGTTTGCATGAGTAAGTAATTGATGCATAAATCCACTTTCGGGGCTCACTTGGTGTGTGCTTGGGCTGAGCTTGATGAATTCACGTGCTAAGGCATATCTTGGCGTTGAACTTCGAGTTATGACGTGTTTTGAGCGTTCAACTCTGGATCATGACGTTTTTCTGGCGTTTAACTCCAGACAGCAGCGTGTACTTGGCGTTTAACGCCAAGTTACGTCGTCATTCTTCGAATAAAGTATGGACTATTATATATTGCTGGAAAGCCCTGGATGTATACTTTCCAACGCCGTTAAGAGCGCGCCAATTGGAGTTCTGTAGCTCCAGAAAATCCATTTCGAGTGCAGGGAGGTCAGATTCCAACAGCATCAGCAGTCCTTTTGTCAGCCTTCTTCAGAGTTTTGCTCAAATCCCTCAATTTCAGTCAGAATTTACCTGAAATCACAGAAAAACACACAAACTCATAGTAAAGTCCAGAAATGTGAATTTAACATAAAAACTAATGAAAACATCCCTAAAAGTAGCTTAAACTTACTAAAAACTATATGAAAACAATGCCAAAAAGCGTATAAATTATCCGCTCATCAGTCGTAATACCTTGCCATCTCTGAATTATGACTTAAGCATAAGACTCTGTATGATAGGGTGTTACATAGATAAAGCTCCAATTCAAACCCAGAGAACAGGGATAATAAGAAACATTCCTACAAGGGCTGAAATCAAGGAAAAGAAAAGGGTCTGTAGATCAAATCTCAGAGAAACCCTTAACATAGTCCTGAATTGGACTGAAGAAAAAAGGGCAATTTTGGGATATTATCCTATTGCCAAAGAACAGCTAACAAAACTGGTTATATTTCCAGATTCTTCCCCATCGGATACCTATCAGTTTTTCCAGTATGGATTGATTGATACAATTTTAATTTTTAATGATCTAAAAATTATTAGTGAGTTTCCTGCAGGATTTGTTGATACAGTAAAGAGATTTAAAAATATGATTGACAATGTAAATCCAAGGGATATATCCCTAAAATTTACAAACAGTCAACCTATTTTTAATGAAGAAGAAGAATGCTTGGTTCCAACACACCAAGTAATATTCATGTCCGTCTTTCCAGGAAATTTTCAACCAATTGATCAGATTCAAGACTTAACAATTTACAGTCATGAAGGAAGACTAGCCAGCACACTAGCAAGGGTCTTCGAAAGAACTCAAAAGATAACAAGGGAATCTCACACAAGAATCAATTATAAAAGCAGAAATACTCTGCTTGTGTCCAGTAAAAGAAATGAAATTGAAGAAAGAGAGATGAGACTCTTGGTAGAGTTTGAATCTGCATTCTATAATCTATCCGGGCTCTTAGAAAAACTCCCTGAAGGGATAACAAGGAATCTCTGCTATTTGATAAAAAACAGAGAAGACCACAAGTGCCAGCTGTGTGTCTCAGAAATATCTGAAGAAAGCAATAATGAAATAGGATCCACCCACATGATAAAAGAAGAAGACAACTCATCCACTCACATAAAAGAAGAGGACAGCGCATCTGAAGCATCTCTCGACATTATTGCATAATGACGTAAGCGCTTAGGTCATAGAGCACCAACAATGTAGCTAGTGCAAGATTATAAATAATGACGTAAGCAATGACGTCATAAGAAGGGTAAGGATGGGAATTGTCCATCAGACCCAACCATTATAAATAGATTGCTTAGGTAATTGTAGAAGGCATCAGAAAATAGAAAGCAGGAGGCTAAGAGTACTCATATGCTAGAGAAAGCAAGGAGGAAGCTGCCGAGGCGATTCTGTAGTCTGAAAAAAGAATTCCCGTAGGAAAAAATAGTTTTAAACTCCCCTTTGGAGTTAATATCTATAATCTCCCCTCTGGAGATAAAAACATCTTATGTAAAATAT
>NC_029778.3:19681369-19691728 GCF_000817695.3 Arachis duranensis | reverse complement strand
TATATGAAAGGAATTAATTCACCAATAAGCTTAGCAATCTGTGACAAAAGAATTACTGATGACCCAATAGATCAAATAATTGGAATTGTTCATAGAAACTTGGCAAACGTAAATGTTAAATTCAATGCCCATCTTGGATATGTTATACCTTTATCAACTGAAAACCTTGGAAGATCTATAAGTTTGGCTTATAAATTTCATAGAAAGAATCTAATGGAACAAGACGATGAATCTTTTTCGATTACATATGCAATAAATTATGCTTTAACAAATAGCCATCATAGTATAATATTTAAAAACAGAGAAAGAATTTATGTTGATGAATTATTTCAGAAAATTGTAAAAACAGAAATACCAAAATATAAAGCTATTGAAAAGCCAGTTCTATTATTAAAAGAACTATCAGAAAAATTAGTTTCATCGAATTTTCAAATAAGAGAATCTAAAATTAATAGCCCTTTAAGTTTATCCAAGTTAAAGATTAAAGAAGAAAATTCTGAAATAAAAGAATTAACAAAAAAGGTCGAAAAATTAAATGAAACCCTAAACATTAAATTATGACAATAAATAAAGAAAAAATATATGTAACTTATCAAGACAAGAAACAAGAGCTCTTTGAAAGAGAAAATCGGTTGAATTATTTACAGTTTTTTGAAATAAATCAAAGAGCATTTGAAGCTCTAAAAATAATTTATGACAATTTAAAAAGAGAAGTCGAAGAGCTAGAAAAATTAATAGAATCTCTAGAAAATAGTGATGAATCGATGATAGAATTTGCAGAAATTCTAAGATAAATAATGAAGTATACAAAGATTGAAAGACCAGAAAATAAAATAAAAAGGAAAAGGGCGAAAAAATTAAAAGGTAGAATAAAGGAGTATAAAAGGAATTAAATAATCTTCAGATCGAAATTGATGACCTTATAATAAAAAAGATAGAAATAAGAATAAATATAAACAAGTTGGAGTTAAACTTAAAAAATTTATAAATGTCTGGAAAACTATATTATGACTTAAAAGAATTAAAACTGTTAAAAGAAAAAATGATATTATGACTTAAAAGAATTAAAGCTGTTAAAAGAAAAAATGGAAAATGAAGTTGAAAAATTAAAAAGATATTTAGAAACAACAGAAAATGTAGAAATAAAAGAAGTTTTTGAGGATTTAAGAAATTATATTAAAGAAAAAGACAAACAGATAAAAGATTTTATATACAATAATCCATGCAAAAAAGAATATTATAAACTAAAACAAGATTGAAAAATCAGAATTATAAATACTAGTAATACGGTCAATACTTTTTATGAATTGGCAAATTATTCGAAGAGTTAATAGAAATTTCGAAAAAAGAAATTAAAAGAAAAGACGACTTTAAAAATTGGTATCAGAGCCAAGTTAACGATTAAGAGTAACACTTTCTCTTTAAAGCAATACTTTTAATGACACGCTTTTTCAACAAAAAAAACAAAAATCTGTACAGACATATCTTCACACTAGATGGCCCTTGAAATATTAATGTTCCATAAAAAGACAATGGTATATGTGAACAGCTTCTGCATAATATATCAAGGGAACCTTCTGCAACGTGTAAGAACAAAAATTGTCCACGATGGACGGACTCCTTATGTATCATGTCTCTGTGCAAAGGTAGGCATGCCTAGCTACGTTACCGTCTTACCGATAAAGTTTTAGATAATTAGATTGATGAAGTTTGTCTTTTTTTCATGTGCATGACTTGTGCTATAATCTTTTTTATTGGGTGTAATTTATAGTGTCCACAAGTTTTGGTGTTTATGATGATTATAGATTTTATAAATTATTAAATGCTAAAATTTTTAATTATACAAAATAAAAAATTGAAACATATTTCAGTTATTACAGTTCTATTAATAAATAATGACATATTTATGGGTTTATAAATAAAAAAAATTAGACCATTTATCTTATTTTTAAAAAAAAATGGTCTATTATTTTTTCTCGTGATTGGAAATGGAGTCGCTACTAATATCCAAAATTAAAAAAATAATAGTATCTAAAAATACTTACATTATATTAATCTTTTTTTCTCACGTTAATAAATAATTATTTATATTTTTTATTTTTAATTAAAATAATTATTTTATTCTGCAATAAAAAATTTAAAGTCTAAAGTTGCTGTTATTAATTAAATTTAATATTATATTAGTCAAGTGAAATTTAAAATTATTAATTACAAAAAAGAAAAGTATAAGTAGATAATGAAAATATTAAACAATGTAAACAATAGATATACCAGATGTTCAATTTATTAGATGTGTAGATAATTATTCTAATATTAAGATTTAAGTGAGTAATTTGAAGTATAATATATTTTATTTGAATTGAATGTATAAGTAGGTGTGCAGATAATTATTCTAATATATTATATTCAAATTACTCACTTAAATCTTAATATTAGAATAATTATCTGCACACTTAGTAAATTGNGTATTTTACTATTTTTAGATACTATATTTTTTTTTTAATTTTAGACATTAGTAAAAACTTCTTTTCTAATAATGAGAGAAAATAATAGACCATTTTTTTATCAAAAAATATGATAAATGATCTAATTTTTTTTTTTATTTACAGTTCCGTAAATATGTCATTATTTATTAATAAAACTGTAAATGAAACGTGCTTCAATTTTTCTATAACCACTATAGCCACCAAAATTTGTGGCCACTGTAAACTACACTTTTTATTGAGGGTCCAACAACAAACCACGTTCGAAAAGGGTACCTCCTCTTAGAATGTGCTATTTTTAATTAGTATAACATTGCTATTTTTAATTAGTATAACATTTCAGTATCATATTTTTAATTGCCCGGTAAACTTAAACAATAGTTCTCAACATGCTCCAGTATCTTGACGCCATAATAGCCGGAGTTGCCGGCACACTTATCATTTCGTACTGCTTGTACTTGGCCAAGAGGGCAGCACTACCACCACTTGATGGTCACCGAAAGAAGCCACCCATGGCCGCAGGTCAGTGGCCATTGATAGGTCATCTTCACCTCCTAGGCGGTTCAGGCCAGCTACCATACGAAAAACTTGGAGACTTAGCAGACTTGTACGGTCCCATATTCAGCATCAGAATCGGTGTTCACACTGCCGTGGTTGTGAGTTCTTGGGAGTTAGCGAAGGAGTGTTTCACAACCCTGGATGCCATCGTCTCCTCTCGTCCCAAGTTCACTGCCGCAAAGATTCTCACATATGATTATGTCAATTTTGCGTTCGCTCCTTACGGTGAATTTTGGCGCGAGATTCGCAAGATAGTCGCTTCAGAGTTACTCTCCGCTCGCCGGTTCGACATGCTTCGGGGTATTAGGGATTCAGAGGTGGAGGCATCGGTGAAAGAGATGTACAGAAAATGCGTCGATAAAAGTGATGTGGTGGAGATGAAGAGGTGGTTGGGGGATTTGAACCTGAACGCGGTTCTGAGGATGGTTGTGGGGAAGCGATACACGGCGAGAAGCGAAGATGAGTGGCGGGAAGTAGGGAGGATCAGGAGGGTGTTCAGGGAGTTCTTTCGTCTGACGGGAGTGCACGTGATAGGGGACGCCATTCCTTTTCTTGGATGGCTTGATTTTGGTGGCCAAGTGAAGGAGATGAAGAAGACTGCTAAGGAGATGGACGAGATCATTTGTGAGTGGTTGAAAGATCATCGGAGAAGAAGAGAGTGCGGTGATGATGATCAGAGTGACGCCCAAACAGAACAAGACTTCATTGACGTCTTGCTTTCTGTCCTTCATAATGGCGCTGATCTTGATGGTTATGATCTTGACACTGTCATCAAAGCCACCTCTTTGGTATGCACCCCATTCACGTCTTGCTTTGTCATTGATTTTGTTATCAAAATGGATTCTCTCCATTTTTTAATACTTGAGAAAATGACACCTTAATTTTATAAATAAGACCAAAATTAAATATGAAAGAGAAAATAATAAAAGATAATGAAAAATGATAGATCATAATTGATACTATCCAATTTTTTTTTACTATCTAATTTTTTTTTTACTAGAGAAAATTCACTCCTTTTTGTTATGAATGGATGATTAACAAATTAATTTTACCAAAATATTCATAAATTAATTTTTGGCGTTTTAAAAATAAAAATATTATATAATTATTATTTTTATTTTTTATCTTACATTTAAATCAAATACTAATCAATTCTTCACTTTTTTTACACTAAAAATGTTGGCTCTTTTTAATATTTTTCTTTTAAAAATGAGTAATACTAGAAAATTATAAAAATTTATTGTTTTTAGCCATTAGTTAGATATTAATGTTTAAAAGTATGGGATAAAGTATGTTATTGAATTATTAGAATAAAAAAATTAAGTTAATAGCTAAGTTATGGTAAAAATCAATAAATTCTTCCCTAACATTTCTGTTAAAAAAAGTTATTAACAAAATTAATGGATAATTTAATCTCTTATTTTTTAAATATTTGGACAATTTAATTACTCAACTAAAGAATAAAGCTTAGTTTATTATTTTATCATAAATTAATTTATCGAGTTACGTTGTGTACACTAAAATTAGTTATTAAAGTCAGCCATCAATATAAAATACATGCTGAAATATAAATATACATTAAAAATAAATTAAATTATACATGTATTTATTACATTAGTAGCTAATTTTAATAGCTGATTTTGGTGTACAAATAATATTTTTGTAATTTATTTAATATTTTGAAAGCTTAGGATAATTTTAACCACTGATTGGATTTTAGCGCAGCATGAATAATTCTGATGATAATTATTGATGTATATTTGATTGGGTATTTTTTAATACATTTGTTTTCTTGTTTTATATTTTTTTTAATTATTGTTAAAATAAATAAATGGTTTTAAATGTAATAAATACATAAATATAAAATAAATATCATATATATATAAAATATAAATATTAAGTTAAATAAAATAATTTTATAAGATTGTTCTCTCGAATAACTTTTTTATCGGGTGATTCTTTCTCAAAACTTATTTAAACCTGCTCCTTTAATTTGAGAAAAATTTAAGGGTTAACAATTTTGTTTATATTGACTAGTATTTTTAGTTAGTAATTCAATATTTTTAGTCCAAACAGCCTAATTTCATATTTTTAAATAGTACTAACTAATTATTATTGGCTAAAATAATAAATTGCGACAACTTTATAGATTTATTTTTAACGGTAATACTAAAAAAAATAATAAAAATAATTAACTTAAATTTAATTTATTTAATATTTATTAATTCTAATAACCATTAATAAATATTAAATGAAGAGTAGTGCTAAGGGGTTAGTAGATTAAGTAATTTGTAGTTATCAATAATATTTTTAATTGTGTGAGATAATATCTAATGATATAAGATTATTCAATTTCTTTTTTATAGTTAAGTGTGGACCAGAATTTAATAAAAGTGCTAGCCCTCTAAATTTTTTCTAAAGTAAATTTTGATTATTTATGCTGATTTTTTATTATCTTCTAAAAATTATTGTACTTTTAAATAATGGTGACCTCTTTTGCATCATTTGGCAGATGATAATTTCAGGGGCAACGGATACAACAGCAGTTACAATGATATGGACACTTTCGTTGCTAATAAATCATCAGCACGCTTTGAAGAAAGTTCGGGACGAACTAGATGAACAAGTAGGCAAGGAGAGACTAGTGAAGGAATCAGATATTAACAAGCTAACATACCTTCAAGCTGTGGTAAAAGAATCAATGCGATTGTACCCAGCTGGGCCACTCTCAGGACCTCGAGAATTCACAGAAGATTGTACCTTGGGAGGTTATCATATCAAAGCAGGTACACGAATGTTCTTGAACATTTGGAAGCTTCACAGAGACCCTCGTGTATGGTTAGATCCATTGGAATTCAAGCCAGAAAGGTTTCTAACCACACACAAGGATCTGGATGTGAAGGGTCAGCATTTCGAGCTTCTTCCCTTTGGCGGTGGAAGAAGGTCGTGTCCTGGGATAACGTTTGGGGTTCAGATGACGCATTTGGCATTGGCTGCATTCTTGCATGCATTTGAGGTAACTACACCCTTTGATGCTCCCGTCGATATGAGTGCCTCGTTTGGACTCACAATGATGAAAGCCACACCATTCGAGCTTTTGCTCAAACCTCGTCTATCTCCTTCTATTTATCATTGAATACACTACCCTCTTCCATTTGTATATTGGTTGTGTCGTACAGACCTGGTTCGTGTGTTAGGAAATTATAGTTGATGTACCATTTTATTTTAGTACCGTATATTATATATCTATAAAATTATTTCCTAATCTTACGCCTGCGTTGCATGATTTTTATCCAAAGTGGGGAAACAACTAAATTACTAAACAAAAGAAGTTTATAAACAGAAACTGCCTTGTGACCTTTTTTCATGGAATATAACTTGCCCTTTTTTCTATTGGTTGAATTTTTGTTGTTGATCATAGCACATAAATTTTTAGAAAAAATACAGGTAACCAACAACATTTTTTGAATAATGTGTGAACAATGTAAATTAATACAGTTAAAAGAATAAATTTAAATTAGAGTGTAGTGTATTTTTATTTGATTGGTAGTTATTCATTTTGTTCAAGATGGTCATTATTTACCTAACACTCCAAATTTTTATTATAAATAAATTTTGTTAATTGCATAAGTCAATGTTATGAGTATGTGATTTTTTAAATATTTATGTGTTGTCTATCAAATTTTCTGTACTTAATAATTTTGGTGAACAAATATATTTTATTAGTTGAACGAATTATTTTTCAAAATTTTATTTGCCATATATCAAATTTTTTTTATTGTGCTAAAAAATTTATGTACTTAATAATTTTGTTGAACATATATTTTAACGATTGTGAATTGTATAATATTAAATATTGATTTAATTTTTTTATCCAAATCGATTTAAACTATTGTGATTTAAATTGGATGACTTTTATCCTATACAAATTTTTAATTTTATAATTAAAAAATTTTAATTTTTTTTGTCATCCAAATTTTTAAATTTAATTATTTTTTCCATCCAAATTTTAAATTTAAAAAATTTTAAATTGTTACATTTTTTCTAAAATCGAATAACTCAACCCTATTCAAATCACAGTAATTTAAATCTGATTAATTAATTCAAATTAATACAAAATATATTACAATTGTTTGAATAAAATTGGCTTAAAATAAAAAATATAATCAAACAACAAAATCAAAATTATAACCAATTAGATCGATTTTATTTTTTAAATCGATCCAACAAGAGCTACTCAGCTACTCCAATAGCTAGATGTCATTGTGATTTGCTTTAGCCACAATGCTTTCACACAAGTTGCATGACCATATATTGGAGTTTGGGTAAAAAATAAAAGAAGAAGTATAAGTATATAATAAAAATATTAAATAATGTGAATAATAGATATATTAGATGTTTAATTTATTAAATATGCGAATGATTATTCTAATATTAAGATTTAGGTGAGTAATTGGGGGTGTAGTGTGTTTTATTTTATTTAGCCAATTTTAAAATCTATTATTCATATTATTCACAAAAGTTATTGTCTACCTAACAAAGTTTAAAATAAAAATATCTATTCTAATGAAGATGCTAAAAGTAAAACATCTTTTTATAAAAAAATTTTTTAAGAGTGTAACTTATTTGTTTGGTCATATTTTAAATAAAAATAACATTTTAATAAAGTATCAAAATCAAACTCTATAATTCATCGTTTAATAATAAAAAAATATTTTTTTCACATAAAAACAATATAAAATCTTCGAAGTATCTACTAAAATAAAATCTCTCTCATTTCTCAACTGGGTCTTGCGATTTAAAAAGAAAAAAAAATCAACCTATTTCGTATACTTTATATATTACATAATAAACTTTGAATCACACATAGTACAAACATTAGAATGTTTTGAAATGATTACAGTTTCATATTCAATCAACTATTTTAAATTTTGTAGTGTATTGTTGGAGATAATATTTTTAATTTATAAAAAATAGAAGGAACCAAAAATGAATTTGTCAATTATTAACAACAATAATTATTTATTATTTTTAAATTAAAATTAAAAAGGTACTGATATCAATTAATTAAAAATTTAAAAATTAGGATTGTAATGAATGAAAGTGTTTGCAATGTGAAGCAACAAGAGTCATGCTACTCCCAATTCTTTATTATCTTCTCCGGTCATCAACAGCTTCTTCGAAATTGCGCTTTCACTAAAATGCTGCGCACACCGTTCGACGCCTTCACCACCGTCGTCTTCATCGCCACGCGGAACCTCCTTCCCGTGGAGCTACCGCCGCTACTTCGCACTGTTAGTTGCACTGTTCAGTGCGTGCAGTGATTTGCATCGGTGTCACTGCTGCGACCCCATTTCGACGATCTTATGGGCAGTTCTGGTGCCTTTCGCAACCAATTTCCGTCGCTGCAACGCGCGCTTTGCAAGCGCAATTTTCTCCTCTGTAGGACCACTACGGCACACTCTCCCTCGCGATCTGCATCCCACCGTGCATTCTCTCTATCTCGTTTTCACCTTCTCAATTCGATCAAAGACATCCCTACTAAAAGACGCATGCATAATTAAGAAGACACATTCAGGAGACACATCTATTCTATAAAGACATTTTCAATAAAAAAGATACCGCCATAAAAAGTTAGCAAAAATTGGTAGAATCTTTTTTAGTTACATAACGGAATTGTTAATTTATTTATTTAAAGGAAGAAACTCTTGATCATTGCTCCATTTATTCACTAATCCGAATCATATATGTTTCCTTGCTTGTCTTTAGTGGACTTGGAGACGATGTTTGAATAAGATTTCTTGTAATGATAAGCGAAAATGTTCTTTTGTGAGACAAATAATACTACAACCATATCATGATTTATGCTTGTTCAAAAGTTTCGATCTCCTATAGAATGGTAAGCTTTCAACTATGCTATATGAAAATGTCTCAAAACTGAGTCTGTCAATGTGGATGGCAGATACTTACTACCTTTGCAATCCATGGCGGGTGCAGGGGTGGGTATAGTTCGAGACTAGAATGGGGATTGGGTTAGTTGTTGGCTTCTTTCCAAGAAATCTAGTCTTAAATGTGTTGTGCTGAGAATAGAGCTAGCTTGATGCTTTCTTCTTAAGATTGCGACTATGTTGGGAGAAAGGATTCAGATTTATTAATTATTATTGTTGAATTGAATTAATTTATACTTCTTAGGTAGCACCTTTCTAAGAATTCACTTGAACTAAATGAATTTGTCTATGAGATTTGGACTCTGTTACGCTATCTAGGGGTGTGCAAAAAAACTGGTTTTACTGAACTGAATTGAAACTGTTTTAAATAAACCAATTTTTTTAAATAAAAAACTGAACTAAAATCATAGTTTTTATGAATATCAGTTTATTAAAAATCAGTTTTTATGGTTCAGTTTAGTTTTAAACCAAATTAAAACTGGTTTTATTTAAACTCTAAAATTAGTTTTTACATACTCTTTCTCTCTATCTCTCCCTTCACTCTCTCTCCCCTTCCTCTCTCTCCTCTTTCTCCCCCTCATCTCTTTTTTCTCTCTCTTTCTTTCTCTCTCTCTCTTTCTTTCTCTCTCTCCCTCTCCCTTCTCGTCTTTCTTCCTCTCTCTCTCTCTCCACCTCTTTCTCCCTCTCCTCTCTCTCTCTCCTTCCTTTTCGCAAGGTATTACTTGGACGACCCAGTACACTTGCTGGTTAGTTGTGCGGAGTTGCAAAAGTGTGATTGCAATTTTGTGCACCAGGTTTCTCTCTCTCTCTCTCTCTCTCTCTCCCTCTCTCTCTCCCTCTCTCTCTCTCCCTCCTTTTCCTCGCTCTCTCCTTTTCTTTTTCTTTCTCTCTCTCTCCCCCTCTTTCTTCCTCTCTCTCTCCTTCTCCTCTTTCTTCCCCTCCTCTCTCTCACTCTCCTTTTCCTCTCGCTCTCTCTCCCTCTCTTTTCTTTTTCTCCCCTCTCCCTCGCTCCCCCTCCCTTCCCCCTTCTCTCTCTCCCTTCTTTCTGTCTTCCTCTTTTTCTCTTTCCTTTTTTCTTTTTATCTGTTTTTCTCTCCTATTTCTCTCTCCCCCTTCCCTTCTTTTTCTCTTCTATTCTCTCTCTTTTTTCTCCATCTTCTTTCTCTTTCTTCTCTTTTTTTCCTTTCTTTCTCTCTTTCTCTTTCTCTCTCAACCTTCTCTCACTCTATATTCCTATTCTCTCTCTTTCTCTTTTTTTCTAAAACAAGAGAGAGAAGGAAGGAGAAAAAAGAGAAAAAAAGAGGGGAGAATGAGAGATAGAAAAAAGAGAAAGAGAGGAGGAGGAGAGAGAAGGGAGAGGGAGAAAGAGT
>NC_029778.3:19653964-19681222 GCF_000817695.3 Arachis duranensis | reverse complement strand
TGTGGGAGAGAGAATGAGAGAAAGGAATAGAGGGAGAAAAGGGAGAGAAAAAGAAAGGGGAGGGAGAGAAAGTGGGGCAGGGGAGAGAGAAAGAGGATGGGAAGAGAGAGGAAGATAAGAAGAGAGAAGGGGAGAGAGAAAAAAGGAAAAGAGGGGAGAGAGAGTGAGAGGAAGACAAAGAGAAGGGAAGGGGAGAAAGAGGGGGAGAGAGAGAAGAGAAAGAGTGAGAGGGAAAGGAGAGAGAGAGAAAGGATGGAGAGAGAGGGAGAGAAGAGGAGAAAGAGAGGAAGAGGGGAAGAAAAGAGAAAAAAGGAGAGAAGGGAGAGAGAGAGAAAGAGAGAGAGGAGGGAGAGAGAGAGGAAAAGAAAGAGAATGTAAAATCTAATTTTATATATGTCAAGAGAGAAAGCGAGTAAGAGAGAGAGGAGGGGGAGAGAAAAGGAGAAAGAGAGAGAGGAAGAGGGATAGGGGAGAGAGAAAATGAGAGAAAGGGATAGAGAGGGAGAAAAGGGAGAGAGAGAAAAAGAGAAAGGGAGAGAGGAGGGGGAGAGAAAGAGAAAGACAAAAAGAGGGGAGGCGAGAAAGAGGAAAAGGGAGAGAGAGAGAGAGAGAAAAAGAAAAGAGAGAGAGAGGAGGGAGAGAGAGGGAGAGAAGAAGAGAGAGAGGAAGAGGGGGAGAGAGAGGGGGAGAGAAAGGGAGAGGAGGGAGAGAGAGAGAGGGAGAGAGAGAGGAGGAGAGAGAAAATGTAAAAACTAATTTTATATATGTTAAAAATTAAAACTAGATTTAGCTTATAAACCAATTTAAACTGGTATTTTTAATTAAAACTAGTTTTATTTTTATGAACTGGTTTAAACTGGTGCATTGTATTGTAAACTAGTTTAAAATTAGTTTCTTATTTGACATAGTAGTTTGGTTCAATTTCTAAACCATTTAAAATGGTTTAGTGCAGTTTCAGTTCAGTTTATGAAAAAACTGAACCATGAACACGATCGCTATCTATGATTCTATGGGTTGTTTCTTTGTCATATGTGTCTCGACCGACTAATATATGGCAACAGATAAATTGACAAAAAGGAGAATTTTATCTAATTTTTTTTGTGATCAATAATTCTCTTAATTACTTATCTTTTTTATTGATTAGCGATTGTATTATTTTGTGTTAGGTTGTTGTAATTTTTATTATTAAAAAAATGACTAAAGAACTAACTAGTAGGGCTGGCAATATATATTTTACCCTATCTTATCCTATCCGCACCCCATATATATAACACTTTTTACAAAAATTATACATATAGTGAAGGCTCCTACTTGTAATAACTAGCAATAAGTAAATGACCACTAAACTAGTTAGCTAATTTAGTAATTTAGAATATTTGCATATTTATAAAGTTAACCTAAAATAAAAATTAAAATAAAAAACCAAAATCATTTATCTTTGTTATTCAGAAACCCTAATAGCTAAGTGAGAGCATAGAGTGTCATTTCACTTTCAGAAACCCAAATTCGGCCATAACCCCGAACTCTCCTTTGGTCCTTCCTCCTTCTCTTCTTCCTCCTCCGTGCTCTCCTCTCTTCGGTACGTTGCTATGCCGCTGCTTCATGCCCTCCTCTCCTCGCAACGTCGCTGCTTCGTGGCCTCTTCTCCTCGCTACGTAGTACCATATCACCACTCTGTTCTCTCTTTGATATTTTTCAACATGCTTGTTTGTTCTTCATGTAAAGCTTAATTTTTGTATATTTCGTCTTTATCACGTTGATTCTTTTAGTTGGTTGGACATAAAAATTGGGACTTTATTTTACGTTTGAATATGTGATTTTGATTCTCTGTTGATTTATCCTTGTTAGAAATTTTTGTTTGTGACTTTACCATGATTGTTTTTTTTCATTTTTTAAAATTAATTATGATTAATGTACCGGCTTCTTTATTATTTTTTTTCATTTGAATAGATTCATATTAATTTTATTCTGACTTTGTTTTTTTTATAGAACATAATAGACAGAAACTAATTTATGTTAGATCTCATAGTTTATAAAGTAAATTTATTAATGTTGTATTTAATTTGTTGTTGTTCTCTTAAATTCCAATAATTCATATATGATGTTAATTGTTCCTACCAACATGATTCATGTCTTCTAATTGTGTGGAAGAAGTAGAATATTTTCATATATTGCATTTGGTTGTTAATTTGTCCTTGTTCATCTCAATCTGACTTATTTTAAGACAATAATTCTTACTCCTTAGTATGTTCTATTTTCTTTTATTTTTTTTAATATGTTATAATTTTTGTGCTTGTTCTAAATCTTAATGATTTTTCAGCATGCTTGAGTTTTTAATGTTCATTATTTATTTTACTGATTGTGTAGGCAATTAAATTTAGAATGGATAGTATCAATATGGTTGTAGTGGCTCAAAAACAACAAGAAGAAACTTCTATTGAAGAAACTGCTAATTTTGTTCCGGACGAGTCTTTCTCGGTTTAAAATAACAACAAATCTTCATTGAAAATTGTTTATTGGTAATACTTTAGTAGATATAAAGAGAAAAACGGGTGAAAGACAAAGTGCAACTATTGTAAGTCTGTTATTGGTGCCAATCCAAGGAATAGGACTACAAATTTAAAGAAACATTACTCCATTATTATAAGAAAATAAAATTAGTAAACTCAAGACAATCAACTGCCGAATCTTTTCAAAGACATGGAAAGAATAGTTCAGATGTTTTTTTATTTGATGCATCTCACACAAGAAAATTAATTTTCAAGTTCATTTGTATCCATGAGTATCCTTTGTCATATGTGGATCATATTGCAATAAGAAAAATGTTTTCTTCAATGTAACCAACTTTTAAGATGCAAGCCGAAACACGATCAAGAAGAATATATTTAAATTGTACGAAGTGGAGAAGCTTAACATAAATAAGATGATGGATGCAAATGATAGTCGAGTAGTTATTACAACTGACATGTGAACTTCCAACCGGAAAAAAAGGTATATGGTTGTTATAGCACACTACATTGATAGTTCATGGAATTTGTAAAAGCGAGTATTGAGGTAATACCTTTGTGAGTTGGTGTAGTAAGTCGGGTGTTTTCTTTACAAAAAAATTATCTCTTAATTGTATGATTAGATGAAATTCTACTTATGTGATATTAAAAACTGCATGATTGTACAAAGATGTCTTTGCTAGACTAAAACAAAAAGGCTCCATTTCTATAAGTGTGCCAAGTAATGAGGAATAGGAACTTGCAAAAGAAATTTGTGGTAAATTAAAATTTTTTTATGATGTGATCCAATTATTTTTTTTGAACTCAAATTCCAACTGCCAACATTTACTTTAATAAAATATGCGATATACATGTTAGATTGAAAAATGGGCTGTTTCACCTAACTCAGTTATTAATAGCATGACATGTATGATAAAGAGAAAATTTGATAAGTATCGGAAAGAAATTCATGGCATTATGGGTATTGCTGTAATTCTAGATCCTAAGTATAAATTTGGTGGGCTTGAATATAAATTTGCTAGGGAATGTGGAGATCCTAATGAATGCGCAAAAATAGTTGAGAGAATCAAACAGACATGCTATGAATTGTTTAATGAATATCAAAAGAACACATCTAATTTAAGTAATATGTCAGTGAAATCTACACAAGAGCTTAGGATTAATGCAGATGAAGATGATAATGTTGTTTATCAATTATAGATTAGACAAAATAAGAAGGAGAAAGGTTCATTTGTAAAGAGAAAATTTGATAACTATGTAGAGGAAGATGTTCATCATCTAACTCCTGATTTTGATATATTAGCCTGGTGAAAGATAAATGGAGTTAGGTTTCCAATTCTTCAAAAAATTACAAAAGACATATTTGCCATTCTCGTGTCTACTGTTATTTCTAAGTCTTTCTTTAGCACAAGTGACCATATAATTGCCACTCATAGTGGTAGTTTTCATGAAAATACGGTAGAAGCTCTTATATGCAATCAAAATTAGTTGTGGGCAGCAGATCATAAAAAAGGTTATTTATGTTTTAAATTTTTTAATTTGTTTATAAATTATAATTGCGTTAAAATTATGTATAATAAAATTGTTGTATTTGATTTTTAAGTGAAAAACTTGATTATCAAACTGTAAATGAAAATGATGATGTATTTTTTAAACTGACAGAAGAGTAATATTGCAAGGATTTAGAATTAGAAGAAATGTTTGAAGACATTTATCTTTCTTAATGTTATTTTAATTTTATTAAAAACTTGATGATCATGCTATTTGTAATTTTATGTTGGATTTTTTAAGATTTTATTGTTTTTAATTTTAGTTTTAATTTAATTTTTTATTTTTTATGTTATTAATATGTATGAAATTCGTAAAATTTGAATTTTATATTTGTTTTAAAAAAATTGATATTTTTATGAATAGGGTAGGGGTTAGAACTTTAGGGTGCGAGTATGGTTAGGGTCGAAAGATTCTCAACTCGCAAATAGGATAAGGTAGAATTTTAATGATATTTTCAACTCGCGGGTAGGATTAGGGTAGGGTCCAAACTCTACCCTAACTACTCAATCCATTGCCAGCCTTATTAACTAGCAATTAATTTGTTTTTAAATTTTTTTTAGAGAAAATATAAACTCAGATTATCATTAACAAATCTAAAATTTAATAAAAAAAATATGCAAAATCTAAAAATAAAAAATAATCCCAATATCATGAAAATATTTGTTATTATTATTATTTTAAAAAACGGCAAGAGAATAAATTAGGGTAGTCAATTAGAGATAATCAATAATTAATTTTTTATTTTTTTTAAAAATATGAATTTAAATTATCATGAAAAAGAAAAACATTTAAAATCTAATAAAAAAACCTCTAAAATCTAAAAAAAATCTAATCCCAATAATAACAAATATCTAAAATCATTTTAAAATTTTCAAAATATATTTTAAACATTTAAATTATTTTTGAAATTCCAAAATTCATTAAATAAAGAGACATCCAAAAACTTTTATGGAAGGTCAATTCAAGTTATCACAAGAAACATCTAAAACCTAATGAAAAAAATTCCAAATCTAAAAAAAATCTAAAATTATTTTAAAAATAAAAAAATTTATTTTCAAAACTTGCAAATTTATTTTTAAAATTTCAAAATTATGTCTAAATTTATTTTAAAATTTTTAAACTTTTTTCAAAAAATAAAAATTTAATAAAACGAGACATCTAAAATTATTAAAAAAAAAACATAAAAAACATAAAAAAACATCTAAAACTGTAAAAAAAAAAATCTAAAACTTGAGACAAAAAAAATTTTAAAATGAAGAAGAAGGAGGAGGAGGCGGTAGTAATAGACGCAGGAAGAAGAACAAGAAGCGGTGACAGACCCAAAACGAAAAAGAACTAGAAGAAGCATCGGTTTGGCCTTGCATCGATGGAGAGATGCACCGGTGCTGGCATTTGACTACAATGGATGGCCTTGCGTTCCTCGACGCCACTGGTTGAAGTGAACTCTGTGCGTGGTGGAAGTTGCTCCTACGTCGAAGATAAAAAGTTCTGCGTTCAGCGTTTGGTGGTCACGGCAATTGGCGACGATTGGTAGCATCAATCTCGCGATGGAAGGTGCTATGTTGAAAGATAATCGGTAGTCTTTAGAGAGTGGTGAATATAGAAAGAGATCATGAAGGTGGCAATACATTGCGAGATAATGACTGGAACGGTTATTTTTTTTTTGTCAAATATTCTTACACACATTCCTTTTTTTTTTAATAGGTTTTATATATGAACTTTCTAGACATAGCTAGAATTTGAATTCTGTACATCTTTTAGTAAGACAAATATAATTGTCACTAAACTAAATCTTACGGTACAAGTGATTGTTTTTTTTTTATTATTCTGTATTCTGAATGTATGTGAAGATAAATTATATTATCCTTTTTAGTGATTTTTTTCTTTTTATTTTTTTATTTTTTAAATTTGAATTAGATGGAAGTTGGCTTATATTAGTTTGTGACTTATTAGTTGATTCTCAGACCTTTTGTAAAAAAATTAATCCAAAAACTCAGCGAAATTTTTTAAAAATGTCTAAGACTAACAATTTTATTAAATTCTGAATAGTATATAATTAACAAAAAAAATGAATAATTTTATACTATTGAATAAAATTTTAAACCATTAAAAATATTATTAATAATTACTTAATAATTACAAATTACAAAAATTACTAGTCCTAACAATTCTTAAATTTTTTTTTGCTATCCGTCCACTGAAACGAGCAAATTAAATCTTTCCAATTGTTATCATGCATGTGTCAATTTCTCGCTATCCACAGAAACCGGCTAAGAAATCTTTCCAAAATTCTTATCATCCATGTGTCAAATTCACAATTAATGTTTTTAGAAAAATTTCGATGATTCCAAATGTTGCATAGTAATTTATCGTATTCGAACACAGCATTTATATTATTTCTTTTGTTTTCATAAGCACAATATAAAATTCAAATTTGCTCCTGCATGTTTCAACTACTGTAGCTGCTTCCCTTTTTTCTTTGGACTCAAATGGATGGTTTACAATATAATGGTACGAAAATACAATATGCAATGTTATCTACGCTGAGATTAATATAGACTATTTATTCAAATTGGTCTAAAGAAATTTAAAGTGAATATTTTGGTCTTTAACAAAAATTAATGATATAATTGGTCCTCAAAATTTTTTTTGGCGCCAGATAAATTAATCCTTTTTTGACACTACTATTCTGTGAAGTATTAATGAAACAATTTGACTTGTCATGTCAAATTAGTGATTCAATTAGTAACAGTCATGTGTTAAATTAGGATAAATTAGTCTCTTTAATAAAATTATTAGATTTTTTTTAAATAAAATAAAAAAATAAATATTTTTTTCAAACAAAATATTTCAGTTCTATTATTTAAAATATGAATTTTTTTTTTATAATAAGGACAAGTTCGTCTGATAAATCACTATTTTATGGTTTATCTTGTATTTAATTGAGTGGTTTTATCAAGTCTTTACCCACTTATTAATATGAAGTGCATGATTTTACAATCCCTTCCAAAGTTTGTTCTATGGTTGAAAACTTGCATCCTAAAGACCTTTAATTTATGTATTTCAATTCTCCTTTATACCATTCGATGCCGTGATCTGTGTGTTAAGTGTTTCGGGCTTCGCAGGACAGGAATGACTTAGAGAATGGAGAGGAAGCTTACAAAAATGGAAGGAACACAAGAAACTAAGGAAATAACCAGCGAACAGCGACGCGCGCGCGTGGCTCACGCGAGCGCACAAAATGAAGAAAGTCGCAGCGATGCGTACGCGTGCCTGACGCGTACGCGCGGATAGGAGTCTGCACGAATGACGCGGACGCGCGACAAGAAAAATCGTCGAATGACGCGCACGCGTGACCGACGCGTATCCGTGACTTGCGCGATCTGCAAAAATAACAGAAAACGCTGGGGCGATTTTAAGCCACGTTTTGACCCAGTTTTCGGCCCAGAAACACAGAATAAAGTCAGGGAACATGCAGAGACTCAACAAACAACATCAACACATTCTCATTAGGATAGTTTTAGGATTTTAGATCTGAATCTAGAGAGAAATTACTCTTCCTCTAGGTTCTCTTTACATTCATTGTTTATTGCTTTTTGCTTTGGATATTGAAGAGTCATCACCTCCGTTAAAGATACTATTCTAATTTGTTTCCTTACTATCTCTTTTATTTATTCCACATTCTTAAAATGGCAATTGGATTTTTTTCATGGATTGTTGATACAGAGGATTACTTTTATTTATTTAAATAATTTTCAGTCTCTATTTTATTTAACTTATTATATATTTTTCTTATATTTTTCTGAGTATTATATTCATGTCAATGGAGTAGATCCCTTACTTGACATGGGGGTTGATTAAAAGGAGAAACTTGAGTTGGAAGACTTAAGTGAAGGTTAAACTGGAAGTTGTTGGCTAGTTCTGTATTTACTAACGCTAGACCTTCCTAAGGGAGAGGACTAGGATTTGTAAATAAGAGTTAGCTCAATCACTTGACTTTTCTTTATTTAGTAAGTAAAAATAACAACCTTTTTAATACTACACCTAAGAGATCCCAACAAGGATAGAACTTCCAATTGATCATTCCCCCAGTCAAGGCCTTTTATTTAGAATATTAATAATCATTCTTAGTTTTTATTTTACAACTATTATTCAACTCAACTCTCTTGAAAACCCCTGATTAATTAATTAAGCATTCTCTCTGTAACTCGTTGGGAGACAACCTGGGACTCATACTCCTAGTATTTTTATTTCTAAATTTCGTGACAACTCTTTTAAATTGATACGCGGAATTTTCATTGGTTAAGAGCTATACTTGCAACGCTATTTTCTCTATAAACTTTTAATCGGTGATTTTTCCGCCACGTCAATTTTTGGTGCCGTTGCTGGGGAGTTGCAACAGTGTGCTAATTTATTGGTTGGATTTTTGTTTTATTTGCGTCTTATTTTTTTTATTTTATTACCATCAGCTGTATGTCTCTTTCATTGAATGACTCGTTCGCTACCTGATCCGAGCCTACCCGTATTTGATCTTGAAATTGAAAGAACTATCTCACGTATAAGGCGGGCTCAGCGTCGGTTAGTCCTTTCTGAGGACGAATCTGAAACGTCATTTAAGGAAGAAACAGGCTCCCTTTCTACTGATTCTATTGATTTGAATACAGAGGACATGGCAGCTCCTAGGAGGATTACTCTTCAGGAGGCAGGAGCTCCAAATTTTACATTACCACCTTTCCAGGCGCGTAATCCAAATCTGGGAGCAGATATTAAACTGAAGACTGCATTAATTAATCTACTGTCAAAATTTCACGGCTTACCTGCTCAAGAGCCTCTCAAGCACCTCAGAGATTTTCAGACAGCCTGTTCTATTGTTAGGCGTAATGGTGCATCTGAGACTTCTATTCTGTTAGCCGCTTTTCCGTTTTCTCTTGAGGAAAAGGCGAGGGAGTGGTACTACACTCAACCTGAAGCAGTCGTTACTAACTGGGATATGCTCAGGAGAGAATTCCTAGAAAAATACTTTCCAGCTGAAGTTACTGATAGACTAAGGAAAGAGATTTCAATGATCATCCAAGGCGAATCCTAGACTCTCTACGAGTACTAGGAGCGCTTCACTAATCTCCTAGACGCATGCCCCCACCACATGATTGACAAGTTGGTGTTGATCGGCTACTTCACACAAGGCATGAAGCCTCAGGATAAGACTACATTAGATGGTGCAAGCAATGGTTCTCTGAAAAAGTACAAGACCACAGATGAAGCATGGCAACTGATTGCCGACCTGGCTGAGTCTGCTCGAACTCACAAGCGCAACAGAAACAACCACCCCAAGGCTGTGGCAGAGGTTTCCTCTAGTAGCGAAAATACTGCTCTCACACAATCAATATGTGAGATGACCAACCTATTGAAGCAGATACATCTGGGCCAGCAATAGTCTCAACCCCCGTCACCACAACGTAGTCAACAACTGGTTCCTCAGAGAGTATACAGATTATGTGCTGATTATAGTCATTACACTGATGAATGTCCCCAGCTCCAACATGAGGACAACACCTTGGCAGCTACTCACAATTTTTATGAATGCCCGAATCAAGGATACTATCAACAAGGCAGCAACTATAACCAAGGTGGGAACTTTAACCAAGGTTGGCAGGACAACTCCAACCAGGGTTGGAGAGAAAATTCCAACCAAGGATGGAGGGACAACTATAATAATAACAGACAGCAGAACCAGAACCGGCCTTACAGAGCACCTCATCAAAGGTAGTCCCAAGCACTTCAGAACAACCAACAGCAGACCCCTCAGATTACTTACCCACCTTCCTCTTTTAATGACGAATTACTACACTCGATTGATCAAAGACAAAAGACCATGGAGAACAACCTCACTTCTACCTTGAACGGTCTGAACTCTACCTTACAAGATCTTATCTCATAGATTGGATCACTGAATAACTCCAACAACCAGCCTTCAAACTCCAGTGGAATTCCCTTTCAACCTTTACCCAACCCCAGGGAGGTATCAATGCCATCACTTTGAGGTCCAGAATCACACTGCAAGAGAGAAATCCGGAGGAGCCAAACACACCAGAACACACCCCAATAGAGGACATGGTTGAAATGGAGGAAGTTGAAGAAGAAGATGAAGTGCAAGACTTGGTTGAAGAAAAAATACCTCATTCCAGGAATGAAGCACCAAAGGAAGCAGAAGCTTCAAATAGCGTCATTCCTATCCCATTTCCACACCTTGCACGGAAGTCCAGAAAGCAGATGGAATTTGATCCCAAAATGGTAAAAATTTTCAAAAAGGTTGAGGTAACTGTTCCCCTTTTTGATGTTATTCAACAAGTACCTAAATATGCACAGTTTCTGAAAGATTTATGCATACACAAAGATAAAATTAATGAATTAGAAACTATTCCTTTAGGTAGTTCTATTTCTGCTTTAATGGGAGGTATACCTGAAAAATGTAGTGATCCAGGTCCATGCATGGTTAACTGTACCATTGGAGGTGTATTATTTTCTGACTGCATGTTTGATTTAGGAGCATGTGTTAGTATAATGCCATTGTCTATATATGATGTTTTAAGGCTCCCTCCCTTAAAAAGGTCGGCAGCTCGTTTTGTGTTAGCGGATAAAAACATTATTACAGTAGTTGGAATTGTTGAAGATGTATTAGTGAGCATTAAGGGGCTCACATTTTCCATTGATTTCTATATCCTAGAAATGCCCCCTAATGATTCAGGAAGACCGTCATCAATCTTGCTTGGAAGACCATTCCTGAAGACTTCAAAGTTTAAGCTGGATGCATTCTCAGGAACTTATTCCTTTGAGATAGATGGCAGAGCAGTGAGTTTCAGTTTGAATGAAGCTATGAAGCACCCTTCGGAAGATCATTCTATCTTCCAGTGCGACATCATTGATGAAACCGTAGCTGAAGTTCACCAAGAAGAAGTAGAAGAGCAGCACTTGGAGTAAGGTCCAAATATGGGGACACCCTCTGAACATAATGAGGATACTTTGCCATTATCAATAACCCCGGATGATCCAGAGCCTAGCCATGAGCAGAAATTGGAATTGAAGCCCCTTCCTCCATACTTTAAGTATGCTTACCTTGAGGATAATCAGAAATTCCCAGTTATCATTGCAAGGGAACTCACTTCCCAACAGGAGGAGCAGCTGCTCGTGTGCTGAGGTAACACAAAAAAGCAATTGGGTGGAGCTTGGCGGATATAGTAGGCATCAGCCCTCAAATTTGTGGGCACAGAATATTCTTAGAAGAGGGATCAAAGCCTGTCCGTCAACCCCAAAGAAGATTGAATCCCACCATCTTAGAAGTTGTTAAGAAAGAAGTGACCAGGCTACTTGAAGCAGATATTATTTACCCCATCTCAGATAGTGAATGGGTCAGTCCAATCCAAGTGGTGCCCAAGAAGTCTGGAGTCACAACAGTAAAGAATGAGCATGGAGAGTTCCCGACAACTAGAATACAGAATTCATGGAGAGTGTGCATTGATTACAGGCGTCTCAACCAAGCCACTCGTAAGGATCACTATCCCCTGCCATTTATTGATCAAATGCTTGATCGCCTGTCAGGTAAATCCCATTACTGCTTTTTAGATGGTTATACAGGCTATTTTCAAATTCATATAGCTCCAGATGATCAGGAAAAGACTACTTTTACATGTCCTTTTGGAACTTATACTTACAAGAGAATGCCCTTTTGGCTTGTGCAACGCACCAGCCACCTTCCAAAGGTGCATGATGACTCTTTTCTCCGATTTTATTGAGAGCTGTATGGAGGTTTTTATGGATGATTTTAGCGTATATGGTGATTCCTTTAAACTTTGCTTGGATAATTTAGACAAAGTATTAGACAGGTGTGTTAGTTCAAACCTTGTATTGAATTTTGAAAAGTGTTATTTTTTGGTAAAACAAGGGATTGTTCTAGGACATGTTGTCTCTCATACTGGTATTTCTGTAGATCCAGCAAAGGTAGATGTCATTTCTAGTTTGCCTTACCCCTCATCTGTGAGGGAAGTCCATTCGTTCCTTGACCATGCAGGTTTCTACAGGAGATTCATTAAGGACTTCAGTAAGGTAGCATTACCTTTATCCATACTACTGCAGAAAGATATTGAGTTTGAGTTCAGTGAGGATTGTATACAAGCATTTGATAAGCTGAAGATCGTCCTGAATCAAGTCCTAATTGTGAGAGGACTAGACTGGAGCCAGCATTTTGAGATTATGTATGATGCCTCCAACCATGCAGTAGGAGCGGCACTGGCTCAGTGCGACGGTAAGGATCCTTTCGTAATAACTTATGCGTCTAAGACCTTAGACGCTGCTCAGTCTAATTGCACTACTACTGAAAAGGAGCTTCTTGCTATTGTTTTTGCTCTGGATAAATTCCGAGCCTATTTACTTGGTACTAAGGTAGTGGTGTACTCGGACCATGCAGCTTTGAAATATTTATTAGCTAAAAAAGAGTCCAAACCAAGGTTGATACATTGGATACTATTGCTGCAAGAATTCGACTTAGAAATTAAGGATAGGAGTGGTAACCAGAACTTAGTGGCAGACCACTTGAGTCGTCTTGAGAATTTTAAGGATGACTCTACTCCCATCAATGACGCTTTTCCATTTTGATAGCTTGCATGCAGTATCTGAAGTAGCTCCTTGGTATGCACCCGTAGCTAATTATCTAGTTAGCCATACTTTCCCTCCCAATTTTAATAAGCATCAAAGAGACAAGCTGAAAAGCGAGTCCAAATATTATATATGGGATGATCCATATTTATGGAGGTGTGGTGCTGACCAGGTAATTTTAAGGTGTGTACTCCAATCAGAATTCCAGTCTATTTTAGAGGCATGCCACTCTTCTGAGAGTGGAAGATATTTTGGCACTCAAAGAACAGCTAGAAAAATTTTGGACTGTGGATTCTGGTGGCCTACTCTTTTTAAAAATGCTGCTTCCTTTTTTAAATCTTGTTCCCCACGCCAAAGGTTTGGTAATATATCCAAGAGGGATGAAATGCCTCAACAAATTATGCTTTTTTGTGAATTTTTTTTATGTTTGGGGCATTGACTTCATGGGTCTATTTCCAAACTCTAATGGTTACCTTTATATACTGTTAGCTATAGATTATGTTTCTAAATGGGTGGAAGTAATTCCTACCCGTATTGATGATGCTAACACTGTTGTTTCCTTTGTTAGAAACCATATTATCTGTCGCTTTGGATCACCACGAGCAATCGTGAGCGATCAAGGCACTCACTTTTGTAACAAGAGACTCACAGGATTACTGAAGAGGCATGGGATTGTTCACAAAGTAGCAACAGCTTATCATCCCCAGACCAATGGGCAAGCAGAAGTGTCTAGCAGAAGTGTTCACAAAGATAGTAAAGCCTCATAGGAAGGACTAGAGTGCTAGGTTACAAGATGCACTTTGGGCATATCGAACAGCGTACAAGACACCCATTGGGATGAGCCCCTTCCGTTTAGTGTATGGTAAGGCTTGCCACCTTCCAGTAAAAGTGGAACACAAGGCCTTCTGGGCTGTAAAGGAATGCAACATGAATTATAAGGAAGCTGGTGCTGAAAGGAAGCTGCAACTAGCAGAATTAGAGAACCTTCGCCTAGAAGCATATGACAAGTCCAGGCGATACAAGGAAAAGATGAAGGTCGTCCATGACAAGCACATAAAAAGGAGAGAATTCAGACCAGGGGAATTAGTTCTTCTTTACAACTCCAGACTGAGGCTTATGCCAGGCAAACTGAGATCAATATGGGAAGGTCCCTACAGAGTATAGAAGGCAGAGCCATACGGAGTTTTTCACCTGCATCATCCTTCTAACTCCAAATTCATTAAGGTCAATGGACACCTCCTGAAGCTTTATCATGGTGAGAAGATGAAGGATCACAAAGAGCTCAAGGTCTTCCTGATAAACCACTATTTTATGGTTTATATTGTGTTTAATTGAGTGGTTTTTATCAAATTCTTGCCCACTTATTCATATGATTTGCATGATATTACAATTCCTTCCCAAAGTTGTTCGATGATTGAAAACTTGCTTCCCAGAGATCTTTTAATTACGTATTTTAATTCTCCTTTATACCATTCGATGCCATGATCCGTGTGTTAAGTGTTTCAGGCTTCATAGGGCAGGAATGGCTTAGAGAATGGAGAGGAAGCTTGCAAAAATGGAAGGAACACAAGAAACTAAGGAGATGACCAGCGAACACCGACGCGGACGCATGGCTCACGCGACCGCGCGAAATGGAAAAAATCGCAGTGATGCATTCGCGTGCCTGACGCGAACGCGTGGATTGGAGTCTACACGAATGATGCGAACGCGTGGATGACGCGTACGTGTGGCAAGAAAAAATGCTGAATGATGCACATGCATGGATGACACGTACACGTGACATGCGTGATCTGTAGAATTAACAGAACACGCTAGGAGCAATTTCGGGCCGCGTTTTGACCCAGTTTTTGGCCCAGAAACACAGAATAAAGCCAGGAAATATGCAGAGACTCAATTCATACTTAGCATTGGCTCATAATTCATAATTTTAGGTTTAGATGTAGTTTTTAGAGAGAGAGGATCTCTCCTCTCTCTTAGGATTAGGATTAGGATTTAGGATTAGGATTTCTTCGTCTTTTCAATTCCAGGGTTAATATTCCTTTACTTTACTTTATATTTTCTTCTACCTTTATTTATTCTATTACTTTAGTTGATTACTGGATGTTGCCAATTTGGTTTATGGATTCCTATGTTCAATCTAACTTTTATTTAATATAATTCGAGGTATTTCAGACTTATGATTTTTATTTAGCTTTTTACACTCTTAGCTTTGGTTGATTAATTGGTGACACTTGAGTTATCAAACTCAGCTGATGATTGAAAATTAGAATTCTTTGCTGATTGATTTGAATTCCCCTAACTCTAGTTTTTTCTTAGGAATTGACTAGAACTTGAGGAATCAAATTGATTTATCCACTTAACATACCTTCATAGTTAGAGGTTGACCAAGTGGGAGCAAAATCCAATTCTCATCATACCTGATAAGGATAACTAGGATAGGATTTCCAGTTCTCATACCTTGCCAAGAGATTTTTGTAATTATTAATTTATTTTTCTTGCTATTTAAATTACTTGTTCTCTATTTCAAAAAAAAACTTCTTCCATAACCAATAATAAACACACCTCCCTGCGATTCCTTGAGAAGACGACCCGAGAGTTAAATACTTCGGTTATAAATTTTATTGGGTTTGCTTAAGTGACAACCAAAACTTTTGTATGAAAGGATTTTCTGTTGGTTTAGAAACTATACTTACAACGCGATTATATTTGTGAATTTCTTTACCGATAGAAATCCGCTCGTCACTTCCTCCTGGAAGACCCACCAACAGAAGCAGAATGAGCATAATGACCGTCCAACTTAAGGATGAAAAAGCAAAGTGCTAGGTGAGAGACAATCCACCATGGTATGATCGTTCTGTTTCAATCTTAGTTTTATTCATTCTCATTTTTTTACTTTAATTTTCTTAATGACTCTTCTCATAACCTCTGTACTTAGTCTACATCTGCATTCGCATTCTGCATAAAAAAAGGAAAAGCACGCGACGCGCAAGCGTCGCTAACGCATCCGCATCATAGGTGCATGAGCGAAAAAAGGGAATTAAATAGAAAGTCACACGGGAGCTTGGCTGGAGGCGTGCCATAGGCACAAACACGCCCACGCGACCGCGTGACCCATGCGTCCTTGTCACTTGCGAAATCCGCCTTCCACGCAACTGCGTCACTCACGCGCACGCATGACCCTGCGATTTCGATGTAAATAGGTGTCTGGCAGAACGTTATGATGGAATGGGGATGGAGTTGTGCTGGAAGCACAAGCCCCATCACGCGAACGCGTGCCCCACGCGTCCGCGTCGTTATTTAAAATAGAGGCCATTCACGCGTCTGCGTCACTCACGCGAGCGCGTCACCCAAAATTTTGGCAATCTGCGTATAAAACCGAGACTTGTGCGTGCGCGATGCTGCTTTCGCGCCAATAGCACAAATCAGGTCACGCGTCCGCGTGACCCACGCGTCCGCGTCACCTGAATTTCTCACCAACCACGTGACCACATACCCCATGCGTCCGCGTCACATGCGACGCACAACTTATCCAGATCAATGCCAAATATCTTATCTTTTCTTCCCCAATCCTAATTTATCTTATCCCTTCTTATTTCTTTCTTCTCCCTTCTTCCTTCTTTATTCTTCCTCACTTTTTACTCTCTCCTCCCTTATTTTTCACATTCATTATCAAGGTTCTTTGCTTTTCCATTATTCTTTTTCTCTTTATTTATGTTTTCTTCTTCCTATTTCTCTTTCTTTTCTTTTTCATTATCTATTTTTTCTTTTTCTTTCTTTTTCTTTTTATATTCTTTTTTTGGTGTCAGATATTTAATTGGGTGTGTATTTTCTTCTATATTTTGCTTGTGAGTATATTAAGGAATAGCTTGAGAATTAATATTACTTCTTAAGAGGGTTGCTTGCATGTCCAATTTAAATGCTTTCAATAACATATTTACCACGCATGCTAAGTGTTTGTGAAAAAACTTGTATGGTATTGTGCATTATTTTAAATTATTCTATTCTACCACTCTGATGGCTATTTTTCACAAAATTCCTTTTATATTTTATTGATTAAATATAATTGTCAATACAAAACAGATTGTTAGTTTAAAAGAGTTGATAATCTAACTTGGACATTTAATCCTTGATCTATGCTACTCATGCCTTTGCCGGCATGCCAATAAACATCTTGCTTTAAATGCCATCACATGCACTTGCTATGTTTCCATTGATGAACTGATCACATGTAGTCATGACCATGTGTTAACGACATCCTTCTTTACCGTGCATTGATTATCACGTATCCTACTCTCTTCCTTGCTCTAACCCTTGAAGTTTTAAAGTACTTACCTTTTCCCTTTCAAGATGGCCACCAAGAAGGATAAAGAGAAAGCTACTCCCAAACCACCAGTAAGGAAAGGAACAAAAAGAGCACTAATGGCAGAGCCATCTTCAACAGCTATAAAGCCCTCAACAAAACGAATTAAAAGGATCATCAAGGTCGATGAAAAAGAGAAATCCTTTCCAGAAAAGAACGCTGCGCGATTCACCAACCGCTACTGTGAGCAGATGTTCCCCATACTGGCTGGGCAGAACTATAACAATGAATACCTATTGATCCTCCCGACCCACATCGTCGAATTTGTTAAACCCCGCATTGAGCAAAGACAATGGGGATTCTTATGAAGACAGCCACGGCAGATTAATCTATCATGGGTAGTTGAATTCTACTCCAATTTTCACATGCCAACACTGCAGTCTGTCTATATCCATCAAAAGCAAGTCCCCATAATTGAAGAGGCCATTCAGCAAGTTTTAATTTTTCCTTTATCCTAGAAGGATTGGACGCATTTCAAGAAGCCTCTGTTCAACACCAGACATACAAATTTGACTAGGACGTTGTTCTCAGAGTTATGGCACAACCTGGCAGTAGATGGATCTATGGATACCATCGATCCCGACCTAAGGGAATACTGGCTTCAGCACTGACCTTGGAGGCTCGGGTATGGGCACAGATCATGTCCCACTACATCTTCCCGAGCACTCATGAGTCCTCCTTTACCGTAGACATGGTTGTTCTACTATGGTGTATCCTTACAGACCAACACCTCAATTTACCAAGACACATCCGGAATGCTATGGGACACGTACAAATTGCGGGCAACTTACCTTTTCCCGCCTTGGTTTTAGATCTAGTCTCAGTAGCCAGAGTCTCCTACAGAGCTGGGGATACCAAGACCATACTTTCGCGGGATGATTAGTACATCCCTAACGGGAAGTATATCAGACCTCCAGCAGCCATGACTAGCCAGCCTGCAGAATCGGCCAGAGATATTCCTTCTCTTCCTACATCACAAGCACCTCCAACAAACCAACTGCTCCATCAGATACTTGAGAGATTGGACTGACTAGACCGGCAAGGAAAGCGAAGAGAGCGCCGTAACAAGCGCCAATTTACGTACCTCAAGGAGCTGCTTGTTGGAAAGGACCCACCCGAGGAAGATCCAGACTCCACTTCATTTACTAGCATAGGGAGCCATGATGGTCCCGCTTGTGGAGACACTGTAACCAGCCCCCCTTTGTTCCTGACAGATGGCACCGAAGACAGTGCAAAGCTTTAAGTGTGGGGAGGTCGGTCAATATCTGACTTCCGGAGGTAATTTCTCTTCCTTAACACCAATATAATAGGATATTTATTTATTTTTCTTTTGTTAGAATAGGATAAATTGCATAGTAATAGGATATCTGCATGCATGATCTATTTGGTTGAAAAAATAATAAGTTTCTTTCTAAGACTCTGTTTTTGAAAATTTTCACTAATTTAAAAGAAAATCTTTTTGTTAAAACTTATTTGAAGTTGTATTTGGAACATAAAATGATAGCTAAAAACACACAACCCTATGAGATTTGAGCTTAATTACATAGTTACATTATTTAACCATAATATTTTATTCTTGTGTGTTTTCTTCTCTATGATTGTAATCTATATTTTGTTCCATCCTATATGTCCAATGTTTAGTGTATTTAAATGCATGCATATGATTGAGGCCATTAATTATTTTAAGCTCACTTATCCCAAAATAGCCTAACCCTTTCAATTACCCTTGTTAACCACTTTGAGCCTTTTAAATCCCCATTTGTTCCATATTTTATCACATCACTAGCCTTAAGCGGAAAAACAATTAAACACCCCAATTAAATCATTGATTAGCTTAAGTTAGAGATTGTGTATCAATTAAGTATGGGAAGATCATGGGAACATGGGTTAATAAGGGAACATGTCATGATAAAATAAAGGGAAATTGGGTACCTACTCATGTAAGACCAGAAAATTAAAAAAATTCATGTGCATTGATACTGTTATGTTTATTTTTTGCTAAAAAAAATCTAAACATATTCAATTAACTAAATAATTAAATAAGGGGATAAAATTACCCCAAGGCTAAGTTAAGTTAAATGCACATGTGATACAAATTAAAAGAAAAGTTAATGCATGAGTATGTAATGCAAAAGTGGAAAATTATGGGTAGCTAGGCATAAATTTAGAAGTTATATAGAGCGTGTGTGTTTATGTGAGAGCTTATGTTAGTCAAGGATTTAATTTATAGCTCACTTAGCCATACATATGTCCTTACCCTTGCCTTGACCCCATTACAACCTTGAAAAGACCTCATGATGTTTGCATTGGTACATTAAGCATTTGTTGATTGGTTACGTGAAGAACAAAATTTAGAAAGTATGACTAGAGAAGAGTAGAGTGATTACCCTATACACTTGAGTGATTAGAGTGCACATACACCATCAGTAAGGGTTCAATGCTTAATTCTATGTTTCTTGCTTTCAAAAGCTATCTTCTCCCAAGTTTACTTGTTTTTACTATGTAATTTAAATTAGTGAAATTTGATTTATGTTTGTCTTGAAGAACTTATTTACTCTTAACCAAATAGACAAAATCATCTTAGCATATAGTTGCATTCATGTACATAGGTTGCATTGCATTGCATGAGTCTTACTTTTCCCTACTTATTTATTTTATCTCCATAAGCTAAGCATGAGGACATGCTAATGTTTAAGTGTGGGGAGGTTGATAAACCACTATTTTGTGGTTTATCTTGTGTTTAATTGAGTGGTTTTATCAAGTCTTTACCCACTTATTCATATGAACTGCATGATTTGACAATCCCTTCCTAAGTTTGTTCTATGGTTGAAAACTTGCTTCCTAAATACCTTTAATTTATGTATTTCAATTCTCCTTTATACCATTCGATGCCGTGATCCATGTGTTAAGTGTTTCAGGCTTCGCAGGGCAGGAATGACTTAGAGAATAGAGAGGAAACTTGCAAAAATGGAAGGAACACAAGAAACTAAAGAGATAACCAGCGAACAGCAACGCGCGCGTGGCTCACGCAAGCGCGCGAAATTGAGAAAGTCCCAGTGACGCGTATGCATGCCTGACGCATACGCGCAGATTGGAGTCTGCACGAATGACGCGAACGCATGGATGACGTGGACGCGCAACAAGAAAAATTGCCGAATGACGCACACGCGTGACCGAAGCATACGCGTGACTTGCATGATCTACAAAAATAACAGAAAATACTGGGGGCGATTTTGGGCCACGTTTTGACCCAGTTTTCGGCCCAGAAACACAGAATAAAGCCAAAGAATATGCAGAGACTCAACAAACAACATCAACAAATTCTCATTAGGATAGTTTTAGGATTTTAGATCTGAATCTAGAGAGGAATTACTCTTCCTCTAGGTTCTCTTTACATTCATAGTTTATTGCTTTTTGCTTTGGATATTGAAGAGTCATCACCTCCGTTAAAGATACTATTCTAGTTTGTTTCCTTACTATCTCTTTTATTTATTTCACATTCTTAAAATGGCAATTGGATTATTTTCATGGATTGTTGATACAGAGGATTACTTTTATTTATTTAAATAATTTTTAGTCTCTATTTTATTTAACTTATTATGTCTTCTTCTTATATTTTTCTGAGTATTATATTCATGTCAATGGAGTAGATCCCCTACTTGACATGAGGGTTGATTAAAAGGAGACACTTGAGTTGGAAGGCTTAAGTGAAGGTTAAACTGGAAGTTGTTGGCTAGTTCTGTATTTACTAATGCTAGACCTTCCCAAGGGAGAGGACTAGGATTTGTAAATAAGAGTTAGCTCAATCACTTGACTTTCCTTTATTTAGTAAGTTGACTAAGTGAAAACAACAACCTTTTTAATACTACACCTACGAGATCCCAACAAGGATAGAACTTCCAATTGATCATTCCCCCAATCAAGGCCTTTTATTTAGAATATTAATAATCATTCTTAGTTTTTATTTTACAACTATTATTCAACTCAACTCTCTTGAAAACCCCTAATTAGTAAATTTCTGCAACTCGTTGGGAGACGACCTGGGACTCAAACTCCCAGTATTTTTATTTCTAAATTTTATGACAACTCTTTTAAATTGATACGCGGAATCTTCATTGGTTAAGAGCTATACTTGCAACGCTATTTTCTCTATAAACTTTTAATCGGTGATTTTTCCACCACGTCATTGCCAGGGTATGATAAGTTGGGCACAGTATATAAACCCATTGGGACCATTTGCCTTTGTTCTTTTCTTTTCCAATCTGTCGTCCAAATTCACTCTGGTCATCTTTTTTTTTCCGTTGGTTCGACGCCGGTGAAGTTCATTGCGGATGACATTCTCAGTTACAGGTCAGTAAATAATATGTTAGTTAGAGTTAATTTTTTTTAGTTTAGTTAGAGTTACTGTTTACATATTAGATAAAATAATTTGTTATAGGTTGCATGTTAGTTAGAGTTACAGATTTACTGTTTACATGTTAGATAGACTTACTGTGAACTATTTTTATGTTAGTTAAATTCTTTATGTTATTGTTTTTAAGTATAGTTGTTGTTTATTGTCTATAACAAGTTAATTAGTATAACAACGTAAATTGTTAGTTAGTTGAGTGAGAATAATTAGTTTATGTTGTGAATTAGAATGTTATTAGTTGAATAATTAATTTAGTTAAGTTGGACTAGAAAGAAACTTGATTAGTAAAATTTAGGGTTCAGTTAGTTATTTACTAAGTTTTTAAGCTGTTTTGGATTTAAATATATTTTTTATTAATTTAGTTAACGTAAAAAGAACTGAGTTCAGTGTGTGTGATTTCGTTTACTAGATTGTATTTAGATGGAGTAGCAGTTATTAGGTTATGAGGGTGAGATGTACAGGTTAGATCACGCTGAGCACATTGCTGGCAGGCTTGATCGAGTGGTACACATTTTTTTACTATTTTTTTTATCTTATTGTAATTAATATACAGTAAACTTGTTATTTTATGTGTTCACCGTTCGAGATTTTTCTTACTTTTTGTTTCCGTTTGGTAGGCGCCTCGGATCTTACGCACCAGACGGAATTTGATGACACGGCCGCCAGATAAGATTAGGCCATATCTCAGACGAGACGGATTTGAGTATGTGACCTACATGGTTGAGTTCGAGTACGATTGGCTGCTTGCTTTGGCTTTGATAGAAAGGTGGAGGCCTGAGTCCCACACGTTTCATCTACCATGCGGAGAGATAACTATCACCCTGCAGGACGTGGTTTATCAGCTGGGACTCAGGATCGACGGTGATTCTGTGAGTGGATATATTGGTGGGTGGGAGCAGTACTATCAGGGACGCACTATTGAGGAGTTATGTGAGCAGATTCTGGGTGTTGTTCTCGGCCCAGATGATAGACAGTCTCAGACGAAGTGGACTGTGAAGCTCACTTGGTTCCACAACACGATTTGTGGAGAGTTGGAGCAGGACGCCACAGAGGAGCGCCTGATAAGGTACACGAGACGATACATCATGCAGTTGATATGAGGTCTCCTATTCCCAGATGCATCTAACTCTCAGGTGCACATCAGGTGATTCCCCCTACTGGAGGATATCGAGGCGTATGGCTGGTTATCGTGGGGCTCGGCCATGCTGGCGTGGCTGTATCACCAGATGTGCCGAGCCACGAAGCATGGTCAGTGCAATTTGGGTGGGTGCATCAGCTTGCTGCTGTCCTGTCTGAACTGGATACATTGTGCGTTGTACCTCAACTGGTCACTCTCTACTATTTTATAATCTGCAGCCTTACTAATGCTGTACTGCTTAACAACCAACATGACTTCTTCCTAGTTCTTAAATTGTTGTCCAACCTCAAACTAGTTGCTTGGATCCTCTTCAGTGCCTCCCTAGGTAAATGACCAATCCGAAGTCATTGCATCGAGATTCAACCTTGTGAAATGATCTGACCAGTCATATAGTCGAGAAATAGCAGGCTATGTCAGAGCGATCTGTGTGTCACTCAATTTTCTGAGTTTAAGTGTTAATGCATTCATAGGAAATTTGAATTGATTGTTTGAATTTAGGAAATAGGCCAATTTACTACTGAAATGCTGCAGGATTTTTCCTAACCCTGTTTCATTAAATGATATTGTTTTACTTGGTGCAACAAGATTCTAATTGACAAAATTCTGTGTCAAAAAGAATCTGGTTGGCTAGAAGGGTTTTGGAAATTTTCTCAAGAGTGTCCTTACAAGTTTTGGTCAATTCTCTAATCTCTTTGCTTGTTTTAACTTGTATGTTATTTTTAAGCATTGAACAATCCTTAATTAGGCTACGATTTGACTATAAGCTTGGTTTTCATTTAAATTCAAGTATCTTTTGCATGATCTCACAAGGTTGGATTTCTTTTTACCTATGTAGCTGAATTTGATTCAATTTTTTCCATGTTTAAATTGCCTTGAGTCACATAGTCAATAAGCTTGTCAATTTTTCATTTTAACCATGTGATTTTCATACCTCATATGAATTTGGTGTTTGAATCTCTCAATATTTTTAACTTGCCAACGCCAAATTGCTTCAACTTATGCCAATTTACTTGTGATTGATATTTACTTGATTATGTGCTCTACATGTATATGTGAATCACTTGTTTTGGCATCTTGAACTTTTGAAAAGTGAATAGAATCTTACTTGTTTTGAAATTTTTGAAACTTTTTGGAATCAAGAAACTTGTGACTATGCACCTAAATTTTGTTTTTTCCTCCCATTTCTTTTACTAACTTTTTCTTTCTTTTTACATTTCAACTTTGCTTTTCTTTTTCATCTAACTTTTCTTTTCACTTTCAATTAACCATTTTCCTTTTTACTAACATAAACTTTTAACTTTTAACTGTCTTCTTTCTCCTTGTGCATAGTAACAATGCTCCTTCCTTCTTTTATTCTTTGATAAACAAGCAAGTTAGCTTTCCTCATGTCCTAAATTTGATTAGAAGATTGGTTGTGTTTGATTTAATTTGGTTCTCATGTATGCTTCCAGTCAATTTTCATTTTCTGTTCACTTCTGTTATATGCTGCTAGGTGATGCAATTTCTGCTTGTTATCTGTTTATCATACTTCCTTGATTGTGTGCCTATAGATTATGTTCATATCCCCATTTTCTTTCTTATTTCAGAAAAGGGAAGGGTAAGGCCACAAGCTCCGGCAAAAGAAAGCGGACTTCTCATTCCACTAATATCTCTTATACGGCATTCTATGCAAGGCGTATCAGTGGGAGTGACAGAGAAGCTCAGAATACACCTCCCACTGATAAACATAAGTTCATCAATGCATATTCAAAGTGGAAGTTTGAAGATTTCTAAAAGAAGAACTTACATGTTGAAGGGGAACTCTATATCCTGGATGAGTTGAGACAGTATACTAATGATCGGATTGCTCAGCGGGGCTGGAGGTTCCTAGATCGGGAGCTTCCGACGGTGAATGAATCATGGGTCAAGGAATTTTATGTGAACTACCACACTTGGACCCTTGATGCAGTTTACCTAAGAGGCCAGCGGATTCTGGTCACTGAGGAGGCGATTGAGCATGCCCTCCACTTTGAGCCTGGACCGAGTGGTAAAGATGCATATGAAGAGGCTGAAGGTTAGAGAAAGATAAAGACTTTTGATTGGAACCAAGTCTTAGCTGTGATTGATGAGCCTGGGAGTCAGTGGATATATGGTGCTGATAGGATGACTCCCTTGGGTATCCGTGTCCGTTTTTTGACTTATGAGGCCCAAATTTGGCAGCAACTGCTGTCCAACTATGTGATGCCGAGTACCCATCAGACGAGAGTTACTACAGATATGGCTGTTATGGTATGGTGTGTCTTGGAAGGTCGTGAGTTATACCTTCCACGACATATTAGACGGTCCATGGGGCGGGCTCACCATGTGGGGAACCTAGCCTTCCCGTGTTTGATTACTCAGCTAGCCATGGAGGCTGGGGTTCTTTGGATGACTACTAATCAGAGACCGATGGTTGCCGACCATAAGAAGTTCATTCCACATGGCAACTGGCCGGGGCTTGAGCTAGCACTTGGATGACGTAGCAGACGGCCACCAACACCTTCTACAGAGGCGAGACCTTCCACCTCAGTCCCTTCAGCTTCAGCACCTACCGATGCAGCACCACCAGCATTTTTACAGCCACTCTTCAGCCTGATCCACCAGTTATCTAACAACATAGCCAGTTCAGAGCGTCGCAACCAGCGACGTTTTGAATAGCTAGAGCGTCGCAGCCAGCGACGTTATGAGCATTTGAGGAGGCTTATTCTCTCCAATGGTCTTGACATTCCACCTGAGCCTGACACTCCAGCCGAGCATTCTGAGGAGGCCGGAGACCCACCTGCCGACAGAGGAGCCGATGATAGTGATGAGTCTTTCCACTCCGCTTGATCTGAGCACCGAGGACGATGCTACATCTTAAGTGTGGGGAGGATGTCCTTCAACAAGCATATTTTGGGTGACAATTTCATTTCCGAACACTTGTAGTTTAGTTTTTATTATTATTATGCTTTTTAGTTACTTTGTATATATTTTATCCTCTTGAGAAACTTCTTAGTTTAGTTTATTGCACTTTCTTAGTTTATTGCACTTTTTGATTTTGCTTGTACATAACTTAGTCTTATATAGTAGTTATGCATATTTTGATATTTTGCTCTTAATTCTTGCTTGTACATATGTTTTCTTAGTTTTTTTAGTCTTGATTGTGATTTGGGGTGATGTGATGATTGCACCTAAGTTTGATTTCCTATATACTTGCTATTTTGGTTTGATTGAAATTAGGAATTAAACTTAGGATTTTTGACCTTTTTCATCCAATCACACTATATACATATATAGAATAAATGTTAGTCAATTAATGAAATTTCCAAGAAGCTTAGGCATTGAAACTCAAATTGAATTGAGTTGAAATCTTTTGAAACTTGCATGATTTATACATTGTGGAATATGATTTTTGAGTTAAAGAACATACAACATGTGAGATTTTGAGTCTTATTGTGTGGTTACATTATTTAACCACTTATTTCATTCTTGTGTGTTGCTCTTCTCTATGATTATAATCTTTGGTTTTTTTAATTCTATATATCCACTGTTTAATGTATATTTATGCATTTATGTGATTGAGGCCATTATTTCTTTATAGCTCACTTAACCCAAATAGCCTACCATTTCATTCACCTTTGTTTGCCACTTTGAGCCTGTGAATGTCCCTTTTTTGTTCTTTATTTTGCCACATCATTAACTCTCAAGCGAAAAATAATTAATTGTCCTATTTGAATCTTTGAGTAGCTTAAGTTAGTGAGAGTGTGTGATGTTTAAGTGCGGGAAAAATGTGAGAACTTTGGTTGATGAATAGGTACTTTATTCTTGTTGAAAAGTCTTGGAAATTTGGGTGCATATTCATGTAATATTATAGAAACCATATGCATTGATGAGTTGGTACATATATTATGTTCTTGAAAAAAAAATCAATGCATATGTGATGAATTGAATTTGATATATGAGTGTGTGTATATATGTAAAAGTGAGATTATGGGTAGCTAAGCTTGATATTAAAGTTGTATAGATTGTGTATGTGTTAGGTGAGAACTTAGGTTAATCAAAGATTCAAATGTAAACCCACCTAGCCATATATATATCCTTACCTTTACCCTTAACCCTATTACAACCCTAAAAAGACCTCATGATTTTTGCATATGTACATTAAGTATTTGTTGATTGGTTAGATGAAGAATAAACTTTAGAAAGTATGATTAGAGGAGAATTGAGTGAATTGACCCTAAACACTTGAATGACTAGAGTGCATACACATATCCGGTGAGGGGTTCAATTGTAACACCCTACCATACAGAGTCTTATGCTTAAGTCATAATTCAAAGATGGCAAGGTATTACGACCTCAAAAATAAAAGTTTAGTACATATAGTAGTATGAATGATTGATTATAACTAGGAGCCTTTGTAGAAAAAGGGGTAAACAAAAACCGCAACTCGAAAGCGTAACGCTCCGATCGATGACGTAACGAACAAGGATAACCAACGCGTGTCAAGAACAGGAATATCAAGACTCAAGATCCGACTGCGAAGATAACCGGTCCGAGCATAACAATATATACATATGATAAAAATAAGGAAAACCCCAAAGGTAACCCAAAGGGACACAAATACATAAAACCTATTCTCCAAAAT
>NC_029778.3:19652177-19653075 GCF_000817695.3 Arachis duranensis | reverse complement strand
ATAGCTAGGCATATCATAATGATTTAAGATATAAGTGGTGAGATCGGAGGCTTAGAAGTATGAGATTTGGCTTTTAAAACTCAAAAATCAACTTTGGGATGAAAACAGGTCCACGCGTACGCGCACTCCACGCGCACGCGCGGATAGCCTCAAAACTTCATCGACGCGCAAGCGTCAAGCACGCTAACGCGTGGATTAAAAATTTGCCAACCGACGCGTACGCGTCAACCACGCGTACGCGTGGGTGTTCTCGTGCCCCAGGCACAACACTGGCACAGTTCTGGCATGACTCTCTGGAAAATGGCTGGGCATTGGGAGCAGCACCATCGGCGCGCCCGCGCCCATCACGCGCACGCGTGGATGGCATTTTCAGGAAGAACGGCGCGCACGCGCCAAGTGCGCCCACGCGCAAGGGGTCATTCTGCGTAAAATTTTCTAAGTTAAAAGCTGCAGAATTCACCAATTTAAACCCCAATCTTCCAACGGACATAACTTTCTCATTTTAAATCGTTTTTCACCCGTTCTTCAAACGGCATGGACATCCCGGATCCAATTTCATTTCTAAATAGATTTGGCACAAAACAGAGATATCCAATTTCATTTCTAAACAGATTTGGCTTAAAACAGAGATCTAGAGTCCAAGTTATGTCCCATCACAATATGCCCAAAAACCATGTTTTTCATACAAAACCACAAAGTGCCATTTTCAAAACAAGTCATTTCCAACTCTTTTCAAAATCAATCAAAACATGCCATTTTCATCCCTTTCCTTTGAAATCAATCAAAATACATCAATTTCAACATCAAGCCTTCTCAACTCACACATTGACACTTTACCATAATGTACAAAATCACTATCCCATCATTTTAACTCACTTCACCCAAGTGGCTCAAACTT
>NC_029778.3:19650425-19651137 GCF_000817695.3 Arachis duranensis | reverse complement strand
GACTGGAGCCACTGGAAGCGTCAAATCTTCCCTCAACTGAACCGACTCAGGTTCCAACACATGGCTAGCATCAGGAGTGTACTTCCGAAGCTGCGACACGTGAAACACGTCATGCAGGTTCGAAAGATGAGGTGGTAGAGCCATCCGATACGCCACCGGTCCAATCCTCTCCAGAATTTGAAATGGACCAATGTATCGAGGATTCAACTTCTTCGCCTTAATCGCCCTACCTACTCCCGTGGTCGGAGTAACCTTAAGGAAAACATGTTCTCCTTCCTCAAATTCTAAGGGCTTTCGCCTCTGATCGGCGTAACTCTTTTGATGACTCTGCACCGTAAGCATCCTATCACGGATTTTCTTGACTTGTTCAGTAGTCTCAGCTATCATTTCCGGCCCTAACAAGCTTTTCTCTCCAGCTTCGTTTCCGGCCCTAACAAGCTTTTCTCTCCAGCTTCGTACCAACATAGCGGAGATTGACATTTTCTCCCATACAAGGCCTCATACAGAGCCATTCCGATGCTCGCATGATAACTATTATTGTATGCAAACTCCACTAATGGCATATACCGATCCCAACTCACCGGTAGGTCCAAAACACAAGCTCTCAACATATCCTCTAGTGTTTGGATCGTCCTCTCAGATTGACCATCTGTTTGGGGTAAGCCGTGCTCAAGCTTAATCGGGTTCCAAAAGCTTTCTGAAATGCACCCCA
>NC_029778.3:19649848-19650324 GCF_000817695.3 Arachis duranensis | reverse complement strand
CTTTATGTATAACCGTGCTAGCTCCTCAAGGGTGTAAGTCATACGAATGGGTAAAAAGTGAGCTGACTTCGTTAGTCGGTCTACAATCACCCAAATAGCATCAAAACCAGCCCTAGTCCTTGGCAATCCCGACACAAAGTCCATTGCAATACTTTCCCACTTCCATTGTGGAATCTCTAAAGGTTGCAACATCCCGGAAGGTCTTTGATGTTCAATCTTTACCTTTTGACAAGTTAAGCACTTTGAAACATATTCCGCCACATCATTCTTCATACCCGGCCACCAAAACATCGCCTTTAAATCATGGTACATCTTAGTACTTCCCGGGTGAATGGAGAATCCGCTTTTGTGTGCCTCCTTTAAAATATCTTGTCTCAAAGTGCCAACATCCGGCACAATGATCCTACCCTTGAATCTCCATAACCCATCATTTTCTTCCGACACTCTCCATTGTTTTCCTTGCTCAATAGCCGGTA
>NC_029778.3:19647958-19649120 GCF_000817695.3 Arachis duranensis | reverse complement strand
AGTTTCTTCTCCTTTAGAATCTGCAACACGGTCCTCAAGTGTTCCGCATGCTCTTCTTCAGTCTTGGAATAAATCAGTATGTCATCAATGAAGACAACAACGAATTTATCCAAAAACGGACGGAAAACTCTATTCATGTAATCCATAAATACTGCAGGAGCATTCGTCAACCCAAAAGACATTACAGTGTATTCGTAATGACCGTAACGAGTCCTGAAAGTGGTCTTAGGGATATCCTCACCCCTCACCCTTATCTGGTGATAACCGGATCGCAAATCGATCTTGGAGAAAACTCCAGCTCCTTGTAACTGATCCACGAGATCATCAATTCTCGGCAATGGGTACTTATTCTTTATTGTAACCTTGTTCAGCTGCCTGTAAATCACACAGAGCCGCATACTCCCATCTTTCTTCTTTACCAGTAGCACTGGCACACTCGGTCGGATAAAATTCTTATCCAACAAATCCTCTAACTGAGACTTTAGCTCGTTCATCTCTAATGGTGACATCCTATAAGGAGCACTTGAGATTGGTCCCGCCCCGGGTACCAACTCAATAGTAAACTCAACCTCTCGGTTAGGTGGAAACTCATCAATATCATCAGGAAACACTTCCGGAAACTCACACACAATCGGAATCTGTTCCAACTTTTGATCATCACCCGAAACACCCGCGGTTAACAACAGGATACCCTGACATTCGGTTCCGGAACAATGCACCATCATCGAATTCAAGTAATAATTATTTACCACGACTGGCCCTTCTGTATCTTCCGGCATAAAGTACACCGACTTTGTAGAACAATCAAGCAGGACCTGGTTCTTAGATAACCAGTCCAATCCCAAGATAAGATCAAGACCAATCATCAGTAAACAGACTAAGTTATGAACAAAATCACGCTGCTTGAACCTAAAGGAAACTTCCGGGCATCCTAGCCTAGTTACCATGGCTTCATGGGTAGCATTATATACTTTTAGGTCATAACCTAAGGTTACAATCTTCAGCCCTAACTCATGGGCTTTCTCAAATGCAATGAATGAATGTGATGCTCCCGAATCAAATAAAGCATTTAAGGTTTGACCAGCTATTTCACAGTTACCTCTAATGAGTGTCTCAGATCCCTCAGCTCCTACAGCTGAAGTGGTGAACACCCGACCAGTCT
>NC_029778.3:19646697-19647378 GCF_000817695.3 Arachis duranensis | reverse complement strand
GTTACAATCTTCAGTCCTAACTCATGGGCTTTCTCAAATGCAATGAATGAATGCGATGCTCCCGAATCAAATAAAGCATTTAAAGTTTGACCAGCCATTTCACAGTTACCTCGAATGACTGTCTCAGATCCCTCAGCACCTATAGCTGAAGTGGTGAACACCCGACCAGTCTGTTGTGCTTTCCTAGCACCTTGTTTCTGTTTCTTCAGACAACTTGCGGCTTTATGCCCCGCCTTTCCACAATTGTAGCACAAACCCCATCCGGCCTTGCATGGTGCTCCCGGATGGTGACTCCCACATCTAGTACAAGCTTGATCATTCTGAGGCTGCTTCCCAAACCTCCTCCCTTGGGAGTTGTTGTTGTTGTTGGGCCTCCTAAAAGAGCTTCCTCTCTTGAAAGACGAACCTCTAGGTGCAAAGCTCTTCCCTCGGTTCTATGGGAATGATCCCCTTTGACTCCCTTTCTCAGCGGTTGCCCTCTTCACACACTCTTCAGCAACCCTACACTTGTTTACCAACTCGGAGAAGGTCCTAATCTCCATTGGTCCCACTGAACTGAAAATATCGCTCCGGAGTCCTCCTTCATACTTAACACACTTCCATTCCTCATATTCCACCGGAGTCCCTTGGCACATACGGGAGAACCTGAACAGCTCCTCAAACTTGTCAGTATACTCTGAT
>NC_029778.3:19641244-19642875 GCF_000817695.3 Arachis duranensis | reverse complement strand
CCAGAATAAATTCTCATTTATGGGTTAATTAGCCTTTAATTAACCGGGGTTTTACATTCTACCCACCTAATTGGGAATTTTTCCCACAAAATTCAAATGCAATTACCTGAGAATAAATGCGGATAGTCCGTTCGCATCTCCGACTCAAGTTCCCAAGTGTGTTCCTCAATACCGCCTCAACTCCAAGCCACTTTCACTAATGAAACCTCTTTTCCACGCAACCGTTTGATACTAGTATCATTAATTCTGACTGGAGCCGCTGGAAGCGTCAAATCTTCCCTCAACTGAACCGACTCAGGTTCCAACACATGGCTAGCATCAGGAGTGTACTTCCGAAGCTGTGACACGTGAAACACGTCGTGCAGGTTCGAAAGATGAGGTGGTAGAGCCATCCGATACGCCACAGGTCCAATCCTCTCCAGGATTTGAAATGGACCAATGTATCTAGGATTTAACTTCTTTTCTTTAATCGCCCTACCTACTCCCATGGTCGGAGTAACCTTAAGGAAGACATGGTCTCCTTCCTCAAATTCTAAGGGCTTTTGCCTCTGATCGGCGTAACTCTTTTGACGACTCTGCGCCGTAAGCATCCTATCACGGATTTTCTTGACTTGTTCAGTAGCCTCAGCTATCATTTCCGGCCCCAACAAGCTTTTCTCTCCAGCTTCATACCAACATAGCGGAGATTGACATTTCCTCCCATACAAGGCCTCATACGGAGCCATTCCGATGCTCGCATGATAACTATTATTGTATGCAAACTCCACTAATGGCATATACCGATCCCAACTCGCTGGTTGATCCAAAACACAAGCTCTCAACATATCCTCTAGTGTTTGGATCGTCCTCTCGGATTGACCATCTGTTTGAGGATGGTAAGCCGTGCTCAAGCTTAATCGGGTTCCAAAAGCTTTCTGAAATGCACCCCAAAACCTTGAAGTGAAACGAGGATCTCTATCAGAGATTATAGTAGTAGGTACACCATGAAGTCTCACAATCTCCTTTATGTATAACCGTGCTAGCTCCTCAAGGGTGTAAGTCATCCGAATGGGTAAAAAGTGAGCTGACTTCGTTAGTCGGTCCACAATCACCCAGATAGCATCAAAACCAGCCCTAGTCCTTGGCAATCCCGACACAAAGTCCATTGCAATACTTTCCCACTTCCATTGTGGAATCTTTAAAGGTTGCAACATCCCGGAAGGTCTTTGATGTTCAATCTTTATCTTTTGACAAGTTAAGCACTTTGAAACATATTCCGCCACATCATTCTTTATACCCGGCCACCAAAACATCGCCTTTAAATCATGGTACATCTTAGTACTTCCCGGGTGAATGGAGAATCCGCTTTTAATCTTAGTACTTCCCGGGTGAATGGAGAATCCACTTTTGTGTGCCTCCTTTAAAATATCTTGTCTCAAAGTGCCAACATCCGGCACAATGATCCTACCTTTGAACCTCCATAACCCATCTTTTTCTTCCGACACTCTCCACCGTTTTCCTTGCTCAATAGCCGGTAACACCTTCCATAACGCTTCATCATTTTGATGAGCCTTTAGGAGTTCGGACTTAAAATCACTTGAGATCTCTAATCGGCTCAAACACAAAGTTCCGGATACTTCTCGAGCACCAAT
>NC_029778.3:19635106-19636401 GCF_000817695.3 Arachis duranensis | reverse complement strand
CTTCGGCCAATGGCATAACCAGCACTTCCACCACCATCCTCCGCATCTCACATAATCATCTTTGATCCTCATTGATCATTCATTTTTCCCTTGCTTCACTCGCAAGTTACCTCATTCACTAGCCCTTTTCTAATAGCTAGGCATATCATAATGATTTAAGATATAAGTGGTGAGATTGGAGGCGTAGAAGTATGAAATTTGGCTTTTAAAACTCAAAAATCAACTTTGGGATGAAAACAGGGCCATGCGTACGCGCACTCCACGCGCACGCGCGGATGGCCTCAAAACTTCATCGACGCGCAAGCGTCAAGCACGCTAACGCGTGGATTAAAAATTTGCCACTCGACGCGTACGCGTCAACCACGCGTACGCGTGGGTGTTCTCGTGCCCCAGGCACAACACTGGCACAGTTCTGGCATAACTCTCTGGAAAATGGCTGGGCATTGGGTGCAGCACAATCGGCGCGCCCGCGCACATCACGTGCACGCGTGGATGGCATTTTCGGGAAGAACAGCGCGTACGCGCCAGGTGCGCCCACGCGCAAGGGGTCATTCTGCTAAAAAAATTTCTAAGTCAAAAGCTGCAGAGTTTACAAATTTGGACCCCAATCTTCCGACGGACATAACTTCCTCATTTTAAATCATTTTTCACCCGTTCTTCGAACGGCACGGACATCTCGGATCCAATTTCATTTCTAAAAAGATTTGTTACAAAACAGAGATCCGTAGTCCAAGTTATGTCTCACCAAAGTATGCCCAAAAACCATATTTTTCATAAAAACCACAAAGTGCCATTTTTAAAACAAGCCATTTCCAACTCTTTTCCAAATCAATCAAAACATGCCATTTTCATCCCTTAGCCTCCTCAACTCACACATTGACACTTTACCACAATATACACAATCACTATCTCATCATTCTAACCCACTTCAGCCAAGTGGCTCAAACTCAAATATATTGACATATCATATACTCTTACTCATGCCAATTCTCAACAACACCAATTCCAATAAATCATCATCGTACACAATCAATATCATACTCACCATCAACATGGTTCAACCCACAATTCAACCATAACCAATCATCAAGCATATATCACAACATGCATATTTCTCATACATCATACCACCAAGGCATCAATAATCATCATCACATATATGACCACATCATATATCTCAATCATTCAACAACATCAACCATTCAATGCCTATCTTAGGGCCTCTAGCCTAAGTATTTCCTACCACATTACATATTAGATACGGGAAACCGAAACCATACCTTAGCCGATTTTCC
>NC_029778.3:19627645-19634657 GCF_000817695.3 Arachis duranensis | reverse complement strand
AGTTATGTTGGGCCAAGGGCCCACTTTGGGTCCAATTGGCCCGGTTTGGCCCGTTCGGTCCAATCTTGGTCCGATTTCTATAAAATTGGTACCGAAATTCTCGTCTCAATCTCCTCTATCACATTTAGCCATAAAAATCACATTTTAGGCTTTCCAGAATAAATTCTCATTTATGGGTTAATTAGCCATTAATTAACCGGGTTTTACATCATTATTCCTTTTATGCTTTTAACAAAGTCCAACAACTCTTCTATCTGCCTGACTAAGATCTGCAAGATAACCATAGCTTGCTTCAAATCACAATTCTCGTGGGATCGACCCTGACTCGCTTAGGTATTACTTGGATGACCCAATGTACTTGCTGGTTCAGTTGTACGAAGTGTGGGGATTCATACGGTTACTAAGTTTTTGGCGCCGTTGCCGGGGATTGTTCGAGTTTGAACAACTGACGGATTATCTTGTTCCTTAGATTATGTATTGTCTTTAATTTTGTTAGAGTCTTTTATTTTATTTTTCTTTTTTTTGAAAAATCAAAAACTTTTTCAAAAAAAATTTCTTTTCTTTATTTAATCTTTGTTTTTGGTTTGAGTCTTTTGTTTTTGTTCCTGTTGAGATTTTCGAATGCTTTGAGTCTTTCTTTCCAAAAATTTTCAAAAATAGTTTCTTTTGTTTGAGTATTGTGTCAATCTTTAAGTTTGATGTCTTCTTGTGTATTCTCTTTAATTTTTCAAAAATTTTGTCTTTGGTTTTTAAAACTTTTAAGTTTGGTGTCCTTTGCATGTTCTTGTATTCTTTGAATTCTTTGAGTTTTGTTCTTAGTGTTCTTCTTGATCTTCAAAGTGTTCTTGTTTTTCTTTTTATTTTGATCTTAAAATTTTTAAGCTTGGTGTCTCTTTGTGTTTTTTCCTTCTAATTTTCACATAGTAGGTGTCTTAGATCTAAAAATTTTAAGTTTGGTATCTTTTTGTTGTTTTTCTCTTTTCTCATTAAATTCAAAAATAAAAAATATATTTTCTATCTTTATTTTAATTAAAATTTTGAAAATTACAATAAAAATTCAGATTTTAATTTTAAATTATTATCTTATCTTATCTTAATTTTCAAATTTTAAAATCAAATCTTTTCAAAAAATCATATCTTTTTCAAAATCTTATCTTATCTTTTTATCTTTTTTAAAAATTCAAAAATCTTATCTTATCTTATTTCAAAATTCAAATTTTAAAATTCAATTTCAAATTTCAAAATCGAACCTTTTCAAAAATAAAATCTTTTTCAAATCTTTATCCTATCTTGTTTCAAATTCAAAAATTTAAAATTTAAAATTTCAAAATTTAAAATTCAAAATTTAATTTTCAAATTTCAAATTTCAAATTTCAAATTTCAAATTTCAAATCTTTTTAAATTAAAAACTTATCTTCTCTTAACTTCCTTATCTTATCTTTCTTACCTAACTTATCTTATCTTATCTATCTTAACTTCTTTTAAGTTTTTAAATTAAATTTTTTCAAATATTTTTAATTCTTATCTTATCTTGTTGACTTTTTCAATTATTTTTAAATTCAAATCTTTTCTAATCTTCTATCTTATCTTATTTTCAAATCTTTCTTAATTAGTTACTTGTTTACTCTCTCTTCTTTTTCAAAACTTTCTAACTAATTCTTCTCTCTCCTATTTTCGAAAATTCTCTTCTATCTCTTTTATCTATTTTCAAAAATTCATCATTTAATTTTCAATTTCTTTTAATTCATTAACCTTTATTTTTGAATTACATAAATAAATAAAACAAAAACAAAAATATTTTAATTCTTGTTTATCTTTTCTACTTCTAATTATTCTCCTCTCTTTATTCGAATTCTTCTTCTCCTTCTATCTTCATTCTTCTTCCTCTTCTTTCTTCACATCCCAGTCCTCTGTTCTTGAGCATAGAGCTCCCATTCTCCTCTTTCCTTGGTTTCTTCTTTTCTTGTTTATGACTAGGAACAGGGATAAAGAACCTCTCTTTAATCTTGATCCTGAACCTGAAAGGACTTTAAGGAGGAGCTTACAACAAGTTAAAGCACAACACTCCAGAAGAAACCTCTTAGAAAATTTTGAACAAGAAGCTGAAAACATGGCCGAGCCTAATCATGAAGGAGAGGCAAGAAAGGTTCTTGGTGACTTCACCATGCCTACCTCTAATTTATATGGCAGAAGTATCTCTATACCTGCCATTGGAGCTAAGAACTTTGAGCTTAAGCCTTAGTTAGTCTCCCTTCTACAATAGAATTGCAAGTTCCATGGACTTCCACGGGAAGATCCACATCAGTTCTTAGCTGAATTCTTGCAAATCAGTGATACTGTTAAGACCAATGGAGTATCTTTCCCTTTGCTGTAAGAGACATAGCTAAGATATGGTTAGATTCTTAACCAAAAGAGAGCCTAGAATCTTGGGAAAAGTTGGTTAATGCTTTCTTGGCTAAATTCTTTCCTCCTCAAAGGATGAACAAAATTAAAGTGGAAGTTCAAACCTTCAAACAAGAAGAAGGTGAATCCCTCTATGAAGCTTGGGATAGATACAAGCAACTGATCAGAAGGTGTTCTCCTGATATGCTCTCAGAATGGTCTATCATAGGTGTCTTCTATGATGGTCTTTCTGAGATGTCCAAAATATCATTGGACAACTCTGCAGGTGGATCACTCCACTTGAAGAAAATGCCTGCAGAAGCAAAAGAACTCATTGAGATGGTTGCAAACAACCAATTCATGTACACCTCTGAGAGAAATCCTGTAATCAATGAGATCCCTAAGAAGAAAGGAGTTCTTGAAGTTGATACTCTGAATGCCATATTGGCTCAGAACATGATCTTGACCCAGCAGGTCAATATGATCTCTCAGCATTTGACAGAAATGCAAGCTGCAGCTGGCAGCACTCGGGAAGCTTCTTCTGAAGTAGAAGCTTATGATCCTAATCAACATACCATGGAGGAGGTGAATTACATGGGAGAACCTTATAGAAACACCTATAATCCTTCATGGAGGAATCATCATAACCTTTCATGGAAGGATCAACAGAAGCCTCGGCAAGGCTTCAACAATAACCAAGGTGGAAGGAACCATAATAGGTTCAACAACAGACCACCATTCCCATCTTCTCAAGGGAATATGGAGACTCCTAAGCAGAGCCTTTCTGACTTAGCCATTCTAGTCTCATACCTCTCTAAGACCATTCATAGTTTCATAACTGAAATGGTCCTCCATCAGAAAGAGGATCCCTGAAACCCCTCCGGACACTCTTCCTAGTAACACTGAAGTGAACCCAAGAGAAGAGTGCAAGACCATCACCACTGAGGCTGAGGCCGAATTTGGAGAGACTGGGAAGGCATTGAACGCCAGTGAGGAAGATCTCACTGGGCGTTCAATGCCCAAACTGGTCAAGAGCCTCGCATTGAACGCCAGTGAGGAAGCCCTCACTGGGCGTTCAACGCCCAAAATGGCTAAGAGCCTAGCGCTGAATGCTAGTGAGGAAGGGCCTTCAACGCCCAAACAGGCAGGGAAGTTGGTGTTGAACGTTATCAAGGACATCGCTGCTGGGTATTCAACGCCCAAAATGGTAAGGAAACTGGCGTTTAACACCAGTAAGGGTATGTTTCATGGGCGTTCAATGCCCAAAGAGCCACACCCTCTGAATGCTTAATACATACTCAAGAAAGCCCTATCCAAGAACTAAAGAAAGCCAAGGCTTATATAGAGACCATAGAGGTTCTTTTGCATGCACTCCTACAGTACACGAGTTCTGATGAACACTCATCCTCTAATGTGGATGAAGACACTAGAGAAAAGCAAGTTGCTCAGTACTTAAGAGCTCTCATAAAGCTGAATGGTAAGCTATTTAGTACAAAGCCTATTGAGGAAAAACCTCTAGTGCTTACCAAAGAACTCAAAGCTTTGGCTCAGTAGAAGCTACCTCAGAAGCTTCCAGATCCTGGACGCTTCCTAATTTCTTGCACCATAGGCACCATGACCTTTAAGAAGGCCCTGTGTGACCTAGGGTCAAGAATAAACCTCATGCCACTCTCTGTAACGGAGAAGCTGTGAATCTTTGAGGTACAAGCTGCAAACATCTCACAAGAGATGGCTGATGCACCACTATTTCGTGGTACATCTTGTACTTAATTAAGTGGATTTTATCCACTATTCTCACACTTATTCATAGAAATAGCATGTTTTACATTTTCCTTCCTAATTTTGTGCTATGATTGGAAACATACTTCTTTGGCCTCAATTTTGCTATGTTTAATTCTCTCTTATTACCATTCGATGCCTTGATATGTGTGTTAAGTGTTTTCAGAGATCACAGGGCAGGAATAGCTTAGAGGATGGAAAGGAAGCATGTAAAAGTGGAAGGAATACAAAAAATTGAAAGAACTACAAAGTTGTCAGCCCTGACTTCTTCACACTCAAATGGTCATAACTTGAGCTACAGAGGTCCAAATGAGGCGGTTCTAGTTGTGTTGGAAAGCTAACATTCGGGGCTTCACAATAATATATAATTTGCCATAACTGCCTAGATGTTGGGTGATGCGCACGCGTGGATCACGTGTACGCGTGACCTGGCGAAAGTTCAATCCACGCGTACGCGTCGTCCACGCGTATGCGTGACATGCGCACGTGCTGGACGTATCCAAAATTTTTGACCCAGTTTTTGGCCCAGAAAACACAGATTAGAGGCTACAAAGTGGGGAAATCCATTCATTCATCATACACTTCTCATTACACACAATTTTAGGTTTTAGATGTAGTTTTTAGAAAGAGAGGCTCTCTCATCTCTCTAGGTTTTAGGATTTAGGATTTCTCTTATACTCTTATTGATTACTCATTGTTATTATTTTATTTTGTGAACTTTTGATGTTAGATTCAATTTCCATATTAATGCAATTGATTATTTGGATTTTATTATCTCTTATTGCTTTTCTATATTTTTATGTTATGCCCTCCAAGTACTTGACAAAATGCTTAGAAGGATGTTAGAGTAGGATTCTATGTTCTTGGCTTGGTTGGGTAATTGGTAACACTTGAGTTATCAAACTCCTTTGTTGATTGATAATTGAAAGTTGCTGATTGATTTGGATTTCACTAAAGCTAGTTTTTCCTTAGGAGTTGACTAGGACTTGAGGAATCAAATTGATTAGCCCACTTGACTTTTCCTCATTCATTGAGGGTTAACTAAGTGGGAGCAATGAACAATTCTCAACACAATTGATAAGGATAACTAGGATAGAATTTCCAGTTCTCATACCTTGCTAAGAGCTTTTCTAGTTATTAGTTTATTCCGTTTGTAATTTACTTTTTTCTTGTTCTCTTATCCAAAACCTCCAAAACATACTTTTCCATAACCAATTATAAGCATACTTCCCTACTTCGGTTATCAATTCTATTAGGGGTTTGTTACTTGTGACAACCAAGTTTTTGTACGAAAGGATTTTTGTTGGTTTAGAAACTATACTTACAACGTGAATTTATTTATGAAATTCTAGACCGCACAAGAATCCGTTCGTCAATGGTAGAAAAGTCAAAGAAGAAGCCATATGGCTTAGTAGAGAATGTCTTGATAAAGGTTGAAGACGACTATATCAGTGCAAACTTCATAGTCTTGGACATAGGAGAGGATGAGGATGATTCTATCATCCTCAGAAGACCTTTCCTAGCTATTGCAAATGCCATGATTAATGTGGAAAAGGGAGAAATGGTTTTCCAACTAAGAAAGGACTACATCTTGTTTAAGATGTCCAATCCCAATTCTCCCTCTAAAAAGAAAGATACCATAGTGCAACATCTAGTGTTCCAACTCTCTCTTTCTGTGCAGAGCTTTACTGAGCCCCCAAACATCAATTTTAAGTTTGGTTTTGTGGTGGATGAAATTGTGATTCAATTGTTATTCCATTTTGCAAAATTCATTGCTTTTCATTCCCTGGTAATGGCGCCAAAAACATGATGCCAATACCATAGTTCACAACTCCGTTCAACTTAACCAGCAAGTGTACTGGGTCATCCAAGTAATACCTTACGTGAGTAAGGGTCGATCCCACAGAGATTGTTGGTATGAAGCAAGCTATGGTCACCTTGTAATTCTCAGTTAGGCAGATTAAATAGTTTTGGGTTTCAAAAATTAATACTAAAAAGAAAATAAAAGGGATAGAAATACTTATGTAAATTAATAGTGAGAATTTCAGATAAGTGTATGGAGATGCTGTGCTCCTCTTGAATCTTTACTTTCCTATTACAGTCATCCAATCCTTCCTACTCCTTTCCATGGCAAGCTGTATGTAGAACGGAAGTGGTTGTCAATCACGCGCGTTCATAAGTGAGAATGATGATGAGTGTCACGGATCATCACATTCATCAAAGTTAAGTGTAACGTATATCTTGGAATAAGAATAGAAGAGAATTGAATAGAGAGTAACAGTAATTGTATTGAAACTTGAGGTACAGCAGAGCTCCACACCCTTAATCTATGGTGTGCAGAAACTCCACTGTTGAAAATACATAAGTAAAAGGTTCAGGCATGGCCGAGTGGCCAGCCCCCTGAATGTGATCAATAGTCTCCTAAGATGAAGAATAATACAAATCTGAGACCAAAGATGTAACGTGGTCAAAAGACGACTAATACACTAGTAAAAAGTCTTATTTATACTAAACTAGCTACTAGGATTTACATGAGTAAGTAATTGATGCATAAATCCACTTCTGGGGCCCACTTGGTGTATGTTTGGGCTGAGCTTGATCTATCCACGAGCTGAGGCTTTTCTTGGAGTTGAACTCCAAGTTATGACGTGTTTTGGGCGTTCAACTCCGGATCATGACGTTTTTTTGGCGTTTAACTCCAGACAGCAGCATGTACTAGGCGTTCAACGCCAAGTTACGTCGTCAATTTCCGAATAAAGTATGAACTATTATATATTGCTGGAAAGCTCTGGATGTCTAATTTCCAAAGCCGTTGAGAGCGCGCCATTTGGAGTTCTGTAGCTCCAGAAAA
>NC_029778.3:19625534-19626442 GCF_000817695.3 Arachis duranensis | reverse complement strand
AAAGAAATAAAGAACAAGGAATGAATCCACCTTTAGTGGCGTCTTCTTCTTGAAGGACCAACAATGTCCTTAAGCTCTTCTATGTCCCTTCCTTGCCTTTGTTGCTCCTCCCTCATTGCTCTTTGATCTTCTCTTATTTCTTGGAGAATGATGGAGTGCTCATGATGTTCCACCCTTAATTGTTCCACATTGTGGCTCAAATCTTCTAAGGAGGAGTTGAGTTGCTCCCAATAGTTGTTGGGAGGAAAGTGCATTCCTTGAGGCATCTCAGGGATTTGTTGATGATGAGCTTCCTCATGCACCTCTTGAGGACCGTGCATGGTCTCTCTTGCTTGCTCCATCCTCTTCTTGGTGATGGGCTTATCCTCTTCAATGGGGATATCTCCTTCTATGATAACTCCAACTGAGTAACACATATGGCAAATAAGGTGAGGAAAAGCTAGCCTTGCCATGGTGGAGGATTTGTCGGCTATTTTGTAGAATTCATTGGAGATAACCTCATGAATTTCTACTTCCTCTCCAATCATGATGCTATGAATCATGATGGCCCGATCCACAGTAACTTCAGATCGGTTGCTAGTAGGAATGATAGAGCGTTGAATGAACTCCAACCATCCTCTAGCCACAGGCTTGAGATCCAGTCCTCTTAGTTGAACTGGCTTGCCTTTGGAATCTATTCTCCACTGAGCTCCTTCCACACATATCTCTATAAGGACTTGGTCCAACCTTTGTTAAAGTTGACCCTTCTAGTGTAGGGGCGTTCATCTCCTTGCATCATGGGCAAGTGAAATGCCAACCTCACATTTTCCGGACTAAAATCTAAGTATTTCCCCCAAACCATTGTGAGATAATTCTTTGGATTCGGGTTCATACTTTGATCATGGTTCCTAGTGATCCATGCATTGGCA
>NC_029778.3:19620289-19622213 GCF_000817695.3 Arachis duranensis | reverse complement strand
ACCATATTCTAGCTCTGTCTCTTACAGCAAAAGGGAAAAGCATGAGTCTATAGACTTCAGGATCAACTCCATTCGTCTTTAGAGTCTCACAGATCTGCAAGAACTCAGTTAAAAACTGGTAAGGATCTTCAGACGGAAGTCCATAGAACTTGCAGTTTTGTTGCATTAAAGCAACTAGCTGAGGTTTCAGCTCAAAGTTGTTGGCTCCAATGGCAGGAATGGAGATGCTTCTTCCATCAAACTTGTACGTTGGCTTTGTGAAGTCACCAAGCATTCTCCTTGCATTATTATTATTATTATTTTCGGCCATCTCCTTCTCTTGTTCGAAAATTTCTGAAAGGTTGTTTCTGGATTGTTGTAATTTAGCTTCTCTTAATTTTCTCTTCAGAGTCCTTTCAGGTTCTGGATCAATTTCAACAAGAGTGCCTTTTTCCCTGTTCCTGCTCATATGAAAGAGAAGAAAACAAGAAAAGAAAGAGGAATCCTCTATGTTACAGTATAGAGATTCCTTTATGTTAGTAGAAGAAGAAAGGGGAGAAGAATCCAAACACAAGGGATATAATGAGTTCGGATTTTTAGATGAAGAGAGGTGAAGAGAAGTGTTAGTAAATAAATAATTAGATAGAATAAGAAAAGAGAAGGAAAATTTCGAAAATAATTTTGAAAAAGGGGTTAGTATTTTCGAAAATTAGAGATAAGATGTGATTAAAATTAAAATTTAAAACAAAAAAGAATTTTTTAAAAAGAGAGGGGGAATTTTCGAAAATTAGAGAGCGATAGGTAGTTAGTTGGTTTTGAAAAAGATAAGAAACAAACAAAAAGTTAGTTAGTTGATTGAAAAAGATTTGAAATCAAATTTGAAAAAGATAAGAAGATGAGAAGTTAGATAAGATATTTTGAAATCAAATTTTGAAAAAGATAAAATTTTTGAAAAAGCTAAAATAAAAGATAAAAAGATTTAATTTTAAAATTGACTTAACTAACAAGAAACTACAAGATAAGATTCTAGAACTTAAAGATTGAACCTTTCTTAACAAGAAAGTAACAAACTTCAAATTTTTGAACCAATCACATTAATTGTTAGCTAATTTTCGAAAATTAGATGTAAAGATAAGAAAAAGATTTTTGAAAAAAAATTTTGAAAAAGATTTTTGGAATTTTCGAAAAATGGAAAAAAATGAAAAAGATATAATTTTTGAAAAAGATTTTGAAAAGATAGGATTTTTAAAATTGAAATTTTGACTTGACTTGTAAGAAACAACTAATTTTTAAAAATTTTTGACCAAGTCAACCCAAAATTTCGAAAATTTGGAGGGAAATAAGGAAGAGATATTTTTTTGATTTTTGAATTTTTAATAATGAGAGAGAAAAACACAAAAATGATCCAAAACATGAAAATTTTGGATCAAAACACAAGATGCATGCAAGGACACTATGAATGTCAAGATGAACACCAAGAACACTTTGAAGATCATGATGAACATCAAGAACATAATTTTGAAAATTTTTTTTTTGATGCAGAGAAAACATGCAAGACACCAAACTTAGAGATCTTTAATGCATGGAAAATATGAATGCAAAAATGCACATGAAAAACAACAAAAGACACAAAAGAAGAAATCATCAAGATCAAACAAGAAGACTTGTCAAGAACAACTTGAAGATCATGAAGAACACTATGAATGCATGAGATTTTCGAAAAATGAAGAAAAATTTTAAAAGCATGCAATTGACACCAAACTTAAAAATTAACACAAGACTCAAACAAGAAATACAAAATATTTTTAGTTTTTATGATTTTGTTAATTTTTTTTTGGATTTTTATTAATTTTTTTTTCGAAAAACATAGTTTGGAAAAACGAAAAATAAAAAGAAAAATTTTTGAAAAAGATTTTTGAAAAGAAAATTACCTAATCTGAGCAAC
>NC_029778.3:19619687-19620206 GCF_000817695.3 Arachis duranensis | reverse complement strand
TTGGTGGACGAAATTGTGATTCAATTGTTATTCCATTTTGCAAAATTCATTGCTTTTCATTCCCTGGTAATGGCGCCAAAAGCATGATGCCAATACCATAGTTCACAACTCCGTTCAACTTAACCAGCAAGTGTACTGGGTCATCCAAGTAATACCTTACGTGAGTAAGGGTCGATCCCACAGAGATTGTTGGTATGAAGCAAGCTATGGTCACCTTGTAATTCTCAGTTAGGCAGATTAAATAGTTTTGGGTTTCGAAAATTAATACTAAAAAGAAAATAAAAAAGGATAGAAATACTTATGTAAATCAATGGTGGGAATTTCAGATAAGTGTGTGAAGATGCTGTGCTCCTCTCGTATCTCTATTTTCTTATTACATTCATCCAATCCTTCCTACTCCTTTCCATGGAAAGCTGTATGTAGGGCATCACCGTTGTCAATGGCTACATCCCATCCTCTCAGTGAAAACGTTCCTATGCTCTGTCACAGCACGGCTAATCATATGTCGGTTCTCAATCA
>NC_029778.3:19617411-19619076 GCF_000817695.3 Arachis duranensis | reverse complement strand
TCTTGGCGTCAAACTTCAAGTTATGACGTGTTTTGGGCGTTCAACTCCGGATCATGACGTTTTTCTGGCGTTTAACTCTAGACAGCAGCATGTACTTGGCGTTCAACGCCAAGTTATGTCGTCAATTTCCGAATAAAGTATCGACTATTATATATTGCGGGAAAGCTCTGGATGTCGACTTTCCAACGCCGTTGAGAGTGCGCCATTTGGAGTTCTGTAGCTCCAGAAAATTCATTTCGAGTGCAGGAAGGTCAGATTCCAACAGCATCAGCAGTCCTTTTGTCAGCCTTTTTCAGAGTTTTGCTCAAGTCCCTCAATTTCAGCCAGAATTTACCTGAAATCACAGAAAAACATACAAACTCATAGTAAAGTCCAGAAATGTGAATTTAACATAAAAACTAATGAAAACATCCCTAAAAGTAGCTTAAACTTACTAAAAACTACCTAAAAATAATGCCAAAAAGCGTATAAATTATCCGCTCATCATTTTGGACAGCCATTAACAAGCACTAAAAACATATGTACTCGGAAGAAAGTACCTAAAGGTTGGAGGGACAAGAAAGTCCCCACTGAAGGTCTCTCACCTGGCATGAGAGTTGTCTTCACCAAAAAGCCAGTCATACCACATACAGTGAGTCGTGTCCTGTCTCTAGAGCATGTGGAGCTCATCCATGAAAGGACAGAAAGAAAGTTCACTGTAAGGGTAAAATTCTAAGCCCATATCCATCTCCGTAAGGAGCTAACCGTCAAGCTAATGATGTAAACAAGCGCTTGTTGGGAGGCAACTCAACCTATTTAATTATTTTTATTTCTTTTAATTCCTTAAATTTTTTTAGTATTTCTTTAGGTTCATGATCATGTGAAGCAGTCAGAATAGAGACAGAAAGACTCAGCAATGAAAACAAAATACTTTGGAGGGAGTGTCTTGCTGGCGTTGAACGCCAGCTAGGGAGTACTGGCTGAGCACTGGTGGACGAAATTGTGATTCAATTCTCTTCAAGTTGTTTGTCTTTGTATGAAATCATTATTATGGCACTGGTTGAATTCACAACTCCATTCAACTAACCAGCAAGTGTACTGGGTCGTCCAAGTAATAAACCTTACGCGAGTAAGGGTCGATCCCACAGAGATTGTTGGTATGAAGCAAGCTATGGTCACCTTGTAAATCTCAGTCAGGCAGATTAAAATGGTTTATGGTTTTTGGAAATAGAAATAATAAAATAGAATATAATAAAGAGGGATAGAAGACTTATGCAGATTTATTGGTGGGAATTTCAGATAAGCGAATGGAGATGCTGCATGGCTCAAGGACGCCTGCTCTCCTACTGCTTCTACTCAATCCTTCTTACTCCTTTCCATGGCAAGCTTTGTATAGGGGTTCACCATCAGCTGTGGCTACTTTCATCCTCTCGGGAAAATGATCCTATGCGGTTGTCAGTCGCACGGCTAATCGTCTGGAGGCATCACCCATGGTTGATGGCTACATCCCATCCTCGCAGTGAAAACTAATGCTCACGCACTCTGTCACAGTACGGCTAATCACCGGTTGGTTCCCGCTCCTACTGGAATAGAATCCCTTGATTCTTTTGCGTCTGTCACTAACGCCCAGCAGGTTGCAAGTTTGAAGCACGTCACAGTCATTCATTACCGGAATCCTACTCGGAA
>NC_029778.3:19615060-19616635 GCF_000817695.3 Arachis duranensis | reverse complement strand
TGCCAAAAAGCGTATAAATTATCCGCTCATCACAACACCAAACTTAAATTGTTGCTTGTCCCCAAGCAACTGAAAATCAAATAGGATAAAAGAAGTGAGTATACTATAAATCTCAGAATATCAATGAATATTAATTTAATTAGATGCGCGGGACTTGTAGCTTTTTGCTTCTGAACAGTTTTGGCATCTCCCTTTTTCCCTTGAAGTTTAGAATGATTGGCATCTATAGGAACTTAGAATTTCAGATAGTGTTATTGATTCTCCTAGTTAAGTTTGTTGATTCTTGAACACAGCTACTTATGAGTCTTGGCTGTGGCCCTAAGCATTTTGTTTTCCAGTATTACCACCGGATACATCAATGCCACAGACACATAACTGGGTGAACCTTTTCGGATTGTGACTCAGCTTTGTTATAGTCCCCAGTTAGTGGTGTCCAGAGCTCTTAAGCACACTCTTTTGCCTTGGATCACGACTTTAACCACTCAGTCTCAAGCTTTTCACTTGGACCTTCATGACACAAGCACATGGTTAGGGATAGCTTGATTTAGCCGCTTAGGCCTGGATTTAACTTCCTTAGGTCCTCCTATCCATTGATGCTCAAAGCCTTGGATCCTTTTTACCCTTGCCTTTTGGTTTTAAGGGCTATTGGCTTTTTCTATTGCTCCTTCTTTTTCTTTCTAAATTTTTTTTTTCGCCATTTTTTTTTCGCAAGCTTCCTTTTCACTGCTTTTTCTTGCTTCAAGAATCAATTCATGAATTTTTCAGTTCATCAATAACATTTCTCTTTGTTCATCATTCTTTCAAGAACCAACAATTTTAACACTCATAAACAACAAGATCAAAAATATGCACTGTTCAAGCATTCATTCAGAAAACAAAAAGTATTGCCACCACATCAATATAATTAAATTAAATTCAAGGATAAATTCGAAATTCATGTACTTCTTGTTCTTTTGAATTAAAACATTTTTCATTTAAGAGAGGAGAAGGATTAATGGATTTTATTCATAGCTTTAAGGCATGGTTACATACTAATGATCATGAAGTAAAGACACAAAACATAGATAAACACAATATTAAAAACCAAAAACAGAAAGAAATAAAGAACAAGGAATGAATCCACCTGAGTGAGGGTGGCGCCTTCTTGAAGGTCCAATGGTGCTTTTTGAGCTCCTCTATGTCTCTTCCTTGCTTCTGTTGAATGATTCCTAGTAATTTTGGTGTTCCTTCCCTTAGTTGCTTCCAATATTTGTGTGGAGGACAACTTATCCCCTGAGGTATCTCAGGGATCTCTTGATTTGCAGCCACATGTTATACCACTGAGCTATGACGGCTTATATTTTCCATCTCTCAAGACTCAGAGGTGGAAGCTTTTGTCTTCTCTTTGAGGTTTCTCTGGCCTTAGGTGCCATTAATGGTAATGGAAAAGAAAAAAAGCTATGCTTTTACCACACCAAACTTAAAATATTTCTCGCCCTCGAGCAAGAGAAGAAAGAAGAGAGGAAGAAGAAGAAGAAAATGGAGGTGAGTGAGGGGAGATGGATTCGGCTATATGGGTGGGATTGGGTGGGAAAT
>NC_029778.3:19613174-19613954 GCF_000817695.3 Arachis duranensis | reverse complement strand
CTCCAGTCACATCTTCATCCTCTTCAGAGGAAGAATAGTCTTCAGAGCTCATGAATGGCAGAAGGAGATTTAATGGAATCTCTATGGTCTCTATATGAGCCTCATATTCCTTTGGGTCCTCAATAGGGAACTCCTTCTTGCTTGAGAGACGTCCCATGAGCTCTTCCTCATTGAGAGTCACGTCCTCCCCCTCTTCCTTGCATTCGGCCATATTGACTATGTCAATGGCTTTGCACTCTCCTTTTGGATTCTCTTTTGTATTGCTTGGGAGAATACTGGGAGGGGTTTCAATGACTTTCTTACTCAGCTGGCCCACTTGTGCCTCAAGATTTCTGATGGAGGATCTTGTTTCATTCATGAAACTGAAAGTGGCCTTTGACAGATCAGAGACTATATTGGCTAAATTAGAAGTGTTTTGTTCTGAATTCTCTGTCTGTTGCTGAGAAGATGATGGATATGACTTACTATTGCTCAGCCTATTGCGCCCACCATTGTTAAAGCCTTGTTGAGGCTTTTGTTGATCCTTCCAGGAGAAATTTGGATGATTTCTCCATGATGGGTTATAGGTGTTTCCATAAGGTTCACCCATGTAATTAACCTCTGCCATGGCAGGGTTCTCAGGATCATAAGCTTCTTCAGAAGCTGCCTCTCTAGTGCTGTTGGATGCATGTTTCAATCCATTCAGATTTTGAGAGATAATGTTGACCTGTTGAGTCAACATTTTGTTCTGAGCCAATATGGCATTCAGAGCATCAATTTCAAGAACTCCTTTCTTCTGAG
>NC_029778.3:19611525-19612372 GCF_000817695.3 Arachis duranensis | reverse complement strand
ACAAAACAAGAAATCATCAAGATCAAACAAGAAGACTTGTCAAGAACAACTTGAAGATCATGAAGAACACTATGAATGCAGGGGATTTTCGAAAAATGCAAGAAAAAAATTTTAAAGCATGCAATTGACACCAAACTTAAAAATTAACACAAGACTCAAACAAGAACACAAAATATTTTTGATTTTTATGATTTTCTAAATTTTTTTGTATTTTTATTAATTTTTTTCGAAAAACATTTTTGGAAAAAAACGAAAAATAAAAGAAAAATTTTTGAAAAAGATTTTTGAAAAGAAAGTTACCTAATCTGAGCAACAAGATGAACCGTCAGTTGTCCATACTCGAACAATCCCCGGCAACGGCACCAAAAACTTGGTGGACGAAATTGTGATTCAATTCTCTTCAAGTTGTTTGTCTTTGTATGAAATCATTATTATGGCACTGGTTGAATTCACAACTCCGTTCAACTAACCAGCAAGTGTACTGGGTCGTCCAAGTAATAAACCTTACGTGAGTAAGGGTCGATCCCACAGAGATTGTTGGTATGAAGCAAGCTATGGTCACCTTGTAAATCTCAGTCAGGCAGATTAAAATGGTTTATGGTTTTTGGAAATAGAAATAATAAAATAGAATATAATAAAGAGGGATAGAAGACTTATGCAGATTTATTGGTGGGAATTTCAGATAAGCGAATGGAGATGCTGCATGGCTCAAGGACGCCTGCTCTCCTACTGCTTCTACTCAATCCTTCTTACTCCTTTCCATGGCAAGCTTTGTATAGGGGTTCACCATCAGCTGTGGCTACTTTCATCCTCTCGGGAAAATGATCCTATGCGGCTGTCACTCGCA
>NC_029778.3:19604362-19608981 GCF_000817695.3 Arachis duranensis | reverse complement strand
TGAGCTTGATCTATCCACGAGTTGAGGCTTCTATTGGAGTTGAACTCCAAGTTATAGTGTGTTTTGGGCGTTCAACTCCGGATCATGACGTTTTTCTGGCGTTTAACTCGAGAAAGCAGCTTGTACTTGGCGTTCAACGCCAAGTTACGTCGTCAATCTTCGAATAAAGTATGGACTATTATATATTGCTGGAAAGCTCTAGATGTCTACTTTCCAACGCCGTTGAGAGCGCGCCAATTGGAGTTCTGTAGCTCCAGAAAATCCATTTCGAGTGCAGGGAGGTCAGATTCCAACAGCATCAGCAGTCCTTTTGTCAGCCTTCTTCAGAGTTTTGCTCAAATCCCTCAATTTCAGCCAGAATTTACCTGAAATCACAGAAAAACACACAAACTCATAGTAAAGTCCAGAAATGTGAATTTAACATAAAAACTAATGAAAACATCCCTAAAAGTAGCTCAAACTTACTAAAAACTATATAAAAACAGTGCCAAAAAGCGTATAAATTATCCGCTCATCAAGCACTCAACGCCCAAAATGGCAGTCTTGCTGGCATTGAACGCCACTCCTAGGCAGAGCCTGGGTGTTCAACACCCCAAATGGCAGCAAAGCTAGCGTTCAGCAAACCCTGGGCATTCAACGCCAATGCGGAGGGTAGGGATTCTAAATTTCCTAGCCTCTCAGGACCAGTGGATTCCACAATATCTTTACCTAACCCACTTCTTCACTCTTTCTTTCACACTTCCCCATACACTCTTCCCTATAAACCCTAATCCAATCACATCCATATCACTTCTCCAAAACCATCATAACTCCCACCAACTCCCACCCACTTCAAAATCAAAATTTCCTCCATTTTTTCCCACCCATAACCGAACTCAACCCTAGCCCACTCCTATAAATACCCCTCTTACTAACCCTTCACACACACACACATACACACCTCTCATACACATCAAAGCCCCCTTTGGCCAAATTACCTTCTCCCTCCATCTCCTTCTATTTTCTTCTTCTTCTACTCCCTTCTTCTCTTTTCTTTGTTTTTTCTTGAGCACGATCAAAGCTTTTAAGTTTGGTGTGGGAAAAGCGTTGCTTTTTGCTTTTATTACCACTTCTGGCACCCAAGGTTGGAGAACCCTCTAGAAAGAGGAAAGAAAAGGCAGTAACCGCCACCTTCAAATCTTGGGAGATGGAGAGATTCATCACCAAAGCCCACCAAGACCACTTCTATAAGGTAGTGGCAGAGAAGAAGCTGATCCCTGAGGTCCCTTTCAAGCTAAAAAATGAATGAGTATTCGGAAATTCAAAGAGAGATCTGGAGAAGAGGTTGGAAAGTCCTAACCAATCCCATCCAAGAGGTTGAGATCTTAATGGTGCAAGAGTTCTATGCTAATGCATGGGTCACGAAAAACTCTGACATTAATGTGAACCCAAATCCCAAGAATTGGAGCACCATGGTCCGAGGGAGAATCTTAGATTTTAGCCCGAAAAGTGTGAGATTGGCGTTCAACTTGCCCTTGATGCAAGGAGACCCACATCTTTATACTAGGAGTATCAACTTTGATCAGAGGCTGGATCAAGTGCTCTTAGACATCTGGGTGGAAGGAGCACAGTGAAAAAGGGATTCCTAAGGCAAGCCCATTCGACTAAGAAGGCTTGACCTTAAGCCCATAGCTAGAGGATGGTTGGAATTCATCCAATGATCTATCATTCCTACTAGCAACTAGTTAGAAGTGACTATTGAAAGAGCCATCATGATCCATTACATCATGATTGGAAGTGAGGTGGAAGTACATGAGGTGATTCCTTAAGAACTGTATAAGATAGCTGAGAAGCCTTCCACCAAAGCAGGGCTAGCTTTTCCTCAACTCATCTGTCACCTATGCAATTCAGTTGGAATTGTCATAGAAAGAGATATCTCCATTGAGGAGGACAAGCCCATCACTAAGAAGAGAATGGAGCAAACTAGAGAGCATGCTCATGAACTTGTGCAACCGCCTCAGCATGAGATCCCTGAGATGCCTCAAGGGATGTATTTTCCTCCTCAAATCTATTGGGATCAATGGCATACTTTTGTGAGAGAATTAAGCTCTAACATGAATCAGTTGAGGATGGAGCATCAAGAGAATTCCACCATCCTCAATGAAATTAGAGAAGATCAAAGGGCTATGAGGGAAGAACAACAAAGGCAAAGGAGTGACATTGAAGAGATCAAGCACTACATTGGATCCTTAAGGAGGAGCACTAGCCGCCCCCATTAAGGTGGATTCGTTCTCTTAATCACCTCTCCTTATGTTATTTTTCTATTTTCTGTTATGTTGTATTGTCTGTTCTCTTGTTCTTATTGCATGATCACTTTTATCTATGTCTTAAAGCTATAAAATGTTCCATATGTCTCTCACTTTGCTTAAAAGAAAATTTTAATTGAAAAGAATTGACAGATACATGAATTTCAAGTTATGTAATTATCTTGATGTGGTGGCGTTGCTTTTGTTTTCTGAATGTATGAATAAAGATTGGATATTTGAAGTTGGAATTTAAGAATGTTGGCTCTTGAAAGAATAATGAAAAAGGAAAAGTATTATTGGTAATTTGAAAAATCCAAAAATTGATTCTTGAAGCAAGAAAATGCAGCAAAAAATAAAAGAAAAAGCATGTTGCAATAAAAGAAAAAAGAAATATTATATGCATGCAAAAAAAATAATGGCAAAAAATAAATAAATAAATAAATAAAAGAAGCATAAAAAGCCAATAACCCTTTAAACTAAAAGGCAAGGGTAAAAGGATCCAAGGCTTTGAGCATCAATGGTTAGGAGGTCCTACAAGGAATAAAATCCTGGCCTAAGCGGCTCAACCAAGCTGTCCCTAACAAAATGCTTGTGGTGTGAAGGTTTCAGGTGAAAAGCTTGAGACTAAGCAGTTAAAGTCGTGGTCCAAAGCAAAAATGGTGTGCTTAAAAACTCTGGACACCTCTATCTGGGGATTCTAGCAAAGCTGAATCACAATCCGAAAGGGTTCACCTAGTTAAAGCGTTTGTGGAATTTATGTATCCGGTGGTAATACTGGAAAATACAGTGCTTAGGGTCATAGCCAAGACTCTAAAAGCTGTGTTCAAGAATAAAAAAGAACTAAATTATGAGAGTCAATAATATCATCTAAATTCTAAGTTTATAAAGATACCAACATTTCTGAGTTTCAATGGATAGTGAGATGCCAAAACAATTCAGAAGAAAAAAGCTACTAAGTCCCACTCATCTAATTAAAATCGAGCTTCATTAAAAACTTTGAGATTTATTGTATCTTACTCTTCTTTTTATCATACTTTGTTTTTAGTTGCTTGGGGACAAGAAACAATTTAAGTTTGGTGTTGTGATGAGCAGATATTTTATACGCCTTTTAGCATCGTTTTCATATAGTTTTTAGCAAGTTTTGTTTAAGTTTTATTAAGTTTTCATAGGTTTTAGTGTAAAATTCACATTTTTGGATTCTACTTTGAGTTTGTGTGTTTATATACAATTTCAGGTATTTTCTAGTTTAAATTGAGGAGCTAGAGCAAAAGTCTGATTCAGAGACAGAGAAAGCACTGCAGATGCTGTCCAGATCTGACCTCCTTGCACTCGAAAGAGCTTTTTTAGAGCTACAGAAGTCTAAATGGATCATTCGTAATAGCTATGGAAAGCTGACTTCAAGAGCTTTCCAGCAATGTATAATAGTTCACTCCTCATTCTTCACTTGTGATTCTAACCTCTCTTTCATAGTATACTCTTTAATTGATTCTCCATATTCGACAATAGGAGTGCCTTGATTGCATAACCATTGTGAGGCCAAGTTGCTTATGACCTCGGTCAAGGTAGCCATGACTTCTTCTTGCCTCCTTCGAGCTTCACGTTGCTCTTGAAGAATTGAAATGAGAGTGTCATCCATTAGTGCTTGAGGTGGAGAAGAGGGTTCATTGTTTGGGAGAAAGGTTTCATAATTGGAAGCTGGTTCATATTGGTGGGAATATTGAGGTGTTATATATGGAGGTGGTGGTTCTTGGGAGTACTGGTGTTAGAATGGGGGTGCTTCAATGGGTCTTCATTTATAGTGGTCACAAGGATGAGGCACATAAGGTCGGTGGTGTGAAGGATATGGGTTAGGATCATATGAAGGTGTTTGGTGGTATGGGTCTTGTGAGTATGGTGGTTGTAGGCTATGTTGAGGATATTGTTCATAGGGATATGATGGTTGTGCTTGATAACAAATAGTGATGTCCACCATATCCATCAAATTAGTATGCATTACGTGTAACACCATACCATAATGTAACACCCTACCACACAGAGCCTTACGCTTAAGTCGTAAAGCAGAGGTGGCAAGGTATTACGACCTCTAAAAATTAAAATACATACTTATAACAGTAGAAAGAAGATAATAGACTAGGAGCCTTGAAAAATGGTAAAACAAAATCCCAAAATGAAAAGCGCCACGCTCCGAAGACGTAACAACTTGCGTGTGAGGAAAACTATAACTCTCAAACGTAAGATAATAAAAGTAGGAATAGAAAGCCAAATGTACAAGATAACAAGCTCCTAACTCAGTCTGCGAAGCCAAGACTGGCCGGAGAATATTTACATATATAC
>NC_029778.3:19598189-19604237 GCF_000817695.3 Arachis duranensis | reverse complement strand
GACCTGCATCTGAAAAACAACAACATAGTATGGAATGAGAACTGGAGGTTCTCAGTATGGTAAAGGTGCCCACATAATTAATATAAAAGGTCTCGAAAAAGCCAGAGGTATTCCTAGAACTCCGACACTCAGATTTCAGCCTAAGAATTCAACTAAACCAGAAATTAGGTAAGTTGTCTAAGGTATTCTAGTTCTGAATCTAACTTTAACTTTATACTTCACTTTCTGTCGCATCCAATCCTCCGAATCACTGGTGGAACAACCCTCTCCCCTCACACCTTCGTCAAGAGAGATTTCTCAGAAAACATACACATACAGTTCAAGCAAGGAAAACACAGATAGAGAAACATTTACAGCAAGTAGAACAAGTAACGGATAAGCATCATTTACAGCAAGTAGAACAAGTAGCGGATAAGCAGAATTAAATAGTTAAGCAAACCAAAACAATGCACACTCAAGCAAACAAACAAATGCATATGATGTATGCATGTCCTATGGCTGATGAGTCTCATCTGTCGGTTATACAGCCAACCCGACAAATTCTGGTAGTTAACCATTGGACAGTCCCTCTGTGCGCGCATCCCCAAGCTCAATAATATTCCATGGAGTCAAACTCCAAGCTCAAATATAACATTCCATGGAGTCACACTCCAAGCTCAATAATATTCCATGGAGTTACACTCCAAGCTCAATAATATAGTATTCCATGGAGTTAAACTCCAAGCTCAAATATAATATTCAATATTCATATATATGCATGCCCATGGGGGAATCCGGGGTAAATACTTCTCAGTCATTCAAATCATTTCTAATATCAAATTATTTCAAAACCAAACAAATTCCAATATTAAATCTTTTCTCAAAATCAACCAACTCCAATAACAAATCACTTACAAAATCGAACCACACATCTCTCAACCAATCCATTCAATTCAATTTCACAAACTCACTATCAATCCTCAACACATCAACAATTTTCATTAATTTTTTTTTATACTTATCAAAAACATAATCCAATACATACACATTCATTCATCCTTTATACACACATCATATACCATATATATAATCCATCAATAATTTATTCAGTTCATTCCTATCTTAAGGTCTTTTAGCCTAAGTTTTCACGTGACATTAAACATTAACTACGAAAAACCAAAACCATACCTTCGTACGGAATCAAAATATTCAAAGCTCTGGAGAAGCTTTCTGACCGAACTATCAAAGAAGAAAACGTCCAGAATCGTCTTTGCCTCCTAAAACTCTCGTTGGCCAAATCCAAAGAAAAGAGGAGCTACGTCACCGTCAATTTTTACCGATCAAACGTGGTGCCAACGTGTAGAGGAAGAGGATACGAATATTTTTATCGGATTAGATTTTTTATTGGAGTTACGGATTGTAAGAAATCGAAACCGAAAGTTTAACGGAGTTTACGTTCTTTCGCTCCTCTCCTCTCGGTTACTCTTCTCTCTCGCCTCTCATTCCTGTATATACATACATATATATATATGGTGGCGCAAGTATAATAAAAATAATGAAGTAAATATTACTTAATTTCTTCAGTTGATACTATTATATATAGCTAATGATATAATAAGACTATAATAATACTCATACCTAGATATTATATATATGTATATCCATATGCAATGGCTTTCCATTGAGTAAATGGCTGCCGCCTTACATATATATATGCGTCCATGCATAATAGTAATAATAATTAGAATAATATACATATATATACAATCGTCTTACGATAATCATATACAATATTAATATTTATAATAATAATAATAATAATAATAATAATAATAATAATTTGAATTTGATTAAATTTAAATTATTATAAAATTAATTCAATTACTGATAATAAAAATAATTTTCTAAAAATAAGAAACTCTAATTTTATAAAATAAATTATAACTTATTTATATTTATATTTTAAAAATTGAGGTTGCTACATCCTACCCACCTTATAAAAATTTTCGCCCTCGAAAATTAATATAAAATGAAAAAGATTCATACTAACGTAACTTCCCTTCTTGAACATGTCAAAGAAAAACAGAAATATTTGACATGCTTTGTTTGTAAATCCAGAATATTCTTATGACTTAAAAGTCTACGCAAAGTGGAAGATACAAGATAGACTTGATGCAGAAAGGTTATAAGGAAGCCTGGTATTAGGATGACGGGTTTACTGTCCCTAATACCCGTTTCATCTAGCTCCTAAGTTCTGCCGATTCTAATGGTGTCACCTTTCGTAATACAATCGAAACTGGTTCAGCCTCTGACACTAAATCTATCACAACTTACTTTTTCTCTCGACATCTAACTGGTTATCAAAGAGATATTTCTATCGGTCTAAATTCCTAGTCCGTATCCAAGTCCAAAACTACGTCCAGTCTTTCCAGTCCTAAACTTCCATATTCAGTTACGTAACCTAAACGAAAGCGGGGTCCTAGCTCTACACAGAACAAATTTGTCCTACGCATTCTGTATCATACTTACCTCGATCTTGTCGTGGCCAACTCGCATCTGCGGTTCTCCCACGCAAACAATCTCTAGACATATGTCCCGGTGCTCCACATCGAAAGCACATTCCCAGTCCGTACCTGCGCGGCTCCTCTGGAGTAGTCTCACCAAAGCCTTCCTGTAGCAGTGTCCACTTCATGGAGCAATCCTCTGCGAGCTGGCTCTTCTTAACCAACTCAGTGAAATTTGTTAGCTTTTGTGGATACACGTAATTAAAGATATCTCTCCTTAGTCCTTTCTCATATTGAGCACACTTCCATTCCTCATAATCGGCTGGATTTCCTTGACAAGTTTTTGAGAAACGGCACAGATTATCGAATTCATGGGTATAATCAGCAACAGACATATCCTTTTGCTTCAGCTGCATTAGCTCCAATTCCTTTGCAGTGCGAAACGTATGCAAGAAATATTTACCGTAAAACTCTGTCTTGAATCTATTCCAAGGGACGTCCGTTAACTCCACCTGCAAGGTATGACACAACTCTTGCCACCAATTCTGAGCATCTCCCTCCAACATATGAGTCACTATTTCCACCGACTGTACTTCAGGAACGTGCTGAGTGTACAAAAATCGCTCCACTTCTCGAAACCACTGATCAGCCTCCAGGGCATTGGCGTTCCCGTTAAACCGAGGTGGACCACTCTTGAGGAAGTCAGTAAGGGTCATAGACCTATAGTATCGACTTACATTACTTGTACTAGCACTAGGGTTTCCACCTCGACGTCCTTGCATTCGTTCAACCACGGGATTTCCTCTCTGAATACTTCGTTCGGATCCACGAGATGACATTTGGTCCCTATTCACACCAAACAAGTGATATTAAGTTGATCAGTCTCAATATCGCAAGTTCAATGTTTCAAGTTCCAGATGCATACTCATGAACATTTATGCCACATATATCAATCAGATATCCTAATAGCATATACACACACAGAGAGTATGCTCAGAAGCATAATCAGTCCATCCCTCAGGCTCTACAGGAACGAACTGCTCTGATACCATAATGTAACACCCTACCACACAGAGCCTTACGCTTAAGTCGTAAAGCAGAGGTGGCAAGGTATTACGACCTCTAAAAATTAAAATACATACTTATAACAGTAGAAAGAAGATAATAGACTAGGAGCCTTGAAAAATGGTAAAACAAAATCCCAAAATGAAAAGCGCCACGCTCCGAAGACGTAATAACTTGCGTGTGAGGAAAACTATAACTCTCAAACGTAAGATAATAAAAGTAGGAATAGAAAGCCAAATGTACAAGATAACAAGCTCCTAACTCAGTCTGCAAAGCCAAGACTGGCCGGAGAATATTTACATTCCTAACTCAGCCCTCGAAGTCAATACTGGCTGGAGAATATTTACACATATATACATACATATCCAAAACCCAAAAGTACATATACACAATCCTGCCTCTCCATAAACCTCTAAGAGGATCAAAAAGAATAAGTTATGTGGAGAGAAAGCTAAGTACATGTATATACATTACTGCACAACAAAAGAACACAGTAACCACTTCGCCTCAGGTGTCCAGACGCCTAATGAGATACCTTTCGACTTGCATCTGAAAAACAACAACATAGTATGGAATGAGAACCGGAGGTTCTCAGTATGGTAAAGGTGCCCACATAATTAATATAAAAGGTCTCGAAAAAGCCAGAGGTATTCCTAGAACTCCGACACTCAGATTTCAGCCTAAGAATTCAACTAAACCAGAAATTAGGTAAGTTGTCTAAGGTATTCTAGTTCTGAATCTAACTTTAACTTTATACTTCACTTTCTGTCGCATCCAATCCTCTGAATCACTGGTGGAACAACCCTCTCCCCTCACACCTTCGTCAAGAGGGATTTCTCAGAAAACATACACATACAGTTCAAGCAAGGAAAACACAGATAGAGAAACATTTACAGCAAGTAGAACAAGTAACGGATAAGCAGAATTAAACAATTAAGCAAACCAAAACAATGCACGCTCAAGCAACCAAACAAATGCATATGATGTATGCCTGTCCTATGGCTGATGAGTCTCATCTGTCGGTTATACAGCCAACCCGACATGTCCTGGTAGTTAACCATTGGACAGTCACTCTGTGCGCGCATCCCAAGCTCAATAATATTCCATGGAGTTACACTCCAAGCTCAATAATATAGTATTCCATGGAGTTAAACTCCAAGCTCAAATATAATATTCAATATTCATATATATGCATGCCCATGGGGGAATCCGGGGAGTTAAAGTGCCCGGTCACATCTTGCGACAGAGGGTCAACTAATAGTCTCAAATATACAAGTCACATAATAATCTCTTTCCTTTTTAAAAAAAATACCACTTCAAATCAAAACTCTAATTCTCATAGAAATCTTGGCAGTATCTCCTCTAAAACTCGAATTTCTGCCACCCTTAAAGGATCCCAACTACCAAACCAAATACCTCTCAATCATTCAGATCATTTCCAGTAACAAATTATTTCAAAATCAGACTAATACCAATATTAAATCTTTTTCCAAACTAACCAACTTCAACATCAAACTATTAACAACAGCTAAACCACACATTTTATACCATATACACAATCCATCAATTATTCACTCAGTTCATTCCTATCTTAAGGTCTTCTAGCCTAAGTTTCCACGTGACATTAAACATTAACTACGAGAAACCAAAACCATACCTTCGTACGGAATCAAAATATTCAAAGCTCTGGAGAAGCTTTCTGACCGAACTATCAAAGAAGAAAACGTCCAGAATCGTCTTTGCCTCCTAAAACTCTCGTTGGCCAAATCCAAAGAAAAGAAGAGCTACGTCACCGTCAATTTCCACCGATCAAACGTGGTGCCAACGTGTAGAGAAAGAGGATACGAATACTTTTATCGGATTAAATTTTTTATTGGAGTTACGGATTGTAAGAAATCGAAGCCGAAAGTTTAACGGAGTTTACGTTCTTTCGCTCCTCTCCTCTCGGTTACTCTTCTCTCTCGCCTCTCATTCCTGTATATACATACATATATATATGGCGGCGCAAGTATAATAAAAATAATGAAGTAAATATTACTTAATTTCTTCAGTTGATACTATTATATATAGCTAATGATATAATAAGACTATAATAATTCTCATACCTAGATATTATATATATGTATATCCATATGCAATGGCTTTCCATTGAGTAAATGACTGCCGCCTTACATATATATATGCGTCCATGTATAATAGTAATAATAATTAGAATAATATACATATATATACAATCGTAATGCATAATCAACACCGTCTTTTATTTTTGTGCTTTATAATTAATAATAATAATAATAACAATAATAATAATAATAATAATAATAATAACATGAAGTTAATAATAGTAATAATAATACTAGCGATAGTAATAATGGTCGTGTAATAATAATAATAAACGTAATAATAGTAATAATAATAATAGTAATGCAATGAATATAATATATATATTTATAATGCAATTTAATACTTACGATAATTATATACAATATTTATAATAATA
>NC_029778.3:19586154-19597777 GCF_000817695.3 Arachis duranensis | reverse complement strand
AATATTTATAATAATAATAATAATAATAATAATAATAATAATAATAATAATAATAGAATTTGAATTTGATTAAATATAAATTATTATAAAATTAATTCAATTACTGATAATAAAAATAATTTTCTAAAAATAAGAAACTCTAATTTTATAAAATAAATTATAACTTATTTATATTTATATTTTTAAAATTGAGGTTGCTACATTACGGGCCAGATTGCCATCATTGTACGACGGAGGAAATTGATATAGATACCATGAAGATCGTTCACAAGAATGCAGCTCCTTTTTCACTTGATTTTCAATCCCATAGTGCAATCCATCATTGGAGTTCCCATTTCCTACAAAATGGTGAAAATTCATGGTAAAAATAGAAAATAAAAAAAACTAATAAGAAATAAAGAGGAAACAATCCTAACTACTAACACAAACAGGTAAACAAGCAACAAGCATGCTATTTACATATTAACATATTTATAATATCGTTGGTTCGGAATTCATAAAATAACTCCGTTGCAAGTATAGCTCCAAACCGACAATTAACTCTCACAATCAAAGTTTAATTTTATTTGTCACAATGCAAACCAATAAAAACCAAAAGTATTTAAACCTTGGGTTGTCTCTCAAAGGAATTACAGTGAGGTATGTGTTTTATCAGTTATGAGTATAAAAAGGGGATTTGCGAATAAAGAGACGAGAAACTAAGTGACAAGAAAGTAAAACTAACAACTAAAGAAGCATAAATGCCAAAAGACACTCCTGGCAAGGATTGAGAATCAAAACTTCCTTTCCAAGTCATTGACCACGAACATGGTGATTATCCAGAGTTAATCGCATTTAGTTATATCCAACATTAGGAGAAAGTCAAATAGGTATAGTCAGTCTTAATCCATACATCTTACTCGTCAATGGAAACAAGAACAACTAACAACCCTGCATTACTAATTAATATTAGACATCAAAGACTCTTGTATCACTAACCACATCATGACAATTATAAGAGCAAACCCGATTAGTCAACCCCTAATGGTGAGATAAGTCAACTAGGCTTAATCAATCTCAATCCATAGATCTTACTCATTAATGGAAACGAGATCAATTAAAATTTCCTAATTGTCACTCAATTTAGGCATTAGTGACATCAAGGTCACTTTCATTGCTCAAGTCTAAGCCAAGAATGTGAAAATCTATCCTAAAACTAAGAGAGACATTTCTACAAATACTTGGAAGGCATAAAATGAAAGCATGGTAAAATTGCAATAATAATAAAATCTAAAGCTACCAAATGCAAGGTAATAATAATAACAACTGAATTAAACATCAATAAACATAAAAATATCAAAGTGCATTACTAGAAATTGGAAGTAACAAGAGGGTTCATAAAACTAAAAGTGACGAAATAAAGAAAATAACAAGTAAAACTAAGAGAATTAAGACAATTCAATAAAGAAAAAAGTAAAGGAAATCAAATCAAAACAAGCATCAAAACCTAAATCTAAGAGGAATTTAGCTAAATCTACGCTAATTATAGACTCTCTAGAATATAACCTAAAATAAGTTCCTAAACTATTCCTAATTGCTCTATCCTTGATCTTCCTTGAGAATTGCATGAACTACTTCAGAAATGAGTTGCATTTGGGCTTGAGAGGGTCCAAAAATCACCAACCACGTTTTTTTAAGTGAATCACGTGTTTTGTGTCATTCGTACATGATGAGCGGATATTTTACACGCTTTTTGGCATCATTTTCATATAGTTTTTAGCATGTTTTGTTTAAGTTTTATTAAGTTTTCATTGGTTTTAGTGTAAAATTCACATTTTTGGATTCTACTTTGAGTTTGTGTGTTTTTATACAATTTCAGGTACTTTTTGGCTGAAATTGAGGAGCTGGAGCAAAAGTCTGATTCAGAGACAGAGAAAGTACTTTAGATAGCGAAAGGAATGTTCTGGAGTTACAGAAGTCCAAATGGAGCATTCTCAATAGCTATGGAAATCTGACTTCTAGATCTTTCCAGCAATATATAATAGTCCATACTTTGCTTCAAAATTGAAGGCCCAAAACTGGCGTCTAACGCTAGCCTCCTGCCCTAGTCCAGGCGTCCAGCGCCCACAAGGAGGAGACCAGCATCCAAATGCCCAAAGAGGACCCCCTAGCCAAAGTTCAATGCCATAGAGGCCTCCTAGCACGTAGATCTCATCAAAGCTCAGCCCAAACACTCGCCAAGTGGGCCCCAGAAGTGGATTTTAGCACTAAAAGACTGTTTTATCCTTTCTTATGTAATCCTTAGTCATTAACTTAGTATTTAAAGAACTTTTACACGATCTTCAAGGGGATATCTGCCATATTTCATTTTACACATTGTATTCTCTATCAGTATGAGTTTCTAAACCTCCTAGGTTGAGGGGAGGAGCCCTGTTGAGTTTTATGGATTAATAAAAGTATTACTGTTTCTTTTCAAGCCGTGTTTGATTCAATTCTAAGATGTATCTTCGTTCTTCAACTTGATGAATGGGATGACTCGTGACAATCATCTTCATTCTTCATACTAAGACCGCGTGCCTGACAACCACCCGTATTCTTCTTGGGTTCATGTGAATACATAACTGGAAAGCATTGAACTACCAGCTTGATTATTCATCTCTTAGATGGCTAATCCACGACTTCGTTAGGGACTTCTTGAGACACCAATTCAAATGAGGTATGGAGAGATTAGGGTCTCTGTGGTAGAGGCTAGAACCTAAAGGTGTAGCATTCTCTTATCCAGAAGATCCGACCTTGTCTGTGGTGTTTTGAGTAGGATCATTAAGGAGAATGGACTGTAGGAACTTCACCCTCAATTAGAATGGATCCACACTAACCTTGGGGTTCAGATTTGGAGGAGCATTGGTGACCTCTCAACCAGCGACAATCACATACAGCCTGCCATAGAAGAAATCATTCACAATTGAAAGAGACAGTAAGACCAGAGTTAATCCAGAAGGACAAAGCATCTCCAAGCCTTAACCATCTTCTTATCATTGTAAACAGGTCAACCTAGTTCATATCTCATTATTCTTTTTATGCTTTTAACCAAATCCAACAACTCTTCTATCCGCCTGACTAAGATCTGCAAGATAACCATAGCTTGCTTCAAATCCCAATCCTCGTGGGATCGACCCTGACTCGCTCAGGTATTACTTGGATGACCCAGTGCACTTGCTGGTTCAATTATACGAAGTGTGGGGATTTGTACGGCTACCAGTACACATAAGCATGAATTGTTCCGAAACTTATTTCTTCATGATTCTCCACATTGCATACTTTTTTTCACTTCTTCAATCCAATCTTTGCCTTTTAACCCTGAAATCACTTAACAAAAACATCAAGGCATCAAATGGAATTAAAGTAAATTAAATTTGGCAAATTAAGAGTCTAAAAAATATATTTTCAATCTTAAGCATAATTTAGGAGAGATTCACAAAACTATGCTATTTTAGTGAATAAATATAGAAAAAGTTGATAAAATTCACTCATTTCAATACAAGATAAACTATAAAATTGTGCTTTATCAATATTTCTAAGAAATAGGAAGGATCTCATTATGGGAGCCTAGCAACTGAAACTTAATAAGATGATAAGAATACAAAAATAGAAGTTGGTGTAGTACAACTATAAATTGGTTATAATGACCATTATCATTTTAAATCCCTTTAAAAATATTATATATAGCCGATATATATGTAGAAAATTTTATATATGTACATATTATGACCTAGATAAGACATACATATATGGAATATTAGCAAAAATAAAAAAATAATTAAAACAAATCCAACGGACCAAATGTTATTTTTTAAGTGACTATTTAAGTATATCTTACCATTCATAAATAAAACTTCGAATAGAATAGTTATGTTGAGTGACTGAAATTCAGTATCTAACAAAAAGATAGATTTTGCAAAGATATTCGGTATATACTTAGATATACCTCTCCAAGATAGGTTTCACCATCTAAAGAACGTAATACTAACAATTTTATAATTGTCCATCATTCAACAACCTATTTAAAGCTATTTACTTCATGTTATACAATGGATTGCATTCTCTAGGACATGGTTAGATTAAACAGGCATTTGATTAGTAAGGTAAGTGTATTTCTTATTTGACAAATTAAGGAGTGCTTTTGAAGTATATCAGAATTAATAAGACAAAAGGATTCCACCCGATCAAAATATTGTTTTTTCAATTGATATTTATATGATATATATGAGTGTGAGATATACCAGATTTTTTGATATGTTGTCTATCAAGCGTGAAACTTTGCAAAAGTATGAATAGTATTATAAAGACAGAACTTTACAATGATGATTAAAAACAAATAAATCATATATATCATAATGTAAAACGTGGATAGTTGTGTAAGAAAAAAGCTTATCTTTTGATTACAGAGGAAAATACTATAGTAGAGACTTTACCACTAATGGTTTTCAGAGGGATGCATATATAGAAATATAATAAGTCTGATACAACTCTAATGAAATTAACATGTAAGATAGAAATGCTAGTGAGAGATATCGGTGTCTTGAAACTATTGCTTCAACAAGTTTTGTGTTATGTCAGGAAAAGTAGTAACATTTCACTAATATAACAGCATATAGTTAACACAAAATGGAGGAGTATTACCAATATTATACTACAATTATAAAAATCTGCACGACGATCAAGATAGGGAACAACCAAAATAAACATGCATAGTAACCAATGGCAAAATAGGCCTTTAATTTACAACTAATTCAATAGTTAGTTGTGACAGACCATATAAATATTTTTAATTATTCAATAGTCAAATATACATCATAGTTCTTTTACTGTATAATAAATAAATAATTATATTATTTCATAATGTGCAAGTTATCAACAAACAAATTCTATAAAGGTAGAGCCCATTATCAAAACATGTAAAGAAATTTATAAAAGAATACTATGCAAGCATTAGACCCAAAACATAAACCTTCATTTCTCAAACACTTAAGGAAAGTTGTTGTGTGTTGCCTGTAAAAAATGAGTGACATATCTCCCAAAAGAATTCCTCTCCCATACCTCAATGATGATATTATCTGAAAAATTTTGTCAAAGCAGACCCCAAAACAATTGTGTTGCTTGTCTAGAATGACTATTCATGCTAATAAGTGATAAAAAAGAATTAGAATTTATAGATAGAGTGTCATATGTTAATATGTGAATAAGCTTAGAAAAATAAATATATGTGCTTTCAGAATGTAGTTATTTCTGATATAAGATACAAATTCAAAACTATGGATTGGATAACAAATTATAAATAATGGGTGGGAAGCCAATATTCATAATAGATCGACTGATATCTTTAAAGTAATATCACTACAAAAAGAGGTTTAAAATGGCATTTATATTACGGCAGTTTTAAAGAACTGCCGTAATATTCTAGTATTATGGCATTTTATGATGCAGCCATAATTAATTTGATTTTTGGTGATTTTGGCAGTTGAAATTGCCATTATCGGAGCACATTGTTAAAAAAAGGCCCAAATGAAGGAAAACCAAAAAGCTTGGAAAACCCAAATATTTTAAATGGAATGTGTTCCTCAACAAGGAAAACCCTAACGCGCATTGCCGCTACTGTCAGATCCAAAAACGACGATCTGTGCTCTGTTCTGGCAACGTTCTGCACCAACGACTGCTTCGGTGATGATCTGCACCAGCGACAGCTCTGGCGACGATCTGCTCCAACAAATGCTCCGGTGACGATTTTCTCGGTGTTCTCCTCCGATGAGATTGTGTGCTGTGAACTGAAGCACTCTCTCCAACGATGATTGATAAACCACTATTTTATGGTTTATCTTGTGCTCAATTGAGTGGTTTTTATCTACTCTTTACCCACATATTCATACTATTTGCATAGTTTTATATTTCCTTCCTGATTATGTGCTTTGATTGAAAACATGCTTCTTTGGACTTATATTTGCTTATTATTAATCCTCTCTTATCACCATTAGATGCCTTGATATGTGTGTTAAGTGATTTTAGAAATTACAGGGCAAGAATGGCTTGGAGGATGGAAAGGAAGCATGCAAAAGTGGAAGGAATGCAAGAAGTTGGAAAAACTGCTAAGCTGTCCAGCCTGACTTCTTCGCACTCAAATGGCTATAACTTTAGCTACAGAGGTCCAAACGACGCGGTTTCAGTTGCGTTAGAAAGCTAACGTTCGGGGCTTCGATTTGATATATAATTTGTCATAGTTGCCTCGATGCTAGGTGACGCGAACGCATGGGTCACGCGGACGTGTGACCTAGCCAACACCAAACCCGCGCGGTCGCGTGGACGACGCGGCTGCGTCAATTTTCCGCGACCTGTACAGACCAGAAAGCGCTGGAAGTGATTTTTGAGCTATTTCTGACCCAATTTTCGGCCCAGAGAACACAGATTAGAGGCTATAAAGTGGGGGAAATGCATCCATTCATGAGGATGCCTCTCATAATTTACTTTTCATGATTTAGATTTAGTCTAGAGAGAGATTCTCTCTCTCTCTTTTTAGGATTTAGGATTTCTTCTTGTTTTAAGAGTAACTTTGGATCCAGGTTTTAATGTTCTTCTATTTTAGTTCCATAATTATTTATTCCGGCATTTGATTTGATCATTTACTTTTATAATTTAATTTATGGATTATTCCATGTTCCAGATTATTATTTGAATTAATGATATTGAGGTATTTTCAGTTTATTATTGCTCTTGTTAATTTATGATTATCATTATTTACGAATTGAAGATATTTTATTCCAACAATTTTACTTTTTCCCCTTTTGGTTCTGATTAAGAATTTAGTAACTCAACTGTTATTAGACTCAACATAATTAATAATCGTTATCTTGCTAATTGAGCTGAACCTAAATAATCCCAACCTTTTCTTAGGAAATAATTAGGATTCAAAGGTCAATTTAATTAGTCCCTTGACTTTCCTTACCCTGGTAAAGGTTGACCAAGTAGAGTTTAGATTCAACTTTTATTATAGTTGAGAGAGATAACTAAGTTAGACCTCTAAATTCCCTTATCTTGCCAAAAGTTATTTTACAGTTATTTATTTATTTTTAATTGCCATTTAATTCACTCATCATTTAAATTACTTGCTTCTCACCTTCTAAACCCCGATTACAACCTTTATAACCAATAATAAGAACATACTTCCTCGCAGTTCCTTGAGAAGACGACCCGAGGTTTGAATACTCGGTTAACAATTTCTAAAGGGGTTTGTTACTTGTGACACCCAAAACGTTTGTATGAAAGGACTTTTGAAGGTTTAGAAACTATACTTGCAACGAGGATTTATCCGCAAATTTCTAGACCACGCAAAAGTTCTCTCATCAAAATGGCGTCGTTGCCGGGGAACTGCTAACGTGTGCCTTATTATTGGTTATTGTAAATATTTTTCTTTTGCTTGTTTATTTATTTTCGTTTTTCCTTTTTATCTTTATTTGCTACTATGAACTCTCACCCCTCTCGCTTTGAGTTTGGTTCTGATATTGTTAAAGGAAATAGAAGTTACAGTAGGAATGTGTATCAAGGTCAGACCAATCAAGGATGGATGGAACCAAGAGGATCTAATCAACCCTTTTGGCAGCAACACCCTTCGAGATATCCTGGACAAAGACCATTCTACCGCGCATACCTAGCTGAAAGACATGGTGGACAACCTTATAACTACCAACAAGCCCCACCCCGTGCATATGAACCGTCCTTTCAACGTAACCTCGAACCACCACACTCACAAGCTTCTTGTCACCATTCGCCATCATATGATCCTTCCTTACCCCAATACCAATCCAATCATTCCCAGTCATCACTACTTCCCTATGTATCGTGTCTAAGTCCAGCAAACCGCGAAGCAGAAGATCGTCTAAAAGAAACAATAACTAAATTTCAAACAACCATTCAACAACTGGAGCACGCACTAATCCAATGGGCCACTAAACGCTCAAATATACAAGGATCAACCACAGCTCCATGTGGACAACCCGATGAAGAGTGTAGCATGAAAGAAATACTAGAGACTCCAGTGGACAAGGCAAAGAATGAATTCGTACTAGAACAAGTGGAAGAAGCTGTCATTGTTCAAGAAGAAGAGTTGGTTGAAGATCTAGGCGATGCTGAACTTCCTTGGGAATCCAGAATTGAGGAAAACTCCGTCCAGGATGCTATAGTTGATGCTAAGGAAGATACTGTACAATCTCTAAGGCAAGTCATTTATGAGGAATCAGACGGAATAATCCAAGAAGAAAATTCCCTTGATGGTGATATTCACAAGTCTAGCTCTCTTGGTGATGAACTTGCGTCCGCAAGTGAATTCTCTGAGATCGAAGAATCTTCCCCAAGTGAATATGAAGATGATGCGGAGGTAGATTTCTCTCAACCTCCAATCTATAACTTGAGTGATGAGGAAGACACGGAAGACTTTGACCAGGACACAGATACAATTGAAGATCTTTGCAAAGAAGTGGAGGAATTCACAGAAGAGCATAAGGGAGTAGAACTTACAGAACCACCAGAAACACCTATCCCAAGGCCACTACCACCTAATACAAGCTTCAAGTGGGTACAATCCTTAACTTATGACTTTACTTATTCACTTGAATATAGTTTACTTGAAACAGATGGCCAGCTTAGAGCTCTCTGCGGCTTTAAGAGTAAAAGGGAAATGGCTCGTACTCAGAGCTGGTGCACAAGGTTCAATAAAGTTCCACGCTTCACCTCGAAGTACACGGATTGGTATCATTCTCAATTGCATGGATCACGGAGAACGTTTGGTCACCACGGTGAGATTCTACTTTTTAACCCGCCCGAATGGAAACATACAAATCAAAACGAAGGCGGATTTAAAAGCAAGGCTTGGAATCCTGGAGTTTATTCTGACATTTATCACCCCGAGAACCTAAAAATCTGTTTGAAGCTGTTCAGAAGCTTCACATGCCTAGTTTGGGACCCTGGAGGCTATTGGCATTCCAAGCACTGGTGGAGATTTTTGGACGAATTTAAACATAAGCCACTCTAACCAGAAGCTCCTCCAATGTCCAACTTAAGGACTCTAACTAAAAGTGCTAGGTGGGAGACAACCCACCATGGTATGGTCATTTCTTTTTCAGTTTATTTCATCATTATTTGTTTTTATTTTTATTTCCTTTTCGTTTTACTTTAGTAAACCTGGAATCATGCATAGCACTCATATTAATCACTGCATTCTGCATTGTTCATGCATATATAAAAAAAAATTTTTGCTACGCGATGCGATCGCATCAGCGACGCGTCCGCGTCGCTTGGAGAGAAAGGAATATTAAAAAGTGAATAGAGAGTCACACAGGAGCGTGGCTGGAGGCGTGCTAATGGTACAGTGCATTTGCATTTACATGTTTTTATTTTTCATTAAAAAAAAATTTTTCGCTACGCGATGCGATCGCATCCGCGTCGCTTGGAGAGTAAAGAAAAATAAAAGTGAACGGAGAGTCACGCTGGAGCGTGGCTGGAGGCGTGCCACTGGCACAAATCGACCCACACGACCGCGTCCCTGACGCGTTCGCGTCGCATGGGAATCATGGCCTCCAACGCGGCCGCGTGCCCCACGCGGCCGCGTGCCCTGCATTTTCGACGTAAAAGGTGCACAATGCCATATTGTGCGAGAGTGGTGCTGGATTGGTGCTGAAAGCACAATCCTTGTCACGCGACCGCGTTGCCAACGCGGCCGCGTCACGCGATCGCGTCACCCAATTTTGGCAATTAAATTGAATCGAACAGAGAGTTGTGCTTGAGCGAGGCTGCACTCGTGCCAGCAGCGCAACATGGGTCACGCGACCGCATGCTAACGCGATCGCGTCGTCTTACCTGACGCGTACCCACGTGAACGCGTGCCTTCCGCGGCCGCGTCGCATGCGCCGCACAGCTCACCCTAAAACTGCCGCATATCTTATCTTTCTCTCCTCCAAATCCTAATTTTTTCTTCTCCTTTCTTATTTACTTCCTCTTCCCTTCTTTCCCTTCTCATTCTTCTTATATTTTTATTTTATTTTAATTTATTTGCATATCTCATTCATTGCATTTTAAATTTCTGCATATTTTTATTTTCTTTTCTGAATTTTTTATTTTTCCATTGGTGTTAAATATCCCTTCTTATTCAACTGTTACATCTTTTCTTGAATTTATTTTGGTAACTTGTTTTACACTGTTGGGCAATACTATTTAAGTCAATGTTAATCTTTTATGTTCTTTATATTAATTTTGCATTGACATGAATTTATATTGTCTTACACTCTCCTCCCCTATGTTACAAATTTTATACCACTGGTATGCCATGGCTTCTATCATTTTCTCACGTACATGTTGAAGCTTCCATGTAAATGAGACCATTATCATTTGGCATTAACCCACCCATAGTTCATTTATTTTCTTATCTTTATTACTGGGTTACTTTTTCTTCCCTTTTTCTTTCAAGATGGCCACCCGAAAGGGAATCGGAAGACATTTACATGGGGAGACAGACAAGTCCATTTGCAAAATCTTGAAGAAAAGCTTCAGTTGGAACAACCCGTCCACCTGCACATCTCAGCATGCACCGAGGACGGTGCAATCTTTAAGTGTGGGGAGGTCGATACCGATCTCCGTGGGTTAGTACTTTCTTTTCAACACCAATAATCTTATTTTCTTTATTTGTTCATTGTTGCATCTGCATATGTGATTGCATATTTATTTGATGATTTTGTGCATTTAGTTACTACTTGGTTAAAATAATAAATTTCTTTTAAAATCCTATTTTTGAAAAATTTCACTAATTTAAATTGAAAATTTTTATGTTAAAAATTTTGTTTGAAGTTGTAATTGGAACATAGTTTTTGAGCCAAAGAACACACAACCTGTGAGATTTGAGCTTATTTACATGGTTACATTATTTAACCATAAACATTTTATTCGTGTGTGTTTACTTCTCTATGATTGCAATCTTAGCTTTGTTTCATTCTATATATCCAATATTTAGTGTATTTAAATGCTTGCATATGATTGAGGCCATTGTTAATTCTAGCTCACTTATCCCAAAATTAGCCTACCTTTTACATCACCCTTGTTAGCCCCCTTGAGCTTTTAATCCCCTCTTGTTCTATAAACCACAATACTAGCCTTAACTCAGAAAAACAAAATAAAAATCCCAAGTTGAATCCTTGGTTAGCTTAAGATAGAAAATCATGAATAGAGTTAAATGTGGGAAACCTTGTGGGAACATGAGTGATAGAAACAAAGGGTTAGGAAGATTAAAAAAGAAATAAAAATAAATTTGGAAAGCATGCTCCTAAGAAAATCAAAGTGATTCAATTACCATGTGCATCAAAAAAAAAATTTCAGCATCTGAATAAAAGGAGATACAAAAAGAAATTCCCTAATGAAAACAATGCACATGGGATAAACATAAAAAATGAAACATGAGCATGTAATACAAAAGTGGAAAAAATTATGGGTAGCTAGGTATGATTTTAAAGTTATATAGAGTGTATGTATGCTGGGTGAGATCTTAGACTAATCAAGGATTCACTTTATAAAGCTCACTTAGCCATATATATACCCTTACCCTTACCTTAGT
>NC_029778.3:19574305-19585838 GCF_000817695.3 Arachis duranensis | reverse complement strand
ATTCATACAATTCGCATGTTTTACATTTTCCTTCCTGATTTTATGCTATGATTGAAAACATGCTTCTTTGATCTTATATTTGCTTATTATTAATCCTCTCTTATTACCATTAGATGCCTTGATATGTGTGTTAAGTGATTTTAGAGATTACAGGGCAAGAATGGCTTGGAGGATGGAAAGGAAGCATGCAAAAGTGGAAGGAATGCAAGAAGTTGGAAAAACTGCTAAGCTGTCCAGCCTGACCTCTTCGCACTCAAACGGCTATAACTTTAGTTACAGAGGTCCAAACGACGCGGTTTCAGTTGCGTTAGAAAGATAACGTCCGGTGCTTCGATTTGATATATAATTTGTCATAGTTGCCTCGACGCCAGGCGATGCGAACGCGTGGGTCACGCGGACGCGTGACCTAGCCAACACCCAATCTGCGCGGTCGCAAGGACGACGCGGCCGCGTCACTTTTCCGCGACCTGTACGGACCAGAAAGCGCTGAAAGTGATTTTTGGGCTATTTCTGACCCAGTTTTCGGCCCAGAGAACACAGATTAGAGGCTATAAAGTGGGGAAAATGCATCCATTCATGAGGATGCCTCTCATAATTTACTTTTCATGATTTAGATTTAGTCTAGAGAGAGATTCTCTCTCTCTCTTTTTAGGATTTAGGATTTCTTCTTGTTTTAAGAGTAACTCTGGATCCAGGTTTTAATGTTCTTCTATTTTAGTTCCATAATTATTTATTCCGGCATTTGATTTGATCATTTACTTTTATAATTTAATTTATGAATTATTCCATGTTCCAGATTATTATTTGAATTAATGATATTGAGGTATTTTCAGTTTATTATTGCTCTTGTTAATTTATGATTATCATTGTTTACGAATTGAAGATATTTTATTCCAGCAATTTTACTTTTTCCCCTTTTGGTTCTGATTAAGAATTTAGTAACTCAACTGTTATTAGACTCAACGTAATTAATAATCGTCATCTTGCTAATTGAGCTGAACCTAAATAATCCCAACCTTTTGTTCGGAAATAATTAGGATTCAAAGGTCAGTTTAATTAGTCCATTGACTTTCCTTTGCCCTTGCAAAGGTTGACCAAGTGGAGTTTAGATTCAACTTTTATTATAGTTGAGAGAGATAACTAAGTTAGACCTCTAAATTCCCTTATCTTGCCAAAAGTTGTTTTACAATTATTATTTATTTTTAATTGCCATTTAATTCACTCATCATTTAAATTACTTGCTTCTCACCTTCTAAACCCCGATTACAACCTTTATAACCAATAATAAGAACATACTTCCTCGCAGTTCCTTGAAAAGACGACCCGAGGTTTGAATACTCGGTTAACAATTTCTAAAGGGGTTTGTTACTTGTGACACCCAAAACGTTTGTATGAAAGGACTTTTGAAGGTTTAGAAACTATACTTGCAACGAGGATTTATCCGCAAATTTCTAGACCACGCAAAAGTTCTCTCATCAATGATCTCTTTGATGAGTCTATATTTTCTGATATATTTGGGCTTGATTTGAGTGGATTTCATCACATAAACCTACACTTAAGCACTAAAATTGCATACTTTTGTGTTTGATCCCTAAATTGAACCTAAATGTGAAAACATGCATTTTTGTGGTTAAATCGAGTAATCAAATTCCACTTTTATTCCATTTTATGCCATGACATGTTTGTTGAGTGATTTTAGGTCAAAGAGGCAAGAATGGATATGCAAAAGTGGAAGGAAGCATGTACAAGGGGAGAAAACATGAAGAAAACAATGAGAAAGCACACAGCCATGCATGCATGCGCACAAGGATGCGTGCGTACGCACGAAAAGGAATTTAGCATGTTTGCGTGTGCACAAGCACCTGTGCGTACGCACAGGAGAACATTCATCAAAGTGTGCGCACGCACACATCGGTGCATACGCACAGGTCCCTGCACGTGGATTCATTAATGAAACACGTGCTGCGCAATTTTGGGGGACTTTGGCCCAGTTTTGGAAGGCTTGATGCTGAATGGGAAGTGCTATATCAAGGAGAAATGAAGCCATATGAAGGCATTATGACTTAGGCATAATTTTCCATAGTTTTACATAGTAGGAGTAGGAGTAGGGTAGATTGGGAAAATCTCTCTTAGGGTTAGCATTTTATACTTTAAGTTTGATTTTGGATTCTAGCAATTGCATTGTAAGTATTTCTTTAATTTCTCTTTTAATTACACTACTTGTTCTACACTTTCATATATTTCACTCTCTTTTGTTGATAGATGCTTAGTTTCCAATTTTGGATTTCTAGTTGTTAAATTTGATGTTTGATGCTTATTTTATGTTTATTGAGTTGCTTTATTGATTTTGATCATTTATAGTTCATAGCTTTCACCATTTCTCTAATTTTTCCATGTTTTGTGAATATGCATACTAGGTGTTTGATGAAATGTCAACCCTAGCCATGGGGTAGATTTTCACCCCTAGGCTTGGGAAAAATGAGTTTATAGATTATTAGAGCTATAATATCCAATATTTAGTGTTAATTCTTGGGTTGTTAGTTGTTATTGTTTCCACTAACGCTAGCTTTTTATCAACTAGTTTGGTAAGTTGGTTAGGATTTGTGGATTGATAATAATTATGCTCACTTAACTTATCCTTCGATGTTAAAGGTTAACTTAGTGAGATTAATCCATCATAATTATCATAGTTGTGGTTATGGCAAGGAAGGGATTCCATAACTCATACCAAGCCAAGGTTCTATTTATGTTTTGAACCACCTTTTCCATTACTTTATGGCATTACTTGTCCATATTACATACATAGTTCTTTTGTTCTTTTATTAGTTCATTAATTGCAATTTTGTCTAGTTCTTTTATCTCTTTATTTGTTTGCTTCCTTATCATTGAAAACACCTTTTTTATCTTCACAACCAAAATTGTGTGCACTTGTTAGCATTAGTTCCTAGGGAAGACGACCCGAGGTTGAAAGACTCTCAGTTATAATTAGAAATTTTAAACTTTGATCGGACATTACTTGTTGGTTGAGAAAAATACTTGCAACGAGGTTATCTCTCCTTTACCGAGAAGGAATTCTTAACCGACGGTTTTGCTTGCATCACTCCTCTTGCAATGTTCTCCTCTGACGGTGCGTTCTCCTTCTTCAGCGAGCTTCTATGATTTGGCTTCGATATGAAGATTTCCACTTATCTCATCGCTGTCATTCAACTTTGCGGCATAGCAAGCAACGCCGTTTTCAATCTGGCTCATCTCTTTGCCGTGTGATAAACCCCATTTTTAGGGTTTATCTTGTGCTTAATTTAGGGGATTTTGTTAACTTTTCCCACATTTATTCAATAAAATAGCATAGTTTTGTAATTCTCCCTTAATTAGTGCTTAAATGTAAAACATGCTTTTTAAGCCCTTAAATTGGTAATTTTAATTCTCCTTTGTTTCCACTAGATGCCTTGATGTATTTGTCAGTGAATTCAGGTTAAAAAGGACTAGGAATGGATCAAAGGAATGAAGAGAAAAGCATGAAAAGTGGAGAACTCACAGAAAATTAAGGATTTGGAGTGCACGCATCGACGCGTACGCGCAACAGACGCGTACGCATGGAGATGAAGTCACAGGGCGACGCGTACGCATGACTAGACGTGTACGCGTGGATGGTAAAATGACAAGTGACGCGTACGCGTGGCCCATGCGTACGCCTCACTGCTCACACGTGACCTCATTAAAGTGAAAATGCTGGGGGCGATTTCGGAGCTTCCCAGGCCCAATTCCAACTGATTTTAGAGACTATTTCATGCAAAATTGAAGATTGGATAAGGGGGGAACACTTAGTGTAGTTATGATGAGCCTTTAGTTAGTTTTCTAGAGAGAGAAGTTTCCTCTTTTCTCTAGAATCAGGTTAAGAGTAGATTAATTTCTCTTATATTTAGGTTTTAATTCTTGTTTTCATCTACTTTTCCTTTCAATTACTTGTTGCTACATCTTTACTCTCTTAGTTCTTCTTGTTAATTTCTTCTGTTTTGCTACTTTCATGTCTATGAGCACTTTGTTGATTTTAATTTCCTTTAATACAATTTCATGTTTTATGTTCCTTTATTGTTTAATTAAATTGATTTTGTTAATTTTTTGCTTTTGATAGTTGTTAGAATTTACATTTCTTGTCATTTTACCATGCTTTCCTTTTATGCCTTCCAAGTGTTTGACAAAATGCTTGGAAGGATGTTAGAGTAGATTTTTTGTGTTCTTGGCTTGGGATGGTAACTTAGATGAACTTGAGTTGCTAATGTCCAAGTGATTGATGATTGGTATCCATTGACTCTAGCTTTCACTAAGTCAATTAGTGAGGAGGCTAGGACTTATGAATTAGGATTGATGTAGCTCATTTTACTTTCATCCACTTGTTAGAGGATGACTTAATGAGATTGATCCTTGTAATTATCATATTGTGGTTAGTGACAAGGATAAAGATCCTTAACCATCAACCCTTGCCAAGACCTTTTTATCACTTGAATTTCATTTACTTTTCTTGTCCTTTATTCTAAAACCCCAGAAACACTTATCCATAACCAATAATTGAGCACACTTCCCTGTAATTCCTTGAGAGACGACCCAAGGTTTAAATACTTTGGTTTATTTTTATTGGGGTTTGTACTTGTGACAAACAAAATTTTTGATTGAGGATTGTTTGTTGGTTTAGAACTATACTTGCAATGAGAATTCAATTGAGAAATTCTATAACGACACGCAATTTTTCTTCATCAAAATGGCGCCGTTGTCGGAAAGTTGTAAATGTGTGCCTTGTTATTGGTTATTGTTCATATGTGAATAGTGTGAATAGCTTCATTTTTTGTTTTGATTTCTAGTTTTGGTAGTTGTAGGAGTTTGCTTCCTTTATTTGTTATTAGTAGTTGTTGTTATTTTCTCTTACTATTATGAATTCTCATCACTTTAGCTATGAGTTTAGTTCAAACTATGTTGTAGGAATTAGGAATTTCAATGAGAATATGCATTAAGGGTGGAACAATCCAAGATGGAAGGAGCCTCAAGGAATTGATCACTCTTCTTGGCAACAACCTCCTCCGGTTTCTTATAGCTATAATCTCCATCCTAATACATATCAATCCAATGGCTATGGTGAATCTCCTTGTGACTACCAACAACCACCACCATATGCTCATGAACCTCATCCTCAACATAGCCCTCGACCATACTCACTTGCCCCTTTCTACTAAACACCCTCCTATGATCCATATCCATCATACCACTAACCACCAATACCACATCCTTGTGACCATTATGAGTGAAAACCCATTGAACAACCACAATTTCAACACAATTACCCCCAAGAACCACCTCAATGCACACCATCTCCATATTTCAACTAAGAAGAACCATCTTCCTATTATGAATCCTTTCTTCCAAACAATGAACCCTCCTATCCACCCCCAAGCCCTAATGGACGATTCTCTCACTTTATTATTTCAAGGACAAAGAGAAATGCAAAGGGAGACACTAGAATTTGTGGTTACCTTGACCGAGGTAGTAAGCACTTTAGCCTCCCAATGTTTTAATGCTCAAGGTACTCCCATGGTCACATGTGGAGAATCAATTGAAGAGCATAGCATGAAGGAGATATTGGAAACTCCGGTGGAAAATGAGAAATGCTACTTTGTATTGGAACAATTGGAGGAAGCCATGATTGTTGAAGAAGAGGAAGAAGTGGTTGAAGACTTAGGAGATGTGGAACCACCATGGGAATCTCAAGAACCTCCCTCCAAAAAGCTTGAAATTAATGTTGAGGAGGGTGTGCAATCTACAAAACATATCATGGTTGAAGATTTTGAAGAGGTTGATCAAGAGATGGATTCAATCATCGATGAGTTTCTATCTATAATTGAATCCTCTCCCATTGGACATGAATTTGAGGTAATTGAAGACAACTATACACCAAGTGACATTGGTGACCTTGTTGAAGACTCTTCCATTAGGTGTGAAGCTAATGTTGAAGTGGACTTCACACAACCTCCAAGGTTTGATTTGATTGATGACGAGGATGATTTAGAAGAAGTTGACGAGCAAGGAGACGTTGAAAGAAATTGTCAAGAGGTGGAAGTCACCAAGGAAGAGCATAGAGGAATGACACTTGCAAAACCATTAGAAATATTCCTTCCTAAGTCACCAGCCAACACAACATTCAAGTGGGTAAAATTCTTACCCTTAAACTTTACTCTCTCACTTGAATATGGTTTGATTGAAACGGATGAGCAACTTAGAGCTCTTTGCGGAGTTAAGAGTAAGAGGGAGTTATGTAGTGGTTGGAAGTTTGATGTTAGGCTCATTAAGGTTGAACCCTCGAGGCATAGGCACCATGGTTGGAAGAATGCTAATTTGTTTGGGTATAGGAAAATGTTTGGGTGCTCTAAGGAGAATTCTATGTGCTTACCACCCAAATGGAATCATGATGAACAACTTTAAGATGGGTGTGAAAATAAGATATGGGATCCCGGATCACAACATAAAGACCAATTTTGGGAGCTCATATCTTGCGAAGAACTTCACCCAAGCTTAGTGAAGGCGGTTGAAAATTTTGACAACCGTTTGAGGAGCAAGCATCTTTGGAGGTTCAAAGATGAATACAAGCATAACCACCATGATGAGGAGTTTTCCAATTGTCCAACTTAAGGACTTAAAATAAAAGTGCTAGGTGGGAGACATCCCACCATGGTAAACTCTTTCCATTCTCTTGTAGATATAATCAATGAGTGATTTGAGTTGCCATTATAGGTAGTTTTCTTCTTTGGATATTCTTGCTTTAATGCTTTGGTTGTTACTTTAAATTGCACCTTTGTCTTGAATTGCATCTTTGCTTGAAGTACAAGTTTTGTATGTTTTGTATTTGAAAATTTTTCAAAAATTAAAGGATTTTTGTTAATTTTTATTTTGGTTGGTTTTGTGTTGTAGATAGTGTTAGGATTATTCCAAGCTCTGTTTTGGTGTTTCTAAAAAAAAGTATGGGCACTCACGTGTACGCGTGACCGACACGTACACGTCGATGCGTCAATGCAGCATCCCATACATTTTCCCGAGAGTCATGCGAGCTTGGTGCGAGAATTGTGTGTCTAGCACAATTTTCAGCCTACGCGTACGCGTAATTACGCGTACACGTCGCCGTGCACTCTCTTTTTTATGCGTTTGCGTCGATGACACTTCCACGTCGATGCCTACATGGTTCCACCCACACATACGCGTGCATGACACTTCCGCATTTTTTCTCTTTTTGTCCACCCACGCGCACGCTTGAGCTACGCGTACGCGTGGATTTGAACTCGCTAACACCCCCAGACGTGCAAGCCCTAGCCAGTCGCGTCCCTTCACCCTCAACGTTCCATTTCTTCTTCTTCCCTCAACATTACAAACCTCATTGCCACCACTCCCGAGCCTCTGCAACCACCACCGACCATCACTCCGACGACCGAACCGCCGCCGACCACCCATCTCTTCCCCCTTTCCTCTCTTTTTCCTTCTCTTCTCCCCTTTTTCCTTATCTCTCTCGCCGTTTCCCCTTCTTCCTCCAACCAGCACCGCCGCCATCCTTTATTGCCGCCGGCGAGCCACCAATTCCTTCCTTCTCTCTCAGCTGCTCCCTTTTTCGACGCTGCAACCATGGCAAAATCAGGTGCTTCTATGTCTACACCGTTACTCCTCTGCTCTGCGTCACTTCTCGATGACCTTAGTTCTGCTGTGTCCGCACCACTCATGCACCAATAGCCGCCATTTCTGGGTCAACACTGCTCCCGTTTTCTTTCCCCTACCATTTCTGCTTCTGCTCCTCCGGTTCCCCTGTCTTCCCTTTTTTGCATTTTATTTCTTGCTTTATTATTATGTTTAAATAACTTAGTTAGCTTAGTTTAATTTCTGTTAGAATTAGATTAGTTAGAGATGCATGTTTAGTTAATTATAGGTGGTTAGATAGTTTTAGGATGTGGTTAGTGGATTTAGGTATGATAATTGCGTCGTTCATGCTGTCTGAGTGGTTGATGTTCATGTTAAATTGATTATGACATTTGCAGTGATGATGATTTTGATAAATCTGTGATTTGAGTTGTTATTGCTGCTGAATTCTTGTTGCAATTTGATCTTCAAGGTTGATTCAGTGAAGCTTAATTGTTTGAATCCAAATTCCTTACTTATGATTGCCTGCTGAATTCAATAAAGTGAGGCTGACTGAATCTATTCTTTTTGTACATTGTTGCTGATTTGGTGCTATGTTTAAGCCAATATTTTGTTCATTGTTCAATGAAAGTATGCTGCATGTTGCTTAAGTAAGTGGTTATGGATTAATTGTTTATTGCTGTCTTATTGCATTATGTTGGCTCCTTTGTTTACGCCCTATGAATTTATATATGGCCTTTGGTGTTTCTAATTGTCAATGAATTCATAGGAGCTCTGAACTGATTGATTGAGTTTGGAAAATAGCCAATTTGCTGCTATGCTGATCTGAGTGTTTTATTTTGTTTAATGATGTCTGATTCATATGAGTTTTGCTGCTGTGTGTTTATCCGGGAACATCCAATTTACTGCCAGAATGCTGCCAAAATTTCTAAAAATTATTCTATTTTGACCTTGCAACCTATGGCTTGAAATTGGTACTTTTTGAATTAAGACTCATTTTGACTTACACCAAATTCAATCCATAAGTTAATTGGCTAGCAATTCCACAGCTCTTTTTTAGTTCCCTTTTTATTCAATTTGCATCATTGATGGAATCAAGGAACTAATTGATAGAATTTTGTGTCAATTAAAACCTTGATTAACCAATTGATTTCGAACCTCCCCTATGTTTTGAACCGTCCAAGATAGGTCCAATTTCTATCCTTCATTGTTGTTTTTGAGTGTAGTTTTTATTTACCTTGGAAGTTCTTTTCATAAATCTTCAAGTGGCCTAATCTTGTGTCTTCCAATTGAGGTTCTTTTAAGTTGCAATTATTGGTGTAATCTAGTTTTATTGACCAATTTACTTTAAGTTACATGAGTACACTCTTAACGTTTTAACACCAATTTTTATAAACTTAGTGACCAAAAACATTGATGATGACTTGCTTTTCTCTTCTATGCATTTGTGTATTCCATATCTCATCATCAATGTCTTGCATCATCCGCATGAATATGAGTATGCTTGTTTCTTATACTTTGTGAACCTCACATGGTTAAGTTCAAGAATTGTCATGCCACTAATTTCTAATTACTTTTCTAACTTTTGACTTAGTTAACTTTCTGACTCTTCTTTTTAGTTTTCAATTTAACTCTTTTATATTCTTTTGGGCATGATGATTAGTGTTGCGTAACAAACAAGCATTTTACCACAATTGCATGAATTCTTGGTCTGTGTTTTGATTGATGTCCGAATTTTATTTTCTGGCATTCAAAGAATTCATTTCTTTAACTCACTTCATGAATATATCGCGATATCCTACTGTGCCTGTTTTCTGTCTCTTGCTTATATACTTGCTTTCCATTCTTCTGCTTTGCTTAATTTTCTGTATCTTGTGATTTCTATTTTTTCAGGATGTCTAATAGAGGAAAGGGAAAAGTGAAGGTTTCCTCCAGGAAAAGGGGAGGTCTTAGTCGTCCACTAACTCTGCGACCTCCAGTTATGCTAAGATACAGCTATCTGATAAGGATAAGGTGGATTAGCTCCTGCCTGCTGCCAACTCAGAGAGATTTCCCAATCTATACTGTGAGCTCCATTTTCTGCTTTTTCAGCAACGGAAGCTCAACCTGGAGAGGAAGTTGGCTATTCCCTCCAATTTGAGGCGGTCTATTAAGCTTCGAATTGAGGGGATGAGCTTGTCTTTCGTGGATAGGGAGCTAGCTAGGGTGGACGAGTCTTGGGTTCGTGAGTTTTACTGCAACTTCTTTAGACCGACCCTTGACTCGGTTCACTTGAGAGGCAGACAGATTCTGATGACAGAGGCTGATATTGAGGATGCACTCCACTGTCAACCCAAGGTTAGTGATAGAGAGACTTCTCAGAGGGCTGAAGTGGAGATGCATAGCCTGACCTATGATTATCATGCCTTGAGGAGTGTGATTGCTAACCCAGATGCCCATTGGGAGATGGATGCCTACAAATTGAAACCCAAGGGGATGATGTTTGACTATCTGATAAAGGAGTTGAAGGTATGGCAGCAGATTCTCGCTCATTATATGATGCCTACCACCCACTTCACAAAGATCCCAGTAGATATGCTACTTCTGATTGGGTGCATTATTGAGGGGAAGGAGCTGTACTTTCTCCGACTGATCAGAAAGTTTATGTGGCGAGCCCATGTCAGAGACACACTCCCATTCCCTACCTTGGTCACAGAGATGGCTCAGGAGTACCATGGCTGCCAGATGATGAGTCACCATCAGTAGTCCACGGAAAGGAAAAGGTTATTCCGTGTGGGAACTTGGGTGAGTGACAGACCATCAGCCCCGCGTAGAGCTCGAGCACCAGCAGCAGCAGCACCTGGGCCATCCTCCTCTTCAGCGGTAGCTGGACCATCCATAGTGGCAGTAGCACCACCATCAGCACCCCAGCCGACACGCTGACTCGTCCAGTACCTCATTGAGTGCATGGATCGGAGTGAGCGTCGTCACAAGCAACGTTATCAGCGCTTGAGTCGAATGCTTGCATTACTAGGCACCGAGATGCCCTCTGATTCTGACACTTCTTCCGACCAGTCTGAGGCAGAAGAGGGGGATCAGGAGGAGGAGTGATAAACCGCTATTTTATGATTCTTATTATATTTAATTGTGTGGTTTTATCAAGTCTTCACCCACTTTTTCATATGATTTGCATGTATTTACAATTCCTTCCTAAAAATATTCTATGATTGATAACTTGCTTCCTAAAGACCTTTTAGTTGTATATTTTTATCTTCCTTCGTACCATTCGATGCCGTGATCTGTGTGTTAAGTGTTTCAGACTTCATAGGGCAGGAATGGCGTAAGGAATGAAAAGGAAGCGTGCAAAAGTGAAAGAAATACAAGGAATTGAAAAGATGACCAGCTTGAAGTCACGCGGTCGCACGGCTCACTGATGAGCGGATAATTTATACGCTTTTTGGCATTGTTTTTAGTATGTTTCTAGTATGATTTAGTTAGTTTTTAGTATATTTTTATTAGTTTTAGTTAAAATTCAATTTTCTGGACTTTACTATGAGTTTGTGTGTTTTTCTGTGATTTCAGGTATTTTCTGGCTGAAATTGAGGGACTTGAGCAAAAATCTGATTCAGAGACTAAAAAGGACTGCAGATGCTGTTGGATTCTGACCTCCCTGCACTCGAAGTGAATTTTCTGGAGCTACAGGAGCCCAATTGGCGCGCTCTCAACGGCGTTGGAAAGTAGACATCCTGGGCTTTCCAGCAATATATAATAGTCTATACTTTGCCCAAGATTTGATGGCCCAAACCGGCATTCAAAATCAGCTCAAAACTGTCCGGCGTTAAACGCCGGAACTGGCACAAGAATGGGAGTTAAACGCCCAAACTGGCAC
>NC_029778.3:19571596-19573933 GCF_000817695.3 Arachis duranensis | reverse complement strand
TAAGACCTTTTGCTATTGTATTTTCATCTTGGTAGCTATCTTTATTCTTATGCTATCTTAGATCATGGAGGCTGGCCTCACGACCATGCCTAGACCTTGTTCTTATGTATTTTCAACGGTGGAGTTTCTACACACCATAGATTAAGGTGTGGAGCTCTGCTGTACCTCGAGTATTAATGCAATTACTATTGTTCTTCTATTCAATTCCGCTTGTTCTTGTTCTAAGATATCACTTGTTCTTCAACTTGATGAATGTGATGATCCGTGACACTCATCATCATTCTCACCTATGAACGTGTGCCTGACAACCACCTCCGTTCTACCTTAGATTGAGTGGATATCTCATGGATCCCTTAATCGGAATCTTCGTGGTATAAGCTAGAATTGATGGCGGCATTCAAGAGAATCCGGAAGGTCTAAACCTTGTCTGTGGTATTCTGAGTAGGATTCAATGATTGAATGACTGTGACGAGCTTCAAACTCGCGATTGTGGGGCGTTAGTGACAAGCGCAAAAGAATCACTGGATTCTATTCCGACATGATCGAGAACCGACAGCTGAATAGCCGTGCCGTGACAGGGTACGTTGAACATTTTCACTGAGAGGATGGGAGGTAGCCACTGACAACGGTGCCACTGACAACGGTGAAACCCTTGCATACAGCTTGCCATGGAAAGGAGTAAGAAAGATTGGATGAAGACAGTAGGAAAGCAGAGAGACGGAAGGGACAAAGCATCTTCATACGCATATCTGAAATTCCTACCAATGAATTACATAAGTATCTCTATCTTTATCTTTATGTTTTATTCATCATTCATAACCATTTGAGTTTTCCTGACTAAGATTTACAAGATGACCATAGCTTGCTTCATACCAACAATCTCCGTGGGATCGACCCTTACTCGCGTAAGGTTTATTACTTGGACGACCCAATACACTTGCTGGTTAGTTGTGCGAAGTTGTGATAAAGAGTTGAGATTACAATTGTGCGTACCATGTTGATGGCGCCATTGATGATCACAATTTCGTGCACCAAGTTTTTGGCGCCGTTGCCAGGGATTGTTCGAGTTTGGACAACTGACGGTTCATCTCGTTGCTTAGATTAGGTCTTTTTCTTCAGAGTTCTTAAGAATGAATTCTAGTGTTTCAAGGTGATATTCTTATCATCACCAAAGCTGATTGATTCCCATCAATTTAGCTCTTGAATGTAATGTCCTGCTGGTTAATCTTCATCAATTTAGCTCTTGGATGCAATGTTCTGCTGAAGCTTGGCTAGCCATGTCTAATTTCTTTAGACTGAAGCTTTAGACTAACATTGCATGATTCTTGGAATTTTCATTAAGAATTTTGATATCTTTATTTTCTTTTCCACTTAATTTTCGAAAAAGCACAAAAAATTTACAAAATCATAAAATCCAAAAATATTTCTTGTTTGAGTCTAGTGTTTCATTTTAAGTTTGGTGTCAATTGCATGTTTTTGTTCTTCTTGCATTCATTCATGTGTCTTAAGTGATCTTCAAGATGTTCTTGATGATTTCATTACTCTGACCTTTAAATTCTCTTGACTTGAGTGTTTGTGTTTTCTTATATGCACTCTCAACTTGTTAGTGTCAAGTAGTATACAAACTGCTAAGTTTGGTGTCTTGCATGCATTGTTATTTGATTTTAGTTGCATTTTGATTATTCCTCATTATTAAAAATCCAAAAACAATTTTAATTTGTGTCTTTTCGAGTCAATAATACAGAGAATTGAAGATTCAGAAGATACAGCAGAGGAATTATACAGAAAAAGCTGGGCGTTCAAAATGCCCAGTGAGGAAGGCAAACTGGCGTTTAAACGCCCAAAAGGGTAGTGCTTTGGGCGTTAAACGCCAGAATGTGCACCATTCTGGGCGTTTAACGCCAGGATGGCACAAGAGGGAAGATTCTATTTTTAATTCAAATTTTTCTCAGGTTTTAAAAATTTTGCAAAATCAAATCTTTTTCAAATCATATCTTTTCAATCAAATCTTTTTCAAAATCAATTTCTTTCTATTTTCAAAAATACTTGCTATCAATTAATGATTTGATTCAACATCTCTAATATGTTGCCTTTTCTGTTGAGAAAGGTTTAATGTTTGAATCATATCTTTTCTTGTTAGCCAAGTTATTAATTTTTAAAATCAAATCTTTTTAAAATGTTTTTCAAATCATATCTTCTCAATCACATTTTTTTAAAACCAATCATATCTTCTTAATCACATCTTTTTTTTTCAAAATAGTTTTCAATCAAATCTTTTTGATTTCTAATTTCAAAATTTTTTTCAAAAATCACTTGATTTCTTTTCCACTCTTGGTT
>NC_029778.3:19568041-19570432 GCF_000817695.3 Arachis duranensis | reverse complement strand
AACCACTCAAAGTTTCATGACTGAAACAAGGTCCTCCATTAGAAACTTGGAGGCACAAGTGGGTCAACTGAGCAAGAAAATCACTGAACTCCCTCCTAGTACTCTTCCAAGCAATACAGAAGAAAATCCGAAAGGAGAGTGCAAGGCCATCAACATGGCCGAATTTGGAGAGGAGGGAGAGGCAGTGAACGCCACTGAGGAAGAACTCAATGGACGTCCACTGGCCTCCAATGAGTTCCCCAATGAGGAACCATGGGAATCTGAGGCTCCCACTGAGACCATAGAGATTTCATTGGATTTACTTCTGCCATTCATGAGCTCTGATGAGTATTCCTCCTCTGAAGAGGATGAGTATGTCACTGAAGAGCAAGTTGCAAAATACCTTGGAGCAATCATGAAGCTAAATGACAAGTTATTTGGTAATGAGACTTGGGAGGAGGAACCCCCTTTGCTCACCAAAGAACTGGATGACTTGTCTAGGCAAAGATTACCTCAAAAGAGACAGGATCCTGGGAAGTTCTCAATACCTTGTGCCATAGGCACCATGACCTTCAAGAAGGCCTTGTGTGACCTAAGGTCAAGTGTAAACCTCATGCCTCTCTCTGTAATGGAGAAGCTAGGGATCTTTGAGGTGCAAGCTGCAAAAATCTCACTAGAGATGGCAGACAATTCAAGAAAACAAGCTTATGGACTTGTAGAGGATGTTCTAGTAAAAGTTGAAGACCATTACATCCCTGCTGATTTTATAGTCCTAGAGACTGGGAAGTGCATGGATGAATCCATCATCCTTGGCAGACCCTTCCAAGCCACAGCAAAGGCTGTGATTGATGTTGATAGAGGAGAATTGATCATTCAAGTGAATGAAAAATCCTTTGTGTTCAAGGCTCAAGGATATCCCTTTGTCACCATGGAGAGGAAGCATGAAGATCTTCTCTCAAAACAGAGTCAAACAGAGCCCCCACAGTCAAACTCTAAGTTTGGTGTTGGGAGGCCACAACCAACTTCTAAGTTTGGTGTTGAACCCCCACATTCAAACTCTAAGTTTGGTGTTGGGAGGTTCCAACAATGCTCTGAGTATCTATGAGGCTCCATGAGAGCCCACTGTCAAGCTAATGACATTAAAGAAGCGCTTGTTGGGAGGCAACCCAATCTTATTATATTTATCTATCCTCTTTTGTTATTTTATGTTTTCTGTAGGTTGATGATCATGAGAAGTCACAAAATCAATTGAAAAAGCAAAAACAGAAAGAAAAATAGAAAGAAAAATAGTACACCTTGGAGGAGAACTAGCTGGCGTTTAAATGCCAGTAAGGCTAGTAGATGGGCGTTTAACGCCCAGTCTGGCACCATTCTGGGCGTTTAACGCCAGAAAGGGGCACCAGACTGGCGTTAAACGCCAGGAAAGGGCAAGAAGTTGGCGTTAAACGCCAGAAATGGGCACCAGCCCGGCGTTTAACGCCAGAATTGGCACAGGGAGCAACTTTGCTCGCCACTTGGTGCAGGGATGACTTTTCCTTGACACTTTAGGATCTGTGGACCCCACAGGATCCCCACCTACCCCACCACTCTCTCTCTTCTTCACCCATTCACCAATCACCTCAACACCTCTTCCCCAAACACCCTTCACCTATCAAATCCCATCTTTCTCTTCACCACTCACATCCATCCTTCATAAAACCCCACCTACTTCACCATTCAAATTCAAACCACTTTCCCACCCAAACCCACCCTCCCATAGCCGAACCCTACCCCTCTCTTCACCCCTATATAAACCCCTCTTCACTCCTTCGTTTTCACACAACCTAAACACTCCTTCTCCCCCTTTGGCCGAACCACAAAGCCATTTCCATCTCCTTCATTTCTTCTTCTTCTACTCTCTTCTTTCTTCTTTTGCTCGAGGACGAGCAAACCTCTTAAGTTTGGTGTGGTAAAAGCATCGCTTTTTGTTTTTTCATAACCATTTATGGCATCCAAGGCCGGAGAAACCTCTAGAAAGAGGAAAGGGAAGACAAAAGCTTCCACCTCCGAGTCATGGGAGATGGAAAGATTCATCTCAAGGGTGCATCAAGACCACTTCTATGAAGTTATGGCCTTGAAGAAGGTGATCCCTGAGGTCCCTTTCAAACTCAAAAAGAGTGAATATCCGGAGATCCGACATGAGATCCGAAGAAGAGGTTGGGATGTTCTTACCAACCCCATTCAACAAGTCGAAATCTTAATGGTTCAAGAGTTCTATGCCAATGCATGGATCACCAAGAACCATGATCAAAGTGTGAACTCGGACCCAAAGAATTGGCTTACTATGGTTCGGGGGAAATACTTGGATTTTAGTCCGGAAAATGTAAGGTTGGCATTCAACTTACCCATGATGCAAGGAGATGAACATCCTTA
>NC_029778.3:19566248-19566814 GCF_000817695.3 Arachis duranensis | reverse complement strand
TTCATTGCATATTCTCTTCTTTTTATCTTATTTGATTTTCAGTTGCTTGAGGACAAGCAACAATTTAAGTTTGGTGTTGTGATGAGCGGATAATTTATACGCTTTTTGGCATTGTTTTTAGTATGTTTCTAGTAAGATTTAGTTAGTTTTTAGTATATTTTTATTAGTTTTTAGTTAAAATTCACTTTTCTAGACTTTACTATGAGTTTGTGTGTTTTTCTATGATTTCAGGTATTTTCTGGCTGAAATTGAGGGACTTGAGTAAAAATCTGATTCAGAGACTAAAAAGGACTGCAGATGCTGTTGGATTCTGACCTCCCTGCACTCGAAGTGGATTTTCTGGAGCTACAAAAACCCAATTGGCGCGCTCTCAATGGCGTTGAAAATTAGATATCCTGGGCTTTCCAGCAATATATAATAGTCTATACTTTTCCCGAGATTTGATGGCCCAAACCGGCGTTCCAAATCAGCTCAAAACTGTCCGGCGTTAAACGCCGGAACTGGCACAAGAATGGAAGTTAAACGCCCAAACTGGCACCAAAGCTGGCGTTTAACTCCAAGAAGAG
>NC_029778.3:19565854-19566089 GCF_000817695.3 Arachis duranensis | reverse complement strand
AAGACCTTTTGCTATTGTATTTTCATCTTGGTAGCTATCTTTATTCTTATGCTATCTTAGATCATGGAGGCTGGCCTCACGGCCATGCCTAGACCTTGTTCTTATGTATTTTCAACGGGGTGGAGTTTCTACACACCATAGATTAAGGTGTGGAGCTCTGCTGTACCTCGAGTATTAATGCAATTACTATTGTTCTTCTATTCAATTCAACTTGTTCTTGTTCTAAGATATCACA
>NC_029778.3:19563024-19565696 GCF_000817695.3 Arachis duranensis | reverse complement strand
TACATACAGCTTGCCATGGAAAGGAGTAAGAAGGATTGGATGAAGACAGTAGGAAAGCAGAGAGACGGAAGGGACAAAGCATCTTCATGCGCTTATCTGAAATTCCTACCAATGAATTACATAAGTATCTCTATCTTTATCTTTATGTTTTATTCATCATTCATAACCATTTGAGTTTGCCTGACTAAGATTTACAAGATAACCATAGCTTGCTTCATACCAACAATCTCCGTGGGATCGACCCTTACTCGCGTAAGGTTTATTACTTGGACGACCCAGTACACTTGCTGGTTAGTTGTGCGAAGTTGTGATAAAGAGTTGAGATTACAATTGTGCGTACCATGTTGATGGCGCCATTGATGATCACAATTTCGTGCACAACTCACGCGACCGCGCGAAATGGAAGAAATCACAGTGACGCACTCGCATGCCTGACGTGACCGCGCGGATTGGAAGCTGCACGAACGATGCGAATGCGTGGATGACACGCACGCGTGGTATGAGAAACGCTGAGTGATGCGAACGCGTGGATGACGCGGCCGCGTGACATGCACAATCTGCAGAATTTCAGAAGTCGCTGGCACAGATTCTGGGCCACATTTCAACCCAATATTTGGCCCAGAAACACATATTAGAGTCAGGGAACATGCAGAGACAAAACAACAATTCATTCCACATAATTTCAAGTTTTTAGATCTGAATTTACTCCTCCCCTAGGTTTTCTCTTTTTGACATTCAATAATTTGGATTCGAAGATTTTTGGCTTTAGCTTTTGAGAAGAGTCTACCTCCGGTACTAGTCATTATAACTTGTTATTTTACTTTTCATTTACTCTTCCATATTCTTAATTTATCCAGAGTTGACATTAGAATATTTTTCATAGTTTATTAATACAATACTATTTTTACTTTTAATTAATCTCTTTTATTATTATTTATTATGTCTTCTTTTACTTCCCCTATTGATTTTGTGAAGTCTACAATTATGATGATGGAGTAGTCCCCCAACTTGATTGGGAGTTGATTAAAAGGAGAACCTTGAGTTGGAATACTCAAGAGTTCAATTATAATTGGTTCATTGTTGGTCGACTTGTTAATCACTAACTCTAATCCTTCCCAAGGGAGAGGGTTAGGACTTGTGAATAGAAGTTGACTTCTAATTTGACTTTCCTTTATTCGTTGAGGGTTAACAAAATATAAACAATGGCTAATTATTAATTGCTCTTGATAAAATTCTAACAGTGATAGAACTTCCAATTAATCTTCTCCCGATCAAGATTTTATTTAAATCATATAAATCCTCTAATTTAATTTTCTGTTCATCAAATTCAAAACCCCTTTTGAAAACCTCTGATTGATAAAATAGCACATCTTCCTTCAACTCGTTGGGAGACGACCTGGGAATCATACTCCCAGTATTTTATTTCTAAAATTTGTGACATCCCTTTTCTAAATTGACGAGTGAATTTTTGCCAGTTAAGAACTGTACTCACAACGCAATTTCTCTAATTAATTCTTAATCTGACAATTTCCGCTCACGTCAATTTTTGGCGCCGTTGCCAGGGAGTTTCAATAGTGTGCTAATTTGTTGATTGGAATTTATTTAATTGCATTTTTCTTTTTTATTTTGTTACTATGAGCTGCACGTTTCTTTCATTAAATGACGCGTTCACTTCCTGATCCAAGCTTGCCAGTATTTGACCCTGAGCTTGAAAGAACTATTTCATGTATAAGGCAAGCTCGGCGTTGGCTAGTCCTCTCCGAGGACGAATCTGAAACGTCATCTAAGGGAGAAACAAGCTCCCCCTCTACTGATCCAGTTGATTCACGTGCAGGTGACATGGTAGCACCTACGAGAGTCACTATCCAGGAGGCTGCAACCCCTAATTTTACACAACAACCATTCCAGGCACGCCACCCAGTAGTGGCTGTGGATTTTTAAATAAAGACTGCACTACTCAACTTGATGCCCAAGTTTCATGGCTTACCTGCTCAAGAGCCTATCAAGCACCTTAGGGATTTCCAGACAGCTTGTTCTACTGTTAAGTGTGATGGTACTGACAAAATTTCTATTTTGCTAAAGGCTTTCCCATTATCTCTTGAGAGGAAGGCAAAAGAGTGGTACCACACTCAACCCGGAGCAACTTTTTCTAACTGGGATACGCTTAGAAGAGAATTTTTAGAGAAATTCTTTCCAGCTGAGGTTGTTGATAAACTGAAGAAAGACATTTCCATGATCGTTCAGGACTAAAATGTGAACTAAAATGCCTGTAGTGGATATGTGTAGTGCACTGATAAGAAAAAAAGAAAATGCCAAAGGCTTGTGCAACACATGACACTGAGCAAACAAGGAGCAAAGGAGCTCTAAGAAAAAAAGAAAAACAAAGAAGGGAAAAGTGCCAAGGACATAAGAATAACAAGAGGCCATAGCAGTGTTTGATGGATGCAATGAAAAAGTGATAATCTTACCTGATAAGAATGAAAAAGTGATGCTGCAACTTTCTGCATAAAACCCTTCTGATGAACTTCAAATGCTTGCTAATATAGCCAATGTAATTGCTTTCTGTTTCATACCTTCTTCTCAAATAACTCAGGACTTGCTTAGGGACAAGCAAGTATTAAGTTTGGTGTTGTGATGCCAAGGCATCTTAGGCTAGTTTCACTAGCATTTTT
>NC_029778.3:19560138-19561143 GCF_000817695.3 Arachis duranensis | reverse complement strand
ACTTGCCGGAAGGAATTTTTGCCGATTGTGCAATTTCCTAAATCGTAGCTATCAAGTTTATGGCGCCGTTGCCGGGGTTTGGTTTTCGATTGACAATTCTCAAATTGGAAGTTAACTAGATTGAGCATTTTTCTTGTTTTGTTAATTCAGTTCAAGTTACTTGTTGAATTTTAATTTCTGCACTCTGTTACTTGCTTTCTTTCTTTATGCCTTTAATTTCAAGCAACTAACTCACTGACCCACTAACTATTTGAATTAATTCCTCAACTGCTCTAACCATACTCTTCCATTAACCAAGAGTATTTCACTTGTTTGTTGCCTGTGCTGTGTTCTTGTATGACAGGTAGGAGAGGAGAGACAACAACTCCTCCATATACCGAACCAGAGAGGACCCTTCATAAACTTAGAAGGGAAGCAAGAGGGAAGAGAGTACTGAGAGAAGAAGAATCTGAAGGAGAATCTGAGGATAATTTTGAGGAAGCTCTAGATCTCAACATTGATAGAGAAGTTCACAAACATGAGAGAGCTGATGGAAACAATGCCATTCCCGAGAGGAGGGTTCTTGGTTCATACATAAACCCAACCTCTGGGAATTGTGGTAGCAGCATTCAGAAACCACCCATTCAGGCCAACAATTTTGAACTCAAACCACAGCTAATATCACTGGTGGAGGATCATTGTTCATTTGGTGGGAGTGCTAATGAAGATCTAAACCAACATCTCACAAAATTCCTGAGAATTTGCGACACTGTGAAGTCCAATGGAGTCCAGGAAGATGCCTATAAACTGCTCTTGTTCCCATTTTCACTTAGAGACAAGGCAGCTAAGTGGCTGGAATCATTCCCAAGGGGGAGCCTAACAACATGGGATGAAGTGGAAAGCAAGTTTCTGGCACGTTTCTACCCCCCACAAAAGGTCAATAGACTTCGATCTGAGGTTCAGACTTTTAGACAACAAGATGGTGAAACTCTCTACGAGGCATGGGAGAGGTTCAAGGATTTGACA
>NC_029778.3:19559509-19560038 GCF_000817695.3 Arachis duranensis | reverse complement strand
AGCACAAACCCCATCCGGCCTTGCATGGTGCTCCCGGATGGTGACTCCCACATCTAGTACAAGCTTGATCATTCTAAGGCTGCTTCCCAAACCTCCTCCCTTGGGAGTTGTTGTTGTTGTTGTTAGGCCTCCTAAAAGAGCTTCTTCTCTTGAAAGACGAACCTCTAGGTGCAAAGCTCTTCTATCGGTTCTGTGGGAATGATCCCTTTTGACTCCCTTTCTCAGCGGTTGCCCTCTTCACACACTCTTCAGCAACCCTACACTTGTTTACCAACTCGGAGAAAGTCCTAATCTCCATTGGTCCCACTGAACTAAAAATATCACTCCGGAGTCCTCCTTCATACTTAACACACTTCCATTCTTCATATTCCACCGGAGTCCCTTGGCACATACGAAAGAACCTGAACAGCTCCTCAAACTTGTCAGTATACTCTGATATGGACATAGTACCCTGCTTCAGCTGTAACAATTCAAGTTCCTTAGCCGTCCTAGCAGAAGTCGGAAAGTACTTCTTATAGAACTCCTCTTG
>NC_029778.3:19535825-19557353 GCF_000817695.3 Arachis duranensis | reverse complement strand
CATCTCACATAATCATCAATGATCCTCATTGATTATTCATCTTCCCTTGCTTCACTCGCAAGTTACCTCATTCCCTAGCCCCTTTTTAATAGCTAGGCAGGTCATATTGATTTAAGATATGAGTGGTGAGATCGGAGGCTTAGAAGTATGAGATTTGGCTTTTAAAACTCAAAAATCAACTTTGGGATGAAAACAGGGCCAGGCGTACGCGCGGATGGCCTCAAAAACTTCATCGACGTGCAAGCGTCAAGCACGCTAACGCGTGGATTAAAAATTTGCCAATCGACGCGTACGCGTCAACCACGCGTACGCGTGGGTGTTCTCGTGCCCCAGGCACAACACTGGCACAGTTCTGGCATGACTCTCTGGAAAATGGCTGGGCATTGGGTGCAGCACCATCGGCGCGCCCGCGCCCATCACGCGCACGCGTGGATGGCATTTACAGGAAGAACGGCGCGCACGCGGCAAGTGCGCCCACGCGCAAGGGGTCATTCTGCTAAAAATTTTCTAAGTTAAAAGCTGCAGAATTCACCAATTTAAACCCCAATCTTCCAACGGACATAACTTTCTCATTTTAAATCGTTTTTCACCCATTCTTCGAATGGCACGGACACCCCGGATCCAATTTCATTTCTAAAAAAGATTTGGTACAAAACAGAGATCCGTTGTCCAAGTTATGTCCAATTAAAGTATGCCCAAAAACCATATTTTTCATAAAAACCACAAAGTGCCATTTTCAAAACAAGCCATTTCCAACTCTTTTCAAAATCAATCAAAACATGCCATTTTCATCCCTTTCCTTTGAAATCAATCAAAATACATCAATTTCAACATCAAACCTCCTCAACTCACACATTGACACTTTACCACAAATTACAAAATCACTATCTCATCATTTTAACCCACTTCACCCAAGTGGCTCAAACTCAAACACATTGACATATCATATACTCTTCCTCATGCCAATTTTCAACAACACCAATTCTAATTAACCATAATTATACATAATCAATATCATATTCACCATTAACATGGTTCAACCCACAATTCAACCATAACCAATCATCAAGCATATAGCACAACATGCATATTTCTCATACATCATACCACCAAGGCATCAATAATCATCATCACATATCTCATGCCAATTCTCAACAACACCAATTCCAATAAATCATCATTGTACACAATCAATATCATACTCACCATCAACATGGTTCAACCCATAATTCAACCATAACCAATCATCAAGCATATATCACAACATGCATAATTCTCATACATCATACCATCAAGGCATCATTAATCATCATCACATATATGACCACATCATATGTATCAACCATTCAATAACATCAACAATCCAATGCTTATCTTAGGGCCTCTAGCCTAAGTATTTTCTACCACATTACATATTAGATACGGGAAACCGAAACCATACCTTAGCCGATTTTCCCAAGCTCACCCGGAGCACTTCCAAACCACTTATCCACAAGCTCTCAAGGCCTCAGTACCTCCAAGAACAGATTTTTCACCACCAAGCCCTTTCCAAGCTTTTCAAAATCACCAATCAAGCTCCAATATCCACACATACACAACCTAGGCCACAACCATTGTGTGTGTAACAAATGAGGAGAGAGAGTGCTGAAAACTAGGGTTTTGGTTAAGTTATGTTGGGCCAAGGGCCCACTTTGGGTCCAATTGGCCCGGTTTGGCCCGTTCGGTCCAATCTTGGTCCGAATTCTATAAAATTGGTACCAAAATTCTCGTCTCAATCTCCTCTATCACATTTAGCCATAAAAATCACATTTTAGGCTTTCCAGAATAAATTCTCATTTATGGATTAATTAGCCGTTAATTAACCGGGTTTTACATCAATCACTCAATTCCATATTTTCACCTATGATTATTGCTTTTCTTGCAAGTTTGGTTAAATTCTTTTATATGACTCAATTCAATTGTGAATAGAATTTGGTTATGATTGCCTTAGCCCCTTGATTGTATATAGATGCTTTCTTGGAAATTGATTTACTTGAACTAATTAAATACATATAGATAGTTAGATAGTATAGGGTATAATAGTTACATACATATAGGTAGATTGCATATAGATAGTTACATTGAATAATTGTTGATTCCCCTTCTTGTCTTCCTTTGGTATAGCATGAGGACATGCTATTGTTTAAGTGTGGAGATGTGATGAATCCACATTTCATGGTATTTATTTGCCTTAATTAGGTGGATTTCATTGACTTTTCTTGCATTTATCCATTGAAATAGCATAGTTTCATGATGTCTTCCTAATTTGTGCTTGAAAGTGAAAACATGCTCTTTAGGCCTTTTATTGCTAAATTTTATTCACTTTGATCCCATTTGGTGCCGTGATGTATTTGTCAAGTGATTTCAGGTTTTCAAGGCAAGTTTGGGTTGAAGAAGTGAAGCAAGAGCATCCAAAAGGGGAGAAATCATGAAGAAAATGGAGTTTGAAAGCTGCTTCTAAGATGCGTACGCACAGTGATGCGTGTATACGCACAAGGGTGACTTCGTGCAAGGATGCGTACGCACCAAATGTCATGCGTACGCACGATGGAAATTTTGCGCAACTGTGCGTACGTACCGTATGTCGTGCGTACGCACGACTGTATGCACGTGAGATCATTAATGCAAATCACTGGGGCAAATTCTGGGCCTCCAAAACCCAGTCCAACTTATGTTATGAAGCTATTTAAGGCCAAAGGGAAGAGGAATGAAGGGGGGACAATTAGGTTTAACTTTTATGATGCTTTTCTCTTAGTTTCTAGAGAGAGAAGTTCCCCCCTCTCTCTAGAATTAGGTTAGGTTTAGTTAATTTCTCTTTAATTTCAGTCTTTATTTCTTGTTTTAATGTAGTTTCTTTTCTGTTTCTATACTTTCTTGTCTTTATCTTCTTCATCTCTTTTGTTATTTTCTCTTTTATGTCAATTTTCATGTTATGAACACTTTGTTACTTTAATTTTAATTAATGCAAATTTATGTTTCCATGTTATTTATTGCTTTCTTTAGTTGTTATTGTTATTTTCTTGCTTTGGTAGTTTTAGAATTTATTTTAATGCAATTTAATGTTATTTTACTTTCATGCACACCAAGTGTTTCATAAAATACTTGGCTTAGTTTTTACATAGTTTTCCTCCACTCTTGGCTTGAAATTGTTGACTTTGGTGATCCTTGAGTCATTGATGTCCATTCTTGTTTGATACATTAGAGTAGTTAGTTGATTTGGTTTCCATTGACTCTATGTGACCCTTAGTGTTGATATAGGACTTATGGATTGAAATCAGCTATGCCTATTTAACTTATCTTTGATATAAGGTTGACTAAGTAGGATTAACTCTTCATAATCATCATGTGTTTGTGGTCAATGTCTAGGATAGGTAACCTTAGCTCTCAATTACTTGCCAAGAGGTTTTCTTGTATTTGACTTTTATTGCTTTGATGTCTATTTTCTTGCATGATTAGTTTTCACACTCTTGGTTGAGAAATTTGGTGTTTAGGTGGAATTGAGTTGTGGATGTCTATTCCGCATTATGTGAGGATTGTTAATTGGTTTGGTTTCCCTTAACACTAGGTGACCCACTAGTGTTGACTTAGGATTAGGAATTGGGATCAATTATGCCCTTTTGACTAACTCTCAACTAGAGTTGACTAATTGGGATTAATTCCACATAGTTGCCATGTTTGTGGTCCATAACTAGGATAGGAATCTTAAATTCCCTAATTCTTGCCAAGAGTTTCCATTTACATTCCTTGCATGTTTATTTGCTTTCTTGCTATTTATTTACATTACTTGCCCTCTCTTGCTATCCTCCAACCCCCCATTTTCCCATAGCCAATAATTGAACACTTCATTACAATTCATAGGGAAAACGGTCCGAGGTTGAAGTACTCTTAATCTCGGTTATTTGATTTGAATTTAACATTTGATTGATGGCCAATGGTTGGGTTTGGACTATACTTATAACGAACAAATCCTATTTTTAGTGCAAAAATCCAAACCCATGCTTTTAGTCATTGTCATTCATCGTAGTAGTTCATATCTTCTTCCTCGTCACCATCATCAAGAATTTCAGGTGGTTCTTCATCACCATCGTCTTCGTCATCAGGGTTAACTTTATACTCCTCCATCATTGGATCTCTGATAGCAGAACCATCATGACTTTCAACACCATCATCTATTAAGTCAACATTACGAACTTTAACATTAGACCCCTCCTAACTACCCTCAGGTGGCATATTTAGATCGACCATAGTCCTTCTAATAATTCGTCTAACACCTCCACTCAACGAACTATCATCGACAGTATCTGCAGATGATCCTCGGCCACCCACTTCAACGAGATACACGAATAATTCCAACAGATGAATATTTGTCCATCGGTTGTGCCACGACCTTATAAGCCGTACGTCCTCGTCATCGCGCAAATGGTACCTAATTCAAAACAATAAAAATATTTCTCACAACCGTGGTCTGATACATATAATAATAACAAAGACAATACAACTGTAATATACCTTTTATAAAATAAACTGCTATCTACTTCGGTCAGATATTTGTAGTAAATTTTTTCACCATTTTTGCCTCTTGTTGCCTGACGGATTACAATATCAAATTCTTCAAAGCTGTTAAACAGTCAACTTCCGGTGTCATATAAATAATTATCGGTTGCCCCGATCTAAAAACGATAAAACCTTCTTCATCATACACAATTTCACTATCATAATGAATGGATAACAATGGATTCCTTGACATCGTAGAGAAAATGTCAACAGTAAGAGAAAGAAAATAAACAAGGATATTGTGCTTTTCTGATCTACTCTCCAGCAAACATGCTTTTATCTTGAAAATCTATCATATAGTTCGGGGGGATATGGTAAACTCTATATAAATTAACTCTATAATTTATATAGAGTTCGTCGCGGACACGGCGAACTTGCCCTTATTACAAAAAAATTGTTGAAAAATAAAGCTGAAATATCTTGTTTGGAAAAATATTTATTTTTTAATTTTATTTAAGAAAAAAATTCAAAAATTATTTATCAGACAAATAGGTCCCTAAAAAATCATATATTAGGTAAATAGATCCCTAATAATTTTATTTAACAGTCAGCTAAATCTTTCTATTTTTTTGAAACTAGATTTTATACACATAAATCTAATACTACTTTATAATCATTTTCCTTACACAAGCATAATGACAGATATGTAATTATCCTCACAAGACTACAAATATAATCACAGTAATACAAATATAATTACAACAATATAAACATAAATAATGGAAATATAATTACAATACAAATATGTCTAGGCCATATTAAAATTCAAATTTTTATAACCTACAAAAATAAACCATACAGATATAAGGATGTTGTGACAAGTGAGGATGCTACTGGGCTCAAGAAAGACAGGCTTGGAGAGACTTCTGCAACTTGTTGGATGGGCTGATTGAAGGAGCTGCAGCTCCCATTGTAGAGCCAGCTACATTGCAGATACTATTTAGTTTTAGGGAGGTGGGAAACTGGGCTCTCTTATGTCCCTTTTTTTTTTGTAAATAGCTGGTTAGTTTCATCATATTATTTTTTTTGTTATCATTGTTATGGGTTCATTTATATGCATTCAACTGTGTATATAGATTGGACTCTTTTATTGGACAAAACATGAGTAATTATAACATCATAATTTGTAATTGTATTTTAAGTAGTTAGCAACTGCATGAAATGCATGGTTAGAATAACGAAGATTCTGTTAACAATTAAATTTATAAAGTTAGGATTTGGATCTTTTAAAGTTTGAGTTTCACTTTAGAGAGTAAAGTGTGATCTCTCACCATTGATTTTATAGGTGGGACCAAGAATAAATATGAAAGAGAAACTATTCAAAGGTAGAAGATCAAACTTTACTCTCTAAAGTGAAATTCAAATTTCAGAAGACCTAAATCCATAAAGTTATTATGTATTATATAATTTTACTTTTTATTTAAAAAATTGAGTAAGTAATTATCTTATATAAATAATTAAATTATTAAACTTAAAAATAAGAAACAATTCTTAAATTGAGAAGAATATTATTATGGGAATCAATTTTCGATAAATAAATTTTTAAACATTAAAATTTTTTTTTCACTGTTTAAATATTTTTTTAAATTTTTACATCAATTAACATATTAAAATATTTTAATATTTATAATAACGTCAACCTCTAATTAGATGTTGAAAAAATTGTTATATATTATAGTGTAAATATGCTTGAAAGTAAATTATTGTAAATTTTTTTATGATATTAAAATTATAACATATTAATTGAATTCATTAAAATGATTATATTTTATATATTTTATTCATGAATATATTTTAAATACATATAACAAAGTTATTTATATTATTTTATAACATATTTTTTAACGATATGAAGCATAAAAATATAACTTGCTGTTACAATAATACTCGATAAAGTAATATAATTTAGAAAAATAGATTTTTTTTATATTTTATCGAATCTAAAATAAAAAAGAAAAATTTATAAGAACGAAAATAACTTTTTATATAAGAAGCACTAATTAACATTTTTAATTAAAAGAAAATACTACTCATGATTATATATGTTACTAAATATACAATATTATTATAAAAATATTTTTGTTTTGGATGCGCCCTTGGCTATAAGTTGGGCCCTTAGCTATAAATAGACCCTTTTATGTTCTCTAATGAATACAATTATTAATAGAATCATCTATAATTCTTCATATTCTCTTGTCTCTTTTCTTTTTCTCAAATCCTAATCTTTATTTTGCTATGTATTATTGATATTATTATTCTTAATTATATATTTACTTGCTTTTATTTATTTTTACTAATAAAGCTGTCATGTAAAATTTGCAAAAGCTTGAATTTGCCACGCTTGATTTAACAGGTATGAATTACTTACAACGGGAGCTTGATGCTGAAACCTATTTGGTGTCCAAAATACCTCGGGATACCATAAAAAAAAAACTAGAATCATCAAGCAAAGGGAGAAGACTAAGGGACTAATTTTTCTACATCATCACCTTCATGAAGGGTTGAAAGTAGAATACTTGACTATTAAAGATCTACAAGAATTATGGACAAATTTAAAAGAAATATATAAATACTAAAAGACTGTATTATTGTCTAAAACTCATTATGAATGGATACATGTAAGGCTACAAGATTTGAAAACCTTCTGTGAATAAAATTATGCACTTTTCAAATTAAGTTCTCATCAGCTGAAATTGTGTGGCTAAAAAGTCATGGATGAGGACTTAATGAAAAAAAAAATTTCACATTCCATACTTCCAATGTACTATTACAAATTGTGCAACGTTCTAGCTTGATTACATACAAGACAAAGAAATATAACTCATAATCACGCCAACTATACAATCAAAACATCAGCCACAACTCTCCCAAAGGAGGATATATTTTACTCCACAAATAAGACATAACCACTACATTGAAACTGTTTTAATATAGAATGACCAAATAAAATATAACTCTCTCAATTGAAGACCTTTAATGGCCCTAAACTATAAGGACCCAACCTAAGTATATATCCTATAATGAGCAAACTATTTTTTCCACCGATGAAAATCTCAACTACTCCAAGCTAAAGGTGAAAATCGTACATCACTTACCCCAACAGCAACAATCCATATATTCATTCATAACTGTATCTCATCATCCGTCTAAAAATACACACCTCCTATCGAACCCAAGCAATAATGTAAACCTTCAAGTACCCACAACTATATGATTCCACAAACTAATCCCATCAAGCAATGTTTAAAGTGACAAAGAGCAAATTATTATAATTAAAAAACACATTATATCATTGGTGAATTCATCAACAAATTCACAAGAAATAAAAAAAATTATTGACTTAAACTAAACCAACAACAAATATTCGATCATCTTGTCTTCTAGTTAACTGACTTAATTTAATTCATCTGTTTCTTCGTTGGATGAAAAACAAAGTTGAACAATGTATTTCTTTCCTTAACAAAGCTCACCAATTTTAACTTTTCTGCTTAACTTAAAAACAAAAACTAACAAGCTATACACTATCTTAAGTACAATAAGGTTCTCCGCACAATTGTTAACAAAAGGGTAAAAACCCTTTCCAGATTTTAATGGCATGAATTAAAAAAGAAAAAATAATCATGTGTATTATAATATCAATAACATATCAAGATCTAATTATAACTCATTTACAAGCTTCATTATATTTTACATATATGGCCTGTCCCTATGAAACAAAAATTTGAAATTACCATGTGTATGTGTCTAGTGTATATGAAGGTGCCCATGCTTAGGAGAGTGCTACAAGTCTTCAACTATACAACAGCTCTAATATTTAGAGGCAATGAAGCAAAGAACATTCCATTCTGAATAAACCAAGTAGTTTATAATAAAATACATGGAAATAACTTATTAACTCAATATCTATGGAGAACATCTGAACCATCAAAATTCATAACTGAAGATGACAAAAACCTAGATAGGTAGTAGAAGGAAGAGCCTTCTCAATAACTATGTATTCATTATCATGCCTACCTTGTTAGTAGTGCCCATAGCAATAAAAATTTTCAAAATCCAGAATCATGATACATATATTAAAATTTAATTCTCTATACTTATTCATATTGTAATTACAGTACTTATTCTTTGATTTTTATGCCTTTTCACTTATATTTTGTCTAAAAAAAATACTCTTACAATTTGATTCCAAAATTACTGACTACAAAATTAAAAGATTTGTTATCTTAACTAATCTTACATCGATTATTTTTTCACACATAAACAATGATGTAGAAGAACAAAAATAAATTATGTTCTAAAAAATACTATAGTTGTTATGTATTTCTACTTTAACAAACCTAGAATTACATAAACAAATATATTTGTTTTGAAATGATGAAAATGCATGTGCTAATAATGTAAGGAGAATAATTGAACATAAATGAAGAGGGACGGTGGGCAGAGCGCTACTGACCAGGATGAGCAGGTAGAGCACCACGGCTCTACGGCTACAATGAAGAAGCTGGCGATTGGTGAACGAGGAAAGGACCTTGACCATGAAGGACCACGACGAACACACGCAAATCCCAATCGCCATCGACAGTGATAGTGAGAAGATCGGTGGTAGCGGTCGTGGTGGCAGAAGCTAGGATTTGCTTTGATGAGATGAGAAGAGTGAAGTGAAGACCCAACTTACTTGCCTTTCATCCACTTTTTTTGGAGAGACCAATAAGGGCCCAAGTCACGAACCTGTTACCAACGAAACCCAACTCAATGAAACTCATTCCAATTCACGCTACCAACTCAGCTCACTCAACCATGAGCGCTAGTAACTTGCTGACAGCCTATTCCATCCTGCAAAAAGGAGACATCACGTGTCAACAGGAGATATAAGGAGAAGGAATATCTATATATCTATATGAAGTTATATCTGTACACTAGAGTAACCCTAAAATTCTCTAACACAAGTACGTTTAGGCTTATAGGTCTTAATGTAAATAGATTTTTTCGTTGGATCTTGATCTAGTGAGTTATTTTGATTTGAAGAAAATATTTAAAGAGTTTGGCTATCATGCATACAAGATGTATTGGTATGATCCAAAAACTCTTAATATGAAAGTAGACTTACATCCTATATATGGAGACAAGAAAATTAGAGAGATGTGTAATAAGAAAACATACTTGTGTTAGGGAATTCTAATATGGCTTAAACATATTTGTATTGTTATGATTATATTTGCACTTGTGGTGATTATATTTGCATTATTTATGTTTATATTGTTGTGATTACATTTCTATTACTGTGATTATATTTGTAGTTTTGTGAGATAATTGCATACCTGGCACTCACTACAAGAAAAATACTGAATATCATCAGATTTAGTGTCGGATTTAGCGTCGGATATTAGCGGCGAATTTGCTGGCAGATTTTGGATCGAATACAAGGTAGCTTAGATTTTCTGAAAATGTTTACCATCGGATTTTATATTCCGACTATGATTAGTGGCATGAAATATGATTTTGTTGGCACCACAATTACCTGTGAATTTACTGTCGGTTTTAGCTGACGGTAAATGGATTTAATGAAATGCTTATTTCACCAATTTTCCGTCGAATTAATCTGATAGTAAATCTGACGGTAAAGTGGTATAAGATTCAAACGCGAACCCTTCCTCCCTCACTTGTCCAAGTTCACTCTTTCTCTCTCCTCTGGCTCTCTCTCTCTCTTCGCTCTCGTGTTCCATTGTGGATGGAGGTGCTGCCGACATCGCTGTCACTGCCGAAGCCTCTGGTGCTACCATCGCTGGATGTTGTCACCCCTGGAGCTGTCAGTAACGGCTGGGGAGGTTTATTTAATTTTTTTAATTTATAAAATCGCAAATTAAATCCAACCCAAACTGCTTGAAATTGGATCGGATCGGATCATATTTTTTTTTTAAAATCATCATCCAATCTAAACTGCACCACAAATAAAATTAGTGTTATTTGTATGTTTAAAAATGTTACATAATGAGAGTTGAACCAAGGACCTTCATCACGTGCAAAAGGTTTTTAGCCACTAAACTAAGTTTATCAATTTGTAATATTAATACTTTTATTTCTATATAATTCATTTATCATTTAATGAGATATAAATACAACTTTAACAACCCTACTTGCCCTCAATCCATTCATATTGCAAACCTTATTTCACAGCCCTCAGTGGCTCAGCCCCTCAAGAACCCCAATCAATCTAAATCTCTCTACAATCTGATCGCGTCTACCCCCACTCTCGTCGCTGCGCTACTCACCTTACCCGTGTCTGCATCAACTCACGTTGCCGGTGGTATTGCAGTCTCCCTTCACTCTCATTGCTGGCTCTGCTGCACCGTACTCGTGTCGCCAGCTTGCTCGCGTGCTTCGTTCTCCGTCAACTTGCACGTGTCACGTCGTTGACTCTGCTGCACCCTACCCTATGCTTCGTTCCTTTGTTCAGCACCTACTCGTGCTAAAACTCTAAAAGTATGTTTATCTGCCTTCAAAACTGAAATTCATTTATTATTTAATTTGATTTTTATTTGTGTTTATGGTTGTATGATTTTTAAATGACCTTGTGATTGAAAATTTTTATTTGGACTTGTTGGAATAGATGCTGAGAATTTTTTTTAAGTTTATATAAAGATGAATGAATCAGAGATTTTAGCTTATGAAAATTCTCAATAAACAGAGATAAATAAACAGATTAATGTTAAATTTTGTTAAGTTCATATGTAGATTTTAATTTGCTTTTAATTTTAATTTGAGTTCATGGCTTTATGGTATTTAAGTACATATGCATATTTTAATTTGGGTTTGAGTTCATGGCTTTATGGTGTTTAAGTACATATGCAAATTTTAATTTGAGTTCATGTCTTTATGTTGTTTTTGTTATATACATATAAATTATTTATCATCAATTTTTATTATTCTAAAGAATTTATTTAAACTTTAAGAAATTAGAGAGAGAAATTTATTTGTAAGTGTTGTTTCTGTTTCTGTTACATTAATATATTTGTATATCTGTACAAAGCGTATTTGAACATATATTTGTAGGGAATTCACTTCGAAATGTCAAGTACCAACATAAGATGTGGTTGCAGAAGAACAACAACAAAACCCTCCGGTAGAAACAACCGCTAATTTTGTTCCAGATGAGTCCACTTCGATTGACAATAGCAACAAATCGAGCTTGAAGAGTGTTTATTGACAATACTTTATTCACTTTCAAGAGGAACAAAGAGTGAAAGGCAAAATGTAACCATTGCAAATTTGTTCTTGGAACTAATATAAGAAATAGGACTACAAATTTGAAGAATCATGTACTTCACTATTGTAAAAGGATCAAATTAGCAAACTCTAGGTAATCAACAATTGCTGATTCATTGTCTAAACATGCAAAGAGTGGTATGGATGCTTTCATATTTGATCCATCTTATTCAAGACGGTGAATTTCCAAGGCTATTTGTATGCATGAGTACCTTTTACCTTTTGTGGAATATGCTGGAATGAAGAAAGAATATACATCAGTGCAACCAACCTTTAAGGTGCCTAACCGAAACACAATCAAGAAAGATATTTTTGAAATGTATGATTTGGATAAGCTTAACATGACTAAGCTAACGAATGGAAATGATAGTCGAATAGTAGTTACAACCAACATGTGGACTTCCAACCACTACAAGAAATGTCGTTAAAATTGATGGCCAAATCGATGGTTAAGCCGTCGATAATATTGAAATTCGATGGCAAAATAGACGGGGCAGTTGGTCGCTATAAAGCTTGTCGATTTTTCAAAACGCTAATAAAATCGACGTTTGTTCCGTCTGTAATATGGGTGTGAGAATTTTACATTCTTAATAAAATCGACAACATTGCCGTCGATATTATTATTTAAAATTGACGTCTTCTTTGTCGATAATTGATTCAATAAAATCGACGGCCTTCGTATCAATATTTAACTCAATAAAATCAACAACACTTTTGTCTATACTATGTTTAATAAAATCGACGACAACGCCGTCGATATCTGATTGAATAAAATCGACACAGTTGCCATCGATTTAATTATTCGCATTTGTCTATTTTAACTTTTAAAAGCGACAACTTTGCCATCGATTTTAATAGTTATATGTTTTAATTTTTTTTCTATTTAAAAAATAGTAAACCGTTAATACAAATAAACTTTTAAATATAAAAATAAAATTTATACATAATATTAGATAACAAGATAAATAAATTTTTAAATATAAAAATAAAATTTATACTAAATATTAGATAATGAATTTACAAACTTATCAAAATAATAAATAACCCTCTAACATAAAGACTCAAGACAAGATAAATAACTAAACTTAGACTTATATTCGTTTAAATTGCAATCCACTAATAATACAAAATATTCAAAGTAAAGTAATTAAATAACCTACTCATACTCGTCTAAGTAATCATTTGAGTCAACAAAATCGTTAGAATCATCCTCCCTTTGAGAACTCTATGGTTGTCCTGATCACTGCAGAATAGGTGAGAGTTTTCTACCTAGGCCTCCCCTTTCGGCCTCAGCCACGGCCACAGCCACGATCTCCGTCTCTACCAATCATATCCTATACACATTAAAATAAGCAAGTTATTATCCATAACATAACCGATACAAGATATATGAATTAACAAATTAACAAATTTATTAGAAATGTGCAATTAAAGTAAAATCAGCTAGTAATGTCATCAGCTAGTAGTAAAAAACAACGTGTTTTGGGAGATATGCCACAAATGAAATGGCTCCTACCTTGGCTTTATATGTTTGATACATTGTATTTAAAAATTTGACTATAAAAACACTTGTTCATATTAATTAGAGTACTAGACCTGAGATAAATGAATACTAGTATTTCCATAGGAATAAACTGGCCAAAGATTAATTTGGACGGACAATGAAATTTTCTAATGTCATGTACTAAACCATAAGTATTAGAAGAGAAGAACGTCGCAAACAGGCAAGCTACTCATAATTTATACAAGGTAAATAACTAATCTGAGAGGTAACTCTAAATGTTTGAGAAGAAATGGAAGTCACGTTAAAATAAATTTTATAATTATAAAGCATTCATTTAAAAGAAAATAACAACAATTTATGAGAAAATTAAAAGTTGTTTTGATAACCATAAACGATGTTGGGGAAGTTAATCCAAATAAATAAAGGAAGAGTCAATAACAAAATAAAAGATGGCATGAACTTGAAGCTGCAAAATGGTTCATCATCACAATTATAACCACAATATCATCATGATCATAATGATAACAATAATAGTTTTCATTCATAGCCAGCACCGATTGAAATGGTGGTCGGAGACAGAGCTGTTCCAAGAGCCACAGTCAGGCCGAGAAGCGGCGCAGTGACCGGATCAATGCACAGCTTACAAGTCTAAGGAAACTAATTCTAAAATCTGATAAGGTACAATAGCTCATTTTAATTTTAGTGTGTCTTAAATACTATATAAACTATAAGGTATTGCCATTTGAAACAGGGCATAGTTAGTTTCAATAATACCATGAAAAATATATGCTGACTAATAATAATGCTTAAAAAAATAATAATGCTTCTTGAAACAATACATAAAGGTTTTTTCATTGTTATTAGAGCTTATTAGCTAGCTTTTACGTGTTCTGATAATTTGCCTCTCAAAAACTGGCCTATAAACTACAAATAGTTCAAGTTTGCAATGAAAAAATAAATTAAAGGGACACATTATATAATTGATCAAGGTAAATAGATTAACTTATATATAAGTGCATAAAGTATGTTATCTTGATTCAAATAAAATTAAATCTAGAGATGGATATGAAGAGGCGGATAGAGTGAATCTAATGTGGGAAGAGGTAATATAAGTGAAATTATGTCAAGGTTCCCTATCAAATAATCTCTCTTACCTTGTGAATGCATGGTGTTGACCTATATGGGCACACAATAAAAAGCATGTCAAAAATAAAATAAAGGGGAAGCAATTGGAAAAGAAAGGAAGGGTAAAGCAAATGAAGTACAAAGAATAGAAGCAAAATCAAAAAGGAAGGCTTGAGACTGAGACAAGTACTACATTTTTTTTAAAATATGGCAATGGCAATAGCAATGGGCATGCACAGAAATATTTATTTTTATTATTACAAAAATATGAATACTATTTTTGTTTAGAAAAAAGAAAAGAGAATCAAAAATCACATAAGTGAAGCCATAAGCTAAGGACCTAAGGTGGTATCTGAGACAGTGACCTAACTATGAGAGTGTTGCAGTGCAAAATAGTGGTGGTTCCTTTCTGCTAGGTTCTCCAGTGACCCCCTCTGGCCCCTGCGTGGTGATTATTCAAAAATTCAGAGTGCTGGACCACCAATCCATTCATCCAAAGTCTCACTTATTCTTGGTTTCATTGCTTCCAGTAAGAAGTAAATATAAGTAGTGAAACCTCTTTTTGTCATGACTTCATTATTGCTAGCTATCCTATTAGCTACCACACTCACTACTACTTAACAAATAAATAATAAAGTATATTCTGTTATTGCTTGATGTTGAGTAGCATATTAGTTAATGTCAAAATAATAATTATCTTGACACTTTAATTAAGCTAAGTGTTCCTCTGCTATATATATGAGTTTAATTACCTTGAGTGACTTTATTAAAAATTAAGAAAAAGTTGTAGAATGGTTACAAAGGTACTGAAAGTGCAGAGAAGTTGATACCTGAGGAAGTAATGAGCATCCTTTTGCAGTCTTCCTAATGGAGGGGTCAGAGCTTTCTGCAAAGGAGCATTAGAAATAATATTAACATCTGTAATTGTAATAAATAAAGCATCCTTATTATGTATGCTATAGCCATCTTATGTAAGAAGAAAAAATTAATTCAAGAGGATGCTATCTAAATTCTAAATTACCTGAATCCTACTAAATCTTAAGAAGATAAGGGAAAACTTTTTGTTGCAATCTTCGGAAGAATGGTTAAAGCCAAAACACAAGAGTTAACAATAAGCAAATCAAGTCTAGAAATGATTACATTGAAAATCTCCAATCTCACACATAGAAAGTCAGGAAAATCTAATCTTATTGATTTCAAGTGCATTCAGTTATATCCATGATATATTAGATTAGTTTAAAATTAGTTTAACAATCATAATGTGAGTTTAATAGTTAGAGTCATTTTTTATGAACCAGCCTTGAACAAGCCACTTATTTCACATAGTTTTGTTGTTCAACTTTCCTAGGATCATTTCAAGGCATGTAAATCAAGCACAATGACATCTTACAATTTATAAATTTCGGTCACGAACTTCATATAAATAACTCCAAACAATAAAATTCTAGATAAAACATGAAAGATGCAAAATGAAGGAATAAAAAATGAAACCTCGAATGATAGAGGAATTAAAAATGAAACCTCGAATGATGGAGGAATTAAAAATGAAGCATTAAAAATGAAGCATGCCGGAATCGTTTCCAGGAGGAGAATCAGTCCGGGGAGCTTGAGGTGGGCTGGGGGAAGCAGCGCGGCAGCTGAAACGGCGTCGCCAGAGGAGGACGGTGGTGGAGAGTGGGTAAACAGAAGGAGTGAGTGAAGGAGAGAAGAAAAGGAGGTTCACGGAAGAAGAAGAAGAAGGGGTAACCGTGACGGAGGAACGACGGCAGTGGAGAATGATGGTGGCGCAACCGTGAATTTAGGGTAGAACAACGAGGAATTGTGTTTCTGGTGATTGGGGAATTTGGGGATGAAACGGGGAATTTGGGGGAATTGGGTTCTGAACTTTGGACGCGGGGGAGGATGCGGGTTTTTGGGATTTTAGTGATAAAAATCGACAGACAATTTGTCGATTTTAATTTTAAAAAAAAGCAACACTCTAGACGTCTATTTTATACTTTAAATTTACACCGTTCGCTTAATTTTAGAAAGCAATCTAGATCATTTATATTTATCGACGGTAAGTGTTGTCGATATTTTAAATAATAAAATCGACGACATGTTCATCGATTTTAAAATAAAAGTATTTTTCACTCCTCTTTCGTCGACAGTATGACGATAGTAGTGCTAAGGTTAATTCATTATAAAAATATCGATGGCATGGCTGTCGATTTTAATATTTTATTTTTAATTACATATTTTTGACAATATCGATAGCTTTGCTGTCGAAAAATATCGACGGCAGAAATAGCCGTCGATTTTTGGCGTCGAAAAAAAGGATTTTTCTTGTAGTGAACTAAGAAAAAAAGATACATGGTTGTCACGACACACTACATTGATAGTTTATGAAATTTGCAAATGGTGTATTAAGGTAATCTTCTAAATTATACTTCTAGTATTTGATATGACTTTTAATATTTTTTAAGTAAAATTAATTTTTTTTAGATAATAATTGAAATATTTTTTTTAAACGATTTTCAGTTTTACTCATGTTCCCGCTCCTTATACAAGTGAAATGCTCTCTAATGCATTAATGAAAATTTTGTTAGAGTGGAATATAAATAGAAAATTGTCAACTATTACATTGGATAATTACTCTACTAATGATGCTATGGTTGATGAGTTGTTAGGGCATTTAGATTCAAAATATTTATTATTGGGGTTCTATGTTGCATATGTGTTGTTGTGCTTGTATCTTGAAGCTAATTGTGAAAGATGGTTTAAATTTAGTTAAGGAAAGTGTGGAAAAAATTCATGGTAGTGTAGTGTGTTGAACTTTAATCCCTAAGGGTGTGTGTGGTTGGGAAAATTATAAATAATTTCTAAAAATTTTAAGATGGAAATATCATATTCCCATATTTGGTTCAAAGTTTGAAAAGTTATTCTCAAACAAGTTTGATTTAAGAAAATCAAAATAACATCATTTTAATTCCTACCTTCCTTTTAGGTTATTTGATTCACATGGAAATAGAATATGAGTAACAAAGTAATACTTGAACCACACACACCCTAAAAAACATGAAACCTTTGTGAGTTGGTGTAGTAAGTCAAATATTCAATTTACAAAAAAGATAATTCTTGATTGTCTAACTAGATGAAATTTCACTTATATGATGTTAGATACTACATGGTTGTACCGAAATACGTTTCCTTGATTAAGACAGAAAAGTCCTAATTACAAAAGTTTGCCGAGCAATGAGAAGTGGAGCATTGCTAAAGAAATTTGTGGTAAATTAAAATTATTTTATGATGTGACACAATTATTTTCTGGTATTCAAGTTTTAACAGCCAATATTTATTTTAACAAAGTATGTGATATAAATATTGTCTTGAAAAATGGTCTACTTTTCCAAATCTACTGATTAGTAATATGACATGTAGTATGAGAGTAAAATTTGATAAGTATTAAGAAGAAATTCATGGCATGATAGGTGTTGCTTGTTATTCTAAACCCTAGGTATAAGCTTGCTAGGCTTATGTATAAATTCTCAATGTTATATCAAAATCAAGATGAGTGCTCAAGTAAGATTGAGAGGATCAAACAGATATGCTATGACTTGCTTCATGAGTAATAACAGAATCTGTCTAATTCAAGTAATGCATTTGAGGATTCTACATAAGAGCTACATATGAATGCAAAGCAAGATGATGATGTTGCTTATCAGTTGTATATCAGACAAAAGAAGAGGAAAAATGGTTCATTTGTGAAGAGTGAATTTGATCATTATATAAAGAGAGATATTCATCCTTTGAGTGCCGACTTTGATATTTTATCTTGGTGGAAAGTGAATGGGATAGATGTTCATCCTAATGCACGAAACGCACACCTCAAAATCCTTAATTCACAAGCTCCAAGCCTCTACCAATTAGATTTCTAGCTCCCAATACTCAAACTCAATCCTCCAACTACATCAATTTGGTTTCAATCACTTATATACAAGGTTCTAAAAATTGGACTGGACTGACCGGTTCAATCGGGTTAATCAAGAATCGGTCATCTGGTCGATCCGGTTCATCGGCAAGACTGCTTTGCAAAAAACCGGTGAAAAAACTAACCAAACTAGTGGTTAACCGCCAAACCAGACAAATTGGCTGGATTTTAGCAAGCACCGGTTTTCCCAACCAGCTACCAAATGTTGTCGTTTTTTCGCCTTTTTTTAAAAAAAAAAAGGGGGGGATGAAATGCTGAATGAAATTGAACACTGCTGAGTGAGCCACCATCTCCTCTTCAAAGAGTCCCAAGTCCCAACCCTAATTTCCTCTTCGAAGACAGTCACCTCCAACAAACGCCGTATCGAAGTGTCACCGTGGCGGATGAGGCAGCTGTCACCAGCGTCGTTGTCTTGATCTCTAAACTCCGAAGCATCTGGAGTTGGCATCGTCTGGTCATCAGCTTGCTATCCTGGTCATCGGTGTTGTCTGGTCGTCGTCGTCGTCTGGCCTTCTGTGCTCTTTCGTAGTGTGTACTCTAACATAACATCTTTGTTTTTCAATGAATTTTGTTTATTTAGTTTGGACATTTGGTGACAAAACGGTATGAACTGGGTTGTTGATTTGCTGATGTTATTGAGTTCATGGGTTTTTAGATTTTGTTTTTAATTTATTTTTTATTCAGTTAGGAATTTAGGGCACGCAGATTTCAATTTAGAGCTTCAGATGCAGAGTTTTTTAGTTTTTCTTCAGAACGTTAACTTACATATGTGACCATTAAGTATTTATGTATTTGATGAGTTGGACAAATCAATCTTTAAGGACAAAGTACAAAAATATTTCCCAAAAAATTAAAAAAATTTAAAACAGTCACCGAAAAATTTTAAAAATTTTAAAAATTTCAAAACAGTACCTTCTAATGTTTTTAATCTTTTTGCAAAAGTAAATATCTTATAATATTTTTATTAATTAGAATAATAAATAAAAATATAAAAAATAACAAAATGTATAATAAAAAATAATTTTATTTATTAACCTAAAATATCATAAGAAATAATATTATTTAATCATTAATCTATGATACTTATATCGAAGTGATGTAGAAATCTTAATAATAATAACAAAATCTAAAAAGTCATTATATTATAAAAGTCATTATTTATATACCTAAACTTCTAAGATATTAACACCAAATAAACTTAGAAAAATATTCCTAAGTAAAAAAAATTATTTTTTCTTTACATAATTGCTAATTGTGGAAGCACAAACAATTTTAACTATAAGACTATTTTTTACAATATTACAATTAGTGAATCCCAAAATTTTTTAAGAAATATGAATAGAACACTTGAATTTGCCAAGATATTTCTTCTGTAAGTATTGCAAAATATTACGAGCTTGACATTAAAATTTGTAAATTGTTCACATTGACTTCATAGTTGACCAAAATTTAAAAATTTGAATTCATAGATGACTTGATTCCCACTCCAACAAGAGTGGATAATAGTAGCAAAAAATTAGCAGTTATTTTTTAAACCGCCACAAAAACGGCAGACCGTTGGGTATATATTATTATTATGGACTTTGCTAAGTAGACACTGATTTTTGTGAACAATATGAATAATGAATTTTAAAATTGGCCTAATAAAATAAAAATACACTACACTTCCTAATTACTCACCTAAATTTTAATATTAGAATAACCATCTGCACATCTAGTAAATTGAACATCCAATATATTTATTGTTCACATTATTTAATTTTTTTATTGTCTACTTATATTTTTTCTATTATTATTAATTTATTATTGTTATTATTAATATTATTATTGTTGTTGTTATTATTAAAACACTAATACCAGCTATATACTGGGATCAAAGTTTCTTGATCGACTCACCATGGTTAGATTATAATTTTAACTGTGTGTCTGGTGTTAACGATGTTTAAATGGGTCTTTTTTTTTAATAACCCGAATTGACAGTAAATTTTTTGGTTCACAATTTACGGCCGGTTGATATCACTCATCAGATCGTTCCAGATGCAATACAAATTGATTATTCTGTGTTTGAGATGAAAGGGAAAAAAAAAATCCTCTCTGCTGTAGTTACCAAAGCAGTTTGGCCAGGGTTATATGTTGATCCTGAAAATATTTTTTCGTTCCAAACCAAGAGACAGGAAAATTTTGTTGACCGTCTTAAATACATATATATAAGGTGGAAGTGTTTCTTGCTATCCATGGACGTTGCAGGTGTTACATGAAAGTAGAATTAGGGTATGCATAAGAAAAAAGGAAAAAGTTAAATTGATGGCTATTTTTTTTTTTTGTTATGGAAGTAAAAGTAGTTATTTATTTTAATATTGTAATTTTTTGTATTTTTTAAAATTGTGAAAAGTCTGTACTTTAAATTTTTTTATTTTTTTAACACAAATTGAACAGTCCAATTTGTGTACCTTTCACAAATTGAACGGTCCGATTTGTGTACTTCTAGAAATTGTATGGTCCGATTTCTATACCTCTAATAAATCGGGCGGTCTAATTTCTATCTCTCTAATTAAACGACTCCACATTTAAAAATAACACCCCAATAAATCACATTTTAAAAAAACATTATTACTACTCCAATATCAAAAATAAAAAGTTCTAAATTGACTGGGACATACATAAAATGATCAATAATTTTAGACATGGTGATTTTCCAAAAACTGTAGGAACCATTAGGCGGGAATTGAAGATGCGTGTTTTAGGGTCTAGGGTGTAATTTTTAGGGTAATGCTATTGTGCTAAAGGAAAAAATTTTTCTCATGTGCTGAAGAGGTGTGGCACTAGAACAAAGGTGACGCGTGTCTTTTATATTGATAGATAACTTTTGTGTTAAAGCAGTATATGTCAATATCATGAATGTTAATTATATTAGATTAATTTATTTTTAAGGATGATAATTTATTTGTTGGACTTTATTAATTTTGTAAAGCGTTCAACTTTAAATTTTGTGTGAATATTATCTAGCAGGTAAAAATTAGTCCATGAAATAATAAACTAAAATAATAATAATAACAACAATAATATCCTTTTA
>NC_029778.3:19517153-19534854 GCF_000817695.3 Arachis duranensis | reverse complement strand
AATATATAATATTATATTAATTATATAATTTTTAATTTTTAACTTATTTTTTATTAAATTTTTAGATTCGTTTCTATTTGAAAGTAAAAATATATTTATTATTATATAAGTTAAATATGAGAATATATATAACAAAAATATAGTTTTAAATAAAAATTAAATTATTATTATTATTATTAATTTGAAAGAATATTATTGATGTTATTATTGTTGTTTTAATTTATTATTTTATGGAGTAATTCCTATGATCTTACCTGTTGGATAATATTCACAAAAAAATTCAAAGTTGTCAAAACTTTTCAAAATCAATAAATCCGAATAAATAAATTATCATTATTAAAAATAAATTAAACTAATATAATAAATATTCATGATGTTAACATATTATACCTATTTTACTTTTTAACACAAACCCTAAACCCTAAACCTTAAATCTCTTGAGCACATGAAGAAAAATTTTTCCTTCAGCACGGTAGAATTTTCCTATTTGTTAATGTGACACATGTTTTTGTTGGTTTTTGTTGTTATTGGGTATGGGCTGTTTGGTTTTTGATGGAATTGGGTTGGGAATACAAAGTTTGGTCAGAAAATAATTATGGGCCACATAATATGATAAGAATAAAAATAGAAACAAAAACAAAAATCGAAGAATAATTGTAATAATAAATTAATAATAAATTCAAAATAAAATAGTTAGGGTAGTATGTAAGAACAAGCTATTTATCTCTTTTGGTCAATTGGGCCTTCGATTTTGTGTGTGTAAAAGCTATTGAGTTTATTTTTTAGTGTGTCAGAAAAATGTTTAATAATAAAATAAAGGTATTAAAAAAATAAAAAATTTTAGAAGTTATAATTTATATATATTTTTATTTTTTACTTAAAAATAATATTTTTAACATAATAAATAAATAAATAATATTTTTATGTTATTGTACCTAAATATAATTATTAGATAAAAAAATATTTTTACATGAGATAACCAAATATAAAATTACTTTTACTCTTTAATAAAATCTTTTTAAAAAAATTAACTAACTTCTGTTCTAAAGACACATTTTAAAATATAATAATAGAAATTTTTTAATACTTTTAATATATGTAATGTATTGAAAACGTAAAAAATTTCATTTTTATATTAACTTTTATAAAACATTTTTTTATAGTATGCTTATTAGAGTACAAGTTAGCAAAATTCTTTAAAAAAATATCGTTTGAAAACAAAATATATCATAAAAACTCATTCAAACAAGTTTTTCATTTACTTGAACAAAACATTTTCAACCAAAAATTTAATATCCTATTTAAATAAAAAAGCTACAAATTTATTACCGAACTGAAAATTAAATAATATGCCATTTAAATTATTAAACAAATACTTTAATGCAAATATCAAAATTTAAAATTTGATAACTTGAATTATATCTATTTAAATAAATTCATACAAAATTTATTTTCAAAAATTTTTTAATTTAAACATAATTTTTTAATTTAACATAGACTTTCAACAGTTATATTTAAACTCAAAATACTACTTTTAAAAATTTTAATTTATTTAATTTAAAATTAAAATTTATTAAACTTGAAAAATTAAATATGTAAATAAATATTCTTTTTTCAGAAAAATAAAAGTTATTAATTTTCTTTAATGCATAGAACAAAATTTTAAAACAAAATAACATCGGTTTTGAACACTATAGAACAGTAAGAAGCACCTTTTCCCTTTGTACCCTAAATCTTTAACTTCGGACATGTCTTCTCTTTTTTTTAAATATTATAACTATTATTATTGTTATTATCTATTTTCTTGGGTTTTATATTTTAATTGTTTATTATTACCGTAACAGTATTTTCACTATCCAATTTCATTTGTATGCCTAAAAAAATTTTTCATGGTCCAAAACGTTAAACAAAAAACGGATTTCAATGTCAAATATTATGTTCACGCTTTTTTGGCTTCAATAAGGTAACCTCCAATACTTGCTGGGTTCTCAAAAATAGGCCCCATTATTTAACTCCCATCGTTTACATGACATTATTATCATTTAACTAAATTTTGGGCAAACATCATCAACTGATCACCATCAGCTTTGGCGCAGCAAATGTCGGCACTTTAGAGGCAACAAAAACACGTGTCCTCTACTTCAAAATGCCACATACTTTCAGCACCAGAAGAAAAAAAACCTTTTCAGCACCCTAGCAACGACCTCTGTCTATTACTCTAAGTAGAATATTATACCCATAATATTATTATATTATACCCCTAATATTAATCTAAATATGTATTTTATTAAAGCTGGGGCTAGGTTTACTCGATAGCTAGTAGTATGACCTAATCACGATCATAATCATCCTGAATTAAATTTCTTTGATAAATTTTTGTTTAAAGTATAAAACAAGGTCCTTATTACGCAACCATCTTATCACTAATCAGATGGAACTTAACTGTAAAATTCGCGAAATTTATAAATAATTAATTAATAAATTAATAATTATTTAAAAAAATTAAAAAATAAAATTTTATAATTGAAAAGAATAAAAATATTAAAAATAAATTTTGATATTAGTTTTAAAAGTTATGACCTAAAAAGAGTTAATGGGTTTTGTTCCATGTATCATTTGGTTCAATATAATTATCGCATTGAGCTCTTCAAAATCAACTGAACAAAGTGGTAAGTAAATTGAGTTTTTTTCACCTAACCTTCTCCTCTTAAATTTTGAAAATTTTGGGTTTTAATATTGAAAAATTATGTAATTTCGATGGTTTAAGTGAACTTTAGCAACGAAGATTTTTTGTGTTTGCCAAATTGTCTGTGGGTAATGGTAAGGAACCCAAAATCCTTGTGATTTCTTTAATTATATGAGATTAGATATTAAATTTGTGTATGTGTGTGTAATAATGATGCGAAATTAGATGGTATATATAAACAAGATTGCGAGAACTAGACCGGTCAACAAACCAGTAGAATAAATGGTTCAATGATTCAGAGATTCAACCGGAGTTCAACTGGAGTTCAACCGGAATTCAACTGGTTTAATTAAATATAAAATAAAATTATTAAAAATTTAATATATACTTTTAAATATTTAAATTCAATATTTTTTAAATTGATAAAATTCAAAATTTTATAATTTTATATAATAAATTATCCATTAAAAATTCAAAAACATTTTAAAAATCAACATTTATATTATAACTAACAAAAATAAAAAAACATATAATACTACTAACAGTTATTCCAATTTCATAAAAATAATAATAAAAATATAACAACAGCATAAACAACGCATTGAAACACTGCACCATAACACTATCAACTTAAAATCAGAAAAATCAATAACCCAGAATCAACAAGTTAAAAAAAATCAATTTTACAATTTCAAGAAATCATTGAAAAAGATTAAATAAATAAAGACCAATCAAAAGATTCAAAACTCAAAACGGACTAAAAAATTCAATTAACCAACTTGAAACAACAAAAACCTAAGAAGAGAATCTGAAATTCCAATATCCATAAAATTAATTCAGAATCTAATGTCCATACAATAAACTCATAATCCATACAATTAACGCAAGAGTGAGATCATTCATCTCTCGTGATCGAAGGATTGCAACTTGAACTCCTTGCAATGGCTTATTTTTTAGTCCATTTTATTCTTCTTTAGCATAGCTTTAATGGCTTCAGCTTGGAACAAAACAAGAAAAGCAATAACATACTTGATGAACCTAACACAAGTGTTCATGTAATAGAAAAGAACAAAAGCAATACCATTCTTCCAATCAAGTATTCAACAAAAGCCTTCCAATCAAATATTCAACAACAGAAATCCAGAATCTAAAAATAGAAAATTCAGCATCAGTCAAGAAATCCAAAAGCAAAAAAACTAAACATATAAGCAAGATTCAGAATCATATATATAAGCAACAACCCAACTTAAAACAGAAAAATCCAAACTCAACATCCAAACTAAATTCAAGTTCTGAACTCAAATCTGCCCTAAATTATTATTATTATTATTATTGAACTTATATAGCAAAAGTCAATATACCAAAATTCAAAATTCAAAATTCAGAATTCTAACATTAAACTTACATTAAATTTATTCAAAATTACAGAACCTTTAATCCATATAATTAACAAAATAAAAAAATTGAAAAAAGCAGAACAAGAACTCAGATCCTACAAGAAAACAGCTATATTGCCATGCTTTTAAAGCGTGGCGATAATTTTTCACCACGCTTTTTGAGCTACCGCCACGCTTTTGAAAGGGTGGCATCTGAAAGGGTGGCGATTGCTCTATCGCCACGCTTTTTTTGTCACGCTTTTTTACAAATTGGCACTCTTAAAAGCGTGGCCGTATGTATGAGATACGGCCACACTTTCAAAGCGTGGCAATAAAGGGTGATACGGCCACGCTTTCAAAGCGTGGCAATAGCAAGAGATACGGCCACGCTTTAAAAGTGTAGCTACATCCTTATCAAATTAAAAAAGGATACGGCCACCCTTTAAAAGCGTGGCTACATCCTTATCAAATTAAAAAAAAATTCCTCGTATATCCTTATCAAATTAAATTAACAGAACATAGTAAAACCTATTTGCAACCACCAAGAACAATATGTAGAAAATAGTCAAGCAGCTGATCAAACAATTTTATATCATTTAAAAAAATCTGTAATAATATTGGGGATACAAAACAGCGAAAACATCCCAGCTAAAGAAAAACCTCAAGTATGTCATATGTTAAGCACTCATTTATATGCCCTTTCTTTTCTTTGACAGTTTTGGAATCTTGCTTACCTACTGCACCTTCTTTTCATTGACAATTTTGGAATCTTGCTTAAAATCCTTCTATAATGTGGCTCAATAATTCCATTTATCATGTACAACTTTCATTGATTTGGTCCTGGAACTTGTCATACAAAACAGGAACTGACAAGCTTAGACGAACACGTATCAAGAAAATTATTGAAATATCAGCAGCAAATTAACACAGGAAAAAACTATGTAAAAAATATAATATTCATGTATAAAAGCTAAAAAAGTATAGAGCCTGCACATATAGATTTAAGTTAGGAAGTTGAACAGACCACCAATAAAAGATATTACCCACAATGTACTGGCAACCTGATTAAACATGTTCACATACAGATCTATCACCATAAGTACTGATCCCAAAATATCTATGAACACTTCATGAAATATTCAACTCTCAAGGATTCTATATTATAGCTCAACAAAACAACTCCACTTTTAATTCACCTTAATTATCATCCGTTTTCAAAATACTAAAAAAAGGAAAGAGAACTCTCCTTCACACGCTATTGCGTTAGCATTTACAACGTAAATGGGAGAATAAAGGAAAAATAAAAATTAAATTACCTGAAGCGCCTTAAATGAGAGAATCTGAACTCAAATCTTGTATCAGCTGCAGATTTAGAGACCGGCGACCATGAACATGGCGTGGAAAAAGACAAATTCATTCCGAACAGCAACAGTAAACATCCCCATAAATTGTGCACAACACTAAAGTGAAAATGTAGATCAATCTTCATTCCACAGTAAAGTCAACCCCAAAAAACACACAAAACAACATTCAAAATTAGATATCCATTATCAATTAACCAAGAACGAACATGCGTGTTGAGCATGCGATTGACAGAGAGAACGAATCAGGAATTGAGATTCAATGGATCAAGACAGAGAAAAAGCGAACAATTATTGCAAAAACGAAACGAGAAGCGAGCATTTGAAAGCGATTTAGAGGAAAATGAAAATGAAAAGGGAAAGTACTAAAAGTAAAAACAACAGAAAAATCGAGAAAATAAAAAAATAGAAGCGTTGGAAGCAGAAAATCGATCAGACCTTTGGAATCGGAGAGCTTGGAGGAGAAGAGATCGCTGGGGAAATTGATCTTGCCGTTGCCCATGTTTGGTGGAGCTCGAAGGTGAACAGAGAGATCCAAAAAGAACGGAAGAAGAACGAGAAAGAGAAGAAGAGTATGAATATGAAGATGAAGATTAAGAAGATGAAGAAGATTGTGACGAGTGGTTTGGAAGGCGAAGGGCGAAGGGAATGGGAGGAGCTATTCCATGCGAGTGGTTTCGAAGGTGAAAGAGCTCGATTACGGTTAGTGTTAATGGGTTGGGGACCGGGTTGGGGGCTGGGTCATTAGGGTTTTTTTTTAAAAAAACTTTTTGGCCACGTTTTGTAAGCGTGGCCGTAATGAAACCCTCTCGGCACGCTTTTAAAACGTCCCTGTTTCTCTCTACGGCCACACTTTTGAAGCATGGCAGAAAAAAAACCTTTTGGCCATGCTTTTCAAGCGTGCCAAAAGGTTACCAGAATATGGCCACATTTTGTAAGCGTGGCCGTAATGAAACGCTGTCGCCATGCTTTTAAAACGTCCTTGTTTCTCTCTATGGCCACGCTTTTGAAGCGTGGCAGAAAAAAACGTGGCCGTTTCTTTAATCAATTGCCACCCTTACAAAAGCGTGGCCATTGATCCTTTTCACCACGCTTTTGAAGCGTGGCAAAAAAGTGGCCAAATCTCTAATCTATCGCCACCCTCATAAAAGTGTGGCCATTGACCACTTTTGGCCACGCTTTTGAAGCGTGGCAAGAAAAAAGCATGGCCATAGGCCTTTTTTCTTGTATTGTACGTCAACAGTCATTGTTAATGACTAATGAAAAGATACTGTATTATCTAACAAAAATAAATGTTAAAAATTATTTTGTGTATTTTAAAATATGAGAGATTAAAATGTCTAATTTTAAAAATATTAAAGATTAATTTAAATAATTATTCTTTTAAATTTTATAAAAATATCTATTAAGTATTAATTTTTAATATTTACTAGAAGTGCATTGATGTCCCATCTTAAAAAGATAATTTTGTTTTTGAAAATTCAAAAACAAAATTATCTTGATAAAATAATTAAAAATAATATAAAATTCAAGTTGAATAAAACAAATATTAAAATATTAATCTCGTATTTAATCTCAAATTACTGTTTATAATATATCGTTTTATAATTACTAATATAGCATTTTGTTATATTTAAAATAAAATTGAAATAAAAATTTAGAGTTGCTTTGCCTCTTAGGATATATCCTGGATCTTACTCAGGTTATCTTGACGTTGGTCCACTAATATGGAATCTGAAATTTTGCTGACTCATTGTTTTGGTTAACTCTTCGATGTGTTGCTATTACTTACTCTACTCCATTTCTCCAGTGGGCCAACGAACTCATTAGAAATAGAGAATGTGCTTACTTGTTGATCGAGTTAAAACTTATAATTCTAAAAACCAATTTGGGTTGGTCGAGTGATCAGTTCACTCATCCGCTTAAGTAAGTGTCAGGAGTTCGAATCCCGCCTTGTGCATGCAGCAACCCATTGGCTAGTGACAGATCCTTAAATGGAGCTCTAATTCGCGACGGATTAATTCTTGACCTGTCGGGTTGGGAAATACCGTGGGCAACCAAAAAACTTATAATTCTAACAATGAATTATTACATCCTTAAGAAAAGGAATTTATTTAATTTAAGCAAATAAACATAAGTTAATATCATTATTAATTTGTATTATATATATTTTAGTTTCAATAAACAAAATTAAGTTATAATAATTAGTGATAGAATGGTAAAGGGTGAGTGGAGGAATCTGGGAGAGGGTTAGTTCAATAATAAGCTAAAGGCTTTGACGATACCGCTGAGGAGATAGCATAAGGATAATTTTGGGGACATGGACAGTAGGATAAAAAAGTTTGAGGAAGAGATCAAAAAAATTGATGATATGGTTAGTGCTGGTAGTTATGACAGAACAGTAGAGGCTAGACGAAAGGCTCTTGTGACTTGTTGTGCGAAGTGGTATGCTAGAAAGGAGATTCATTGGAAGCAGATGTCTCGGTCCCAACATGCTAGAGATATGGATAAGAACACTAGATACTTCCAAAACCTAGCGTCGGCTAGAAGAAGGAACAACAGGATCGAGTCTCTGGTAATCAATGGCAGATTGGTGAGGAACCAGGCCAGAATAAAGGTTGCAATTACATGTTTTTATAAAGATTTGTACCGGTAGGAATTGGCTCCTACGTTTGGGATCTGCGATGGGTTGGTTAAGCATATTGATGAAGAGGAGGCAACAGTGTTAGAGGTCATGCCATCGCCTGAGGAAATACGCAAGGTTGTTTGGGATTGTGAGTCCAGTAAAGCGCCAGGTAGCAATGGGTACAATATGAATTTTATAAAGAAATGTTGGGGTGAGATCGGCCAGGAGTTTACTACAGCTGTTCTGGACTTTTTCCAAAGTGCGAAGCTACCAACCGATGCTAATGTAACATGGGTGGCACTAGCTCCTAAATTTGTGGGAGCTAAGGAAATCAAAGACCTAAGGCCTATTAGCATGGTTGGTTGTGTCTATAAGGTGATATCCAAAGTATTGGTGAGAAGGATGCATTCAGTGATGCCAGGTTTAGTAGGGGAGACTCAGTCTGCGTTCGTAAAGGGGCGCAAAATACACGATAGTGCTCTCATTGCATGTGAGACGGTCCAATGGCTGAAGGTACACAAGAAGCAGGCGGCAATTATCAAATTGGACTTTCAGAAAGCATACGACAGGGTGAGATGGAGTTTTGTGGACATTGTGTTACAGAAGATGGGTTTCGGTCTTAGATGGAGGGCATGGGTGAAGGAATGTGTGACTACAACGTCTATGTTGGTGTTGATTAATGGGTCGCCATCCAAGCCGTTCAGCATGGAGATAGGTCTAAGACAAGGAGATCCTCTCTCTCCTTTTCTGTTTGTTCTTGTTGTTGACATCCTGCACAGGATGGTGGGTGAGGCAGTCAGGAATGGACGTATTTCTCCACTGTTGGTGGGGAGAGACGGCATAGAGTTATCGCATCTCCAATTTGCAGATGACATGATCTTATTTTGCCCACAGGAAACAGAGACACTAGTGAATTACAAGAGACTATTGCATTGTTTTGAGTGGATGTCGGGCCTCAGCATTACCTTTGATAAGTCAAGCTTGATCTTGATTAACTGTGACTAGGACTGGGTGACGAATATGTGTGGTTTGTTGGTATGTGCGGAAGCTACTCTACCTGTCAGGTACTTAGGAATTTCTCTAGGTGTAAACCCTCGACTGGTGAAGACCTGGAAACCAATCTTAGACAAGGTGGAGGATAAGCTTAGCTTATGGAAAGCAAAATCACTCAACAAAGCTGGTAAATTGGTCCTCATAAAATCTGTTCTTAATAGCTTGCCAGTGTACTACCTGAACTTGTATAAGATGCCAAAGGCGGTTGCAGAAAAGATAATTGGGCTACAGAGAAATTTTTTTTAGTAAAGAAGATGGGAACAACGGTATACCACTAGTGAGATGGGATATGGTGCAAGCTCCGAAAAAGTTAGGTGGTTTAGGTGTGGGGGATGCTTTAATCAGAAATGCATCGCTTCTATTCAAGTGGTGGTGGCACTTTTCGAAGGAAGATTGCCCGTTGTGGAAGAAGATTGTATGTTCTTGCAACCATTTGGACCCCACTTTAATGTTGTCAAAACAGCCATTACCGTTAAGAGGCCCTTGGAAAGACATTTTCCAGCTTAATATTAAAGAGCAACAGGTAAGAGATATGATGATCAGTGGTTTGTCTATGGAAGTGGGGAATGGCAAACGTATTTGATTTTGGGAAGACGATTGGTTACAAAATGGCTCTTTGAAAGATAGTTTTCCAAGACTCTTCTCTGTGTCAAATCAACAAGGATCTGTCATTGGGGACTGTGGGTTCTGGGATGGACTAGAGTGGGTATGGAACTTTCAATGGAGGAGAGAATTATTCTAATGGGAGCTGGCTGCTCAATCAACTTCATAAGCGGCTACAGCTGGCTAAACTGTCATCTGAAAGAGAGGATACAGTTATATGAAAATTTGACAGAACATGTATTTTTTCTACGAACTCTTTTGTACAGGTGATATGAAAGGAGACTCTCTCGGAGGACATTACAAGCTATAGTTTCACCAGTACTATATAGAGAGGATTGGTTCCTCCAAGAGTTGAAATGTTTGCTTGGTTTGTCTTAGTAGGCAGAGTCAACACTAAAGAGAGACTCAACAGACTAGGAATTATACATGATGGTGATAACATTTGTGTTCTGTGCAAAAAAGAAATAGAATTTGTGCATCATCTGTTTCTTGGCTATGAGTTTACATGGTAGGTGTGGTGTGCTTGGCTGACAAGGGCTGATAGAGCTTGGACCATTCCGGGAACTGTCAAAGAGCTGTTTGAGAGCTGGATTGAAGCGTCTGGTCGTAACTCGCAGCAAAAGAAGTGGCTGATAGGGTTCTTTACGGTGATCTGGAATATCTGGCTGAAACGGAATAGCAGAGTTTTCTGGAGCTGCGAGACAGGTGTTGATGAAATCAAGAAGAGGTCGATTTTAAGCTATAGAGAATGGTGTGGTGTTGATCCGTTTGGTTGTTGATGGCAATGCCAGAGATGACAACGGATTAAACCCTACTATATAGTGTCTATTGTTGTCTTGTTTATAATTGTTTAAGAATCCATATGCTCCACTCTAATGTGTTGAGCTCTCTTTTTTCAAAAAAAAAAAAAAAGAATACGATAAGTAAGCAAAATAACTCTTTTTTAATCTAGCTGGCATAGTGTGTGAAATTAAAATGAAAAGTTATTGTGCTATTTTACTCGTATTAACCGTAAAGTTGTGGTATAATACACGAAGAAATAAATATTATTAAAAAATTTCACTCGTTTTTTTTAAGATGTTAAAATAACACTTATTTATAAAATATACACTCGTTTTATAACTTTAAAAAATTAATTTATTTTAAATTTTTTGTATTATTTATTTTTAAAAGAAATTTTTTTTATAAAATACCCTTTAATAAATTTTTTTTGTTGAATGTTATTTACCAAAATTTTTTTTAACAAATTAGATAGTATAGGTTCCATAACGTAAATGATCTAGTTCAGTTTTTTTGGACAAACTTTTAATCCTTCATTTCGTCCAAAAACATTATTATGGAATTCCAAAGTGGAGAGAAGGCTGATAATGCCAAATTTCTTAAAGCTCAAAACCACGTGTGGAATCATATCTTTAGTTTCATAAACTCATAAGTGTGCCAAATTTCTTTACTCTTTTAAATATAAAATCATGTGTTATTCTCTAGTACGATCAAATCATTTTCATTAATCAAATAAAGATATCTTAGTCTTTTTACAATGAATAATAAAAGGTATTTACTAGTTTTAGTCCTTTAAAAATGAACTATAATCATATTTTAATCTTTTTAAGATTAATACTAAAAGAATATTTTAGTCTCTTATAATAAATTGTGTAGATATTTTAGTCTTTGAGTCAATTTCAAATTTTTGTCATAAATTGTTTGTTGATAATATATTATTAAAAAGTCAAAATTTATTTTATTTAATATTTATTAAAATTTCAAAAACTTGTCACCCTTCGAGAATATTATTATAAAGAATCTTTCATCATTTTGGATCTCACGATAACTTGTGCCGTTTGAGTAATAAAGCTATTGGGTTTGTGATTCTATGGTGGGAAAAAAATTTTACGGTTCTTTAAGAATCCTTTGATAAGATTTGTAACTTGTGGCTAGTATTGCAGTCATACAATATTCATATGTATTCGTAGTGTGACCCAAAATATTTTCCAATCGCAAACAGATCCCCTATAAATTAAGGCAAGTAGATTTGTTGGCCTATGTTTTTTATTGATATTCTGTCCATTGTTAATTTGTCGTTCGAAATTCAAAAGAAAGATTTTATGAATGAATATTTTTTTTGTTTAACATTTTTTTAGTATAATTTTGATGAATACTTTTATTGCTTTGTTATATTTGTTTGTGAGTAATAATGATTTGTTTCGCTTTTTATATTTATTTTATTTTTTTGGATTTTACAAAATAAATATAATAATTATTTTAAAATTTTAATATTTTATACATTTTTTTGAATTATAAAAATATTTCTTAATTTAAATTTAATTAAAGAGATTAGCAAACTCCACAGTCCACAATATATAAAAGAACACATTAATGTTTTATAATTCAAAAAAAATAAAAAACTAAAATTTTAACAATCATTTAAATAAACAATTTTTTTCTGCAAAAAGATAAAATTCAAAAATGTCAAATCTAAAATTTAATATGAAATAATTTAGTATTATTTTATGTGAAAAGAATTTTATTTGATAAAGTGTAATTAATAAATGAGATCAAAATTTGTAGAATTAAGAAATATTAAAAATTTAAGATTACAAAAAAAATATTAGTGACTAATTTATTCCGTTTTTAAAATTTTAGAGAAGAAAATAATTCTTATGTATATATTTTTATAAACTAATTTGACTCTATAAATTTATGACATATTAGATGATATATGATATACTAATGTGATATGTCAATCAATTATTTTATAATATGTAATATTAATTTATTTTATCGTCATATCACAAATTACTTAACATGACATAATATATTTCATCATTTAACTAACGAAAATGATCAATTTGATTTTTGATAGTATCTAAACACTAAAATGACTAATATATTTTGTAGAAGATCAATTTAAAAAGTATGTGATCTTTTAAAAATTTAAATATTAACTCTTTAATTAATATATCAAAAAATATATTAATCCAAAAATATTTTATTATCAGAAATTCTTGAATTACGATGTTTCTTAATATTCCCTTCCTTATTCTTTTTCTAACAAATCTTCAAAATTTGTTATAAATCTAAATATAATTAAAAAATAAATGAAAAGATCTTAATTTTTTTTGTCAATAATTTATTTCCTACAAAAATTTATTAGAACACTTGTCAACGAATAATCTATGAGATGTTTAAATAAGTTTCTGAACCAAATCCGGAAGTACTAGGACATGAAAATAGATGGATTTTTTGATTTTTTCAACAAATTAAAATGGGACTTTTTCCCCAAAATCGGTAATGACAAAACAACACTTCACACTTTTTCATATTATAAAAGCATTAATGTCTTTAAAGAAGCCAAAGATATTTTCGTTTTGTCTAGTTCTTATCTTCGATGTGTGGCCATTACTTAGCCCATATCATTTCTCTGGGTAAGCTCATTAATTAGTAATAGAAAAAAATTACTAAAAGTATCCATGAAGTTTATGAATATTGATTAGTTTATAAACTAAAAAAATTAATGTTGTATTTATAAAAGATGAGTTTCGTATGACAAAAGTATCTAAATTTTAAATTTTTGTTAATTTTTTAATAAAATTTTTAAACTACTCCACCCTTATCCCATTCTACCGTTACTCCCTCTCTTCTCACTTCTTCTTCTCTCTTTATTTATCTCTCTCTCAAAAATTTTCACCGAATCTTCTCCCTCTCACTCTTAAAGTGACTACAACACTTTTATCGCGCAGCTGTGACCCAACCTGAGGAGAATATATATCGTCGTGGCGCACCTGTTGCAGCCAAAGAAAACGTCATTGTGGCGCGCCTGACCCAACAGAGGAGAATACCATCATCGCACGCCCAAGAAAAGAGAGGGGTCGTGGTGCTCTTGCATGCAGGAAGAGGGTTCGGTAAAGAGAAATCAAAGAAGAAAGGAAGGTGGCGTTGTGGATGGAGCATCTGCCATTGACGATGTTACAGCCTACGAAGAAAAGGTATTTCTTTCTTTTTTTTTTTGCTGAAGGCTGAGATTGATTTACAGAAGATCAAGTTGATGGCTACTTCTACTTCTGATTTTTGCTGAAATAAATTTCAAATTTGATGAATGGATTTGTTGATTTTTTATGGTTGATGGCTGTTTCTACTTCTAGTTTTACTAAAGTGAATTGAAATTGGATGAATGGATTTGAAAATTTTTATATGTGGAATATTTTTTGGTGTTTGATTGATTTGGTTTGGGTCCGAATTGTAAACTTATGAGTGAATCGGTTGATGTCTAATCTTTCATCACCACCACCACCACCACTATTGATTTCAGTATGGTTTGTTGTAGGAATAGTTTTGAATTCTATGGCAAGAGTTGGTGCAGATTGCGTTATAAAAAATTGAAAAAGTGAGTTAAAGTTGAGTGTAGGATAGTTTATAAATTTTATTAAAAAATTAACAAAAATTTAAAATTTAGATACTTTTGTCATACAAAATTCATCTTTCATAAATATAATATTAATTTTTTAATTTATAGATATTTTTGTCAACGTTTATAAACTTCATAGATATTTTGATAGTTTTTTTCAAGTAATAGAAAACATGCTTTTCTGTTGACCGAGTCATAACTTATAATTCCAACGATAAATTATTACGTCCCCAAACTTGATTAGATGTCTATTTCACTCAGGATTAGGTTGAAAGTGTTTTTATTTCTATGTTATAATTGTCATATGGATCCCGTTAGGATCGAACTCTTGACTTTTCGGGTCTAGCGCTTTAATACCATGTCATGATACCACTCATCCCAAAAGCTTCAACTGATGGAAAAATGTAACACTAATGATTATATCTCTAATACTCCATAAATCTCCATTGTACATATTGTATAAATATTTTATTGGCTCCTTATACTTTTCCTTATCATATATAATTCAACTTTACTTGTCTCGATGTTATAATTTATTCAACTTGTGGGATCGACAATTTTAATATATATTTAGTAAGATAATAGAAAATATTAATATTTATCAGGGTTTAAAATTGATTCAATATTAATTAAAAATAATAAATTTTGTTAGTGATAAAATAATATTTTTTTAATTAGCCAAATTATAGTATACTACGTACGTATATTTTATAACAAGATTAAATACATAAATTTAAAATGCATAAACAATTTACTAAATACATACATCTGGTCATTTATTGAAATAATATTTTTTTAATTATTTTTATCACGTTTTATAATGTTTCTGTTAGTGTTTTTAAAAAATTAGAAACAATTTTAATTGTTTATCAATAAAAAATTAGTTGAACTAATGAAGTCAAACAAAAAAATTAGCAAAATAATTTATTCACGTAACACTATTATCTGGAATAATTACACTATTTGAATTTGTTGGTACCCATCCTTTCTCTATTTGATCGACACGGGTAATTATTATACTCAGGACAGATTTTTGGTGAGATGAGAAGACAGGTCGAGGTCGGATTTAAAAAATATCTGTTCCAAAATATATATAAAACTAAAATTTTAAGTTTTATATATACAAATAATTTAAATAAGGTTTAATTACCAATATTCTGAAAACCGGTTTGAATCGGCCGGTCGAACCGGTTGAACTGTGAATCGAAAGCTAAAACGGTTCGGACAATTAGAAAAATCGCAAAATTAGGAAACCGGCATTGAACTGACGAACCGGTTGGTTACCAGTCGGTCGAACCGAATCGAGACTCGGCCGATTTTTTAGCCGTGCAGCAAAACGCTGCCGTTTTGCATTTTGTCAAATGTGAACCTTAATTCTCCTTTGCCATTCGCACTTGCGTGTTGCGTTCTAGATTCCCAGTCCCACACGGCCACACCCACAGACCCACACCCACGCACTTCAGCTCCACTCTCATCATTCATCACCGTCACGATCCGTCGCGCCATCACGTCAGAGAGAGTGAGAGACAGAGAACGCCTGAAGCCCTGAACGCCATCACGATCCGTCGCGCCTTCAGCACCGTTACGCCGTCAGCACCGTCGCGCCGTCAGCTCCGTGGCGCCGTTGGGTCCATCGCGCCGTCAGCTCTGTCGCGCAGTCAGCAGCGTCGCGCCGTCAGTTCCATCGCGCACTCAGCCACTTCGACCAGTCACCTCCGTCAAGTTCTGAGAGAAAGCAATAGAGTTAGGTTGAAGCATTGAAGAGATGAAGCCTGAAGCCTCAAGGTGCCTTTGAGCTCTGAGAGAAAGCAATAGAGTTCCAGGTAATTTTTAATTTAGTTATGAACTGTTGCATGATGAACCGACTCTGAGTCTCTGATACTGCGATGAAATCTGATACTGTGAACTCTGTGAATTGACTGAATTCTGATGAAACTGTGAAATCTGATGAAACTGTGAACTCTAATTGTGTGAACTTGATTGTGTGAACTCTGATTTATAATTTATGTGACATGATTTTGTCATTGTGAACTCTGATTTTATACTCTGATTTTGAGAGATGAATCTGTGAACTCTGATTGTGTGAACTCTGATTTTATGAAATCTGATTGTGTGAACTCTGATTTATGTGACATGATTTTGTCATTGTGAACTCTGATTTTGTATACTCTGATTTTGATAGATGATTCTGTGAACAAAGAATTTTTTTAACTCTGATTTTGTGACATGATTTTGTGAACTCTGATTTTATTAACACTGATTTTGAGACATGATGAACTGCTAAACTTTGAATTTTGGATGTTGTTTGTTCATTTGTTGTGAACTTGAGAGTTGAGATTATTGGGTCGGATTGCTGGTAATATTTAGGTATGGATGAAAGTATCAACCAATAACTACCTAGGAATAATAATGCTGAAAATAATTCTGCTTCGAATGAACGTTCTCTTCTTCCCACGAGTAACAAAAATCAGTCACAAACTTCTAGTGTTCGGGGAAAAACTGATCCTACTTGGAGATACGTTGCTTTACAAAATATAAATGGAAAACCGCATTACCAATGCTTATTTTGTCTGAGTACTTTTGGGGGCGGAGGAATTAATAGAATGAAAAAGCATTTGGCGAAGATAGGTGGAGACATTAAGAAGTGTTCTAAGGTCCCGTATGATGTAGAAAAACAAATGGAAGGTTTATTGAAAGAGATTCAGAAAAGTAAAACTAGTAAAAGGAAAGTAAGTTTCAACGAAGAAGGTTTATTGAAAGAGATTCAGAAAAGTAAAACTAGAAGTGTTCTGCTCCATGTTTACAAAAAATGGCAGTTCGCATTCTTAGCCAAGCATCTGCTTCTTCAGGGTGTGAAAGGAATTGGAGTCTTTTTGATCAAATTCATACAACAAGAAGGAATAGGTTGGAGCATGATAGGCTAAGTGATATTGTGTATGTTACATATAATTCGTGTTTTAAATCCAGGTAATATATATTTCATCCTTTCATTTCATATCATTAGATTTTGTATAGCTAATATACTAGGCTTATCATATATTGTATTTAATTTGTTAGGAATGAAAGAAAAAAAAGAAAGCAAAAGTCGCAATATGATCCAATCGATATTGAAACTATTGATAAGGTTGATTTTTGGGTGACGGAAGAGGTTGTTGAAAAAGAGCCTGATCTTCCAAGTAATATTGAAGACTTGCTTGGTGAGTATTATAGTTTATTGAACAGACAATAAATTACAATAGCTTTGATCTTTAATTTATTGATAATGTGTTATATTTTCTTAGATGAGATTGATGCTGATTTAGATCAAGGTGGTGGTGGTGGTAGTACTAGTACATTTTATGCTGCACCACTTGCTTTTTATGGTCCAAGTAGTGGAAATGAAGGTGATGAAATCAATGACGCAAATCTGCAGCAAATTATGGAGGATTTTGATGATTGATGTCAAACTTGGATCATTTTGATGCTGCTATGTTATGTTTGATTGGTTGTTTGTTTGTTGACTTTTGAACTTTGAATTTGTATTTGAATGAGATTATAACATTTGGTTTACGTAGTACTTTTAATTTGAATGATATTTTAAAGTTTAGATTAGAA
>NC_029778.3:19498117-19517024 GCF_000817695.3 Arachis duranensis | reverse complement strand
CGGTTCAGTTTTTAGAACCTTGTTAATTACTCTGTTGGTCCCTATAGTTTCACGAAATTTTTAATTAGGTCCCTTTACTTTTTTTTCTTTTCAATTAGGTCCCTATATGTTAATTTTTTTTCAATTAAATCCCTAACGTGACAAAAACATCTAAAATAACAGAATATTCTCTTAAAAAAATGAATATTCTCTTTTTTTGGAATAGCAAGATACTCTTATATTTTTAAAATTCTAAAAAAATCATTCTCACTTCCACACTCACATATCCTTAGCCATAACTTCTTCATCAAGCTCTCTCCGAATCTGCCGCACGGTGCCCTTTCGCTGCGCCTGCTCCTCTCGGCGTCCCTATCGTGCCTCGTCCCTTATATTTTACTCATCCCTTGTATTTCGCCGCGCCTCTGTCCCTCTCTCCCTCGTCGCGTCTCACCTACGTGCCTCCGTTCTTCCATGCTTCCCTCGTCTCGCCGCACCGTGCCTCCGTCCCTCCCTCACCGCGCCGCCGCTCCATCCCTCGCGCCTAGTTTCGCTGTCTCGCGCCTGCTCCCGTGGCTTCCATTTCAAACAGAGCCTAGGACTAGGTTGGATGCAGGGACTTGGGGATTGGCCTTGGTTATTGCATTTCAGACAGAGCCCAGTACTAGGTATGATATTAGTTTTCACTTTTCAGCATCATGATTGTAAAGAAATTTGAGTCTGTCTTCAATTGCATATGTTTTACTTCATGGTTACTTAACTACTTGTTTATTGTTTGTTTCTATTTAGGGTTTGATGATCAGTATTCAATAACATAATTCATAACATGATTGTACTAGTGATTTGTTTTCAATGCTTGATTCGCTTTCGGGATGACCTTATTGCTTGGCCCTCCAGGAAGTGGCAAAACAACATTATTGTTGGCTCTGACAGGGAGACTTGACCATTCTCTCAAGGTTTTGAATCTCTAGCCTTTTTTCTTGTCATTTTTTTGACTAATTTTCTCTATATAATAATTGGTGTTTGAAAGTGGCATCTGCATGCCATGCCATATTGAATCTTTCAAGCATTGTTGCATTAATTTGTCATAGCATTTTTTTGTCTGCTAATATATAGTACCACAAAGGAATTAATTATGAATGAGGTGGAATGAAACTCAATAGTTGATAGTTTCTACTTAATATACTGTTCCTTACGTTGATTCATTGTTTAAATACAAGCATATAAAAAAATTTTAGTCCCTCTAAAAGATTTTTCCTTTTTAACTATCCATTTATGCTCTTATTTTGTGTATTGGATCTGGCTTTCAAGTACTGATGATAGTTGGAGTTACTGATTTGGGATATTTGTATATGTTATTTTTCAACTTGGAGTTTAATTATCTTAATGTTCCATACAGAGAGATCCACAAGCGTATCTGTGTTGCTGGGAGTGATCATTCACTTGTGGAATCTCTAATTAAGCCTACGTGGTCCCCTGATGGTATGTAAATTTGGCATCTTCTTTAATCTCTAAACAAGATATTTTCTTAATATCATCAAGTTATGATTTCATTAGACATTGACGCATGATTCTTATTGCTTTAGGTTATTTTAATATGTAGGTGAGCTTTTTTTCATCACAGATAGGAAAAATGGTTTCTGGAATATCCATAGATGGATAATTTTCATTATCTTATTATTGTGCCTTTCTCAACTTCCATATATACTTCTGCCTTTCTCAACTTCCATATATAAGGCAAGCTATCTTGTGCTTCTTATTGACAACAGGAGGTCATATATACTAGTTCTTATTTACAGAATTTGTTGAAGTTGGATGCATTAAGTGGGAGGATGGTGCTGGTTCTCAGCCAATGCCAAGAGCTAAATAGACACTATCAAGAGTAGCTGTGACAAGAATGTCATCAGAGAAATATTCTGATTTCAGCTTGCCAACCTCACAATATTCTAAGGAGCAATCTAAATCATGTGAAATCTGCAGACGATTTGAGACTGTTTAAATCCAAGATTATGTGAGAAGCTTGAGGCAAAAAGAAATGGACTTTGTATGCCTCATTGTTTTACATTGTTTTATTTAATTCAGAGTAGAGATAGCAACATTTTGTATGCCTTATGTGTTAGAAAACGAGCGAAAGCATAATAAAAAGTATATTTTTAAGATTTTGTTTATGAGTTATATAATATTTTATTTATGGATATTAATTTTTTATTATTGTGAAATTTTAATAAAAAAATTATTTGTTTAACATAATGAATCATTGAATAGAGATTATAGGAATATTTTTCATTGAATATTTATAGTTTCACCGAATTTTCAATTAAGTCCCTATATTTTTTTTCTTTTCAATTAGGTCCCTAAGGGTATAAAAGTAATTTCACAATTTACTAACATTTTTTTGACGTTTAACATTAATAGGGACTAAATTAAAAAAAATTAACGTATAGGGACCTGATTAAAAGGAAAAAAAAAGTATAGGGACCTAATTGAAAATTTTGAGAAACTATAGGGACCAACAGAGTAATTAAACCTTTAAATAATTATAAAAATATCTTATAGTAAAATTTTAAAATTTGTAACTATCTAAATCAATCCTTAAAATTTTTAAAATCAGACACTTATTAAGTTTCAAAATACACAAAACACACTACAAAAAAATGATGAATGCCGTCGGATTTAACGTAAGCCGTTAGCGGTAGATTTGCCGTCGGATTTGATTTTTTGACGGTAAATTCGCCAGTAATAATTTGAAGAAAAACAAGAAAAATTGATGCCGAGGTTACCGTGGGATTTAACGTCAGATTTATCCACCGGGAATCCCTAATTAGTGCAACGCTGCGTTTTGGTCACTTTCAAAGCATTACTGTCGGATTTTTCTACTGATAAATTCAACAGTAATCTTGCCCTAAATTTGAACCGCGAACCCTCTTTTCCCTCATTTTCGAACTACTCTCTCTCTCCCCCCTCCCACAAACCACTTCCGGCAGCCCCTCCATCAGCATTGGCCACCACCAACGTTCAAAGGATGTGTAGACTATCCTTGCGTCATGTTAGTCGCTCTATCGCTGTCGTTTTTGTCGCTCCTGCCATTGTTGCCGCCACCACTGCTGCATCGCTGTCGCCGCTGCTCTCTATGTCGTCGGAGCTGCCTCCATCCTCCCTACATGTATGTTGTCCTCCTCCTTCTTCCTATTATTTTTTAGTTTATTGTAAAAAAAATCCTAATAATACAACCCTATTGGTTTGTCACCGCAGCCACCACTTTGCCGGAACTGCAATCTTTCTCCCTACATGTATGTTGTCCTCCTCCTTCTTTCTATTATTATTATTATTATTATTATTATTATTATTAGATTTAATTCATGTATTAGTTTAGATTTAGGATTTTTTAATTATGTTTTGATTTAGAAATTTTTTAATTCTATTTTGATGATTCTATATTTGAAATTTTATTTAATAGCACTGATTTTGAATTATGTTTTGATGATTTTGTGTTTATTATTATGATTTATGTTTATTGTTTTGATATCATGAAGAATGAAAGTGATTGTTTCTGTATTGTTAAGGATTTATTACTTGAGTTTGTATTAAAAATGTTGTTGATGTATTGAATGTTTGAAAAGTACAAGTCAGTTTGGGACTTTTGAGAATTCTGACTAGGGTTAAGGTTGGTGTGGTTGGTTTCTTTGTGTAATTGAATTTTCAGTTTGAAAATGATGATGATCATATCAAGTAGAGTTAGAAATGCCTTTACCTGTTTGTTAAAATGCATCAATTGAATTGAGTACTTAGAAACTTAGAATACTTTCTTTAAAGAAACACAGAAAAAAATTCTTTTTTTGCAATTTATTTGAAAAAAAACCTATTAGCTTATTGTTGTTGTGTGTTGCATCGATTGTGCCAGATCTGGTATTGTTTATGAGTAGTTTATCATTACCGATGTATTATCTCAAATTTTGTACATTTGTTTGATGGAGTTTTTTTATACAGTCATTGTGCGAGTGGGAAGAAAGGGAAAATTTGATGTTTGGATTTAAAGCATTTAATTTTTGGTTTTCTTTAGCTTCTTATGATAGATATAGGACCAAGCTTTGTTTTGCGATTTTGATGAATGAGTTTTTCTAAATTATTTAGGGTTGTATTCATTATGCGGTATTGTGATAGAGATAGAGGACGGCTCCTTTTGTATTGATCATTGGTGAAATTTATGCAACGAGAATAAGCATGATGCAGTTTATTTATATTGCTTAAAAGACCGATGTAGATTTTTCTTTTCCCCTGAACTGAGCCATTCCTTTACTTTTTTGTAGTTTTTATACAGCTTGAGTTTACTCAATTTATATTTTGATTGACGATGATAGTAAATACGGATAAAATATATACTCCTTCTTCAAGGGAGTGTGCCCAACGCCTTAATGCTCTCCTTCTTTCACCATTGTCATTGTGAGCTTGATTACTAAACATAATTTTATTTTTCTGAATCTTTTATCATCTACCAAGAAAAATATTTCATGAATCTGACTTATATTTAGCTTATTTGTGTTATCTTAATATAATATATTTGTATAATAAGTTTAGATTTTATTTGTGTTATCTTAATATATAATGTATTTGTATAATGATATCGTTTATAATGATTTTGTGTTGTATAGGATAAATTTGTGTGAATTGATAATTGGTTGTGTTATTTCTTGTTGTTTCATGCTTTTGCACGCCAAGCGTACGTTTGATTATATGTCTTTATGTCTATTATGTGTTTTAAATTACATGCTGTAGCTACCATATGATTTAGGATGTTTGATTTTGTTTAAAATTTATTATTTGAAACGATTGTTATTTGAAATTGGATCAAATGGATCAAATTATTTAAAAAAAATTAAAATTAAAGTTTACCGGGGGATTTATCGGAAGATAAATCCGACGGAAAAAATTACCAGTGAACTTTTTCTGACGATAATTAGTGGTGGATGAAAAAATTCAACAGTAAATAGTTACCGGCAAGGTTTATACTGTCAAATTTTTTGCTGTTAATTCTGACGGTAAACAGATTACCAGTGGATTTATCTGACAATACCCAGTGAATTTCTTGTAGTAACAGCCCCCAACATTTATTTCGTTAGATAATACAGTCCCATTCGTTAGCCACTAATGGTGACTACTGATGTGAAATATTATCTCATACATATGACCGTTAAAGGTTTAAAAGTGTGATCTAGATAAATTAGTCCCTAGGATAAAATATAAAATAGTCCCCGAAAATTTTAAAAATATCAAAATAATCCTTAAAAAATTTTAAAAATTTCAAAACAATCCTTTAAATGTTTTTAATCTTTTCAAAAGTCAATGTCTTATAATATTTTTTAATCAAAAATAAAATATTATTAAAAAAGACACTATTTTTCAAAAAAAATTAAATAAATATACCCATATTTTTTTTTACCATCCAAGATATTGATTTAGTTTCATCCAATTTATAGGTATCATACTCTATGATCATTCTTTAATGATGAAATATAAAATGAGCTAGTATTGTTTGAAGAGATAAAAAAAACTTTCGTTTAACATAAAATTTTTTACATAAATAATTAGGAATAATTGTGCAAATACTTATGAAGACAACACTTTAAAACTTGTATGCAATACGAACCAAATCATATATGAAGTTAAATTTGTAAATTTTGATGAACCACGTGGTTAAAGTGAATGATTTATAAAATTCCAATATGAAACTCGTAATACTTTGCAACACTTGAAAAAGAACTGTTTTGACAAATTCAAGTGTTCTGTTCATATTTCATAGAAATTTTTAGGATTTAATAGTTGTAATATTTCACAAAATAGGCTTGTAAAGTTATTTGTGCTACTACCGTTAACAATTATCCTAGATTTTTACATCACCTCGATGTAGGTACACTACAAGAAAAGCCCTGAATATGGTCGGATTTATTGTCAGAAAAAAAATCCAATGATAAGTTAATTACTGATTAATTTACCATCGGAAGGAATCTGACAGTATAAACCTCGCCGATAACCATTTACCATCGAATTTTTTCATCCAACGGTAATTACCGTCAAATTCTGCAATGAATTACCTGCCCAAGAAATCATTTGGTTACCGGTAAAACTTTTTACGGTTGTATTGGCGCTACAATATCTTATTTTTCGCACTATTACCTTCAAATTATTCCCTCGGTAAATCTGACGGTAGTCTCAATTTTACTTTTAAAAAAAAAGATATTGTGACACAATTTTTTTAATTTTAATTTTTTTATTTAAATTTATTTTTCACACAATTAGTAGTCAATTTATAAATAAGAGAAACTATTTATGTAATATTAAATATCAAATGCTCAAATAAATTAAAATTCAAATAAATCAAATAAATACAATGAACAGTAAAACAAAGTCCTAATCACTAAAGATTTTGGTAGTTGTCGTCGTCGTTCCCATAGTCCTGTTGAGGCGGCGGAGAAGATGGTGCCACCAGCAGGGCTGATGCTAGCGGCACGCATCTGAGCTTAGTACACCTCTATTTGAGCATCCATCCATTGAAGTCGCTCCAGCTTCTCCCACCACCCCAGCCTGAGGTCATCTGTGGCTGTTACGCGTGTGAGAATCTCTTAATACCTCTTTCGAGTCTCGCTCAGCTCCTGAGCCTGTTTGTGAAGGCTGCGGGTGAGCTCCTACACATGTAGCCTCAAATCAATTCCTTCCTCAGGATCGACAGCTCGACTGGTGGTAGAAGCGGACGATGGCCTCAACATGGAGGTGTCGAGACTACTGGCGAAGAGTGACCCCAGTCCGTATACACGGTTCTTGTATGGCACTGAGGCAGTCTTGCACCAAATTGCATTAGGATCGACGATTGAACAGCAGAATCATCGGCGTCCTCCCCACTTTGCTAAGATTGCTGAGTCATGATCTCTAGTCTCTGCATGTAGGACTCTTATGTAACATACGTTATTATGATTAGGATGACAGCTGTACAGTTAATCTCTAATTTTATATCACAAGATCAGATGTTTACTCACATAATGATCCTGAGACCCCTTGATTAGCAAATCTCTCTTTGTTCTCCTTCAACGTATAGATGTACTTGAAGGTCTTCGCTAATGTCGCATCGTGATCCAACAACTTTGACTACACATGTTGTATTGAAACAAGTTATTAGGATGCCTACTAATGATATGTCAAATAATACAACTAAGTTAATATCATGGTGCACGAATTCCCACACTTAATACAACTGTATCAGCAATTGAGTGTACTAAGTCGTCCAAGTAATACCTTAGCGAGTCAGGATCGATCCCACAAGGATTGTGGTTTGAAGTAAGCTATGACTATCTTGCAGATCTTAGTCAGGCGAGTAGGAGATGTTGGTATGTTTGTTTAATTGCATAGAAGGAAATTAAAAGAAAAGGGTACTCAGAACTCAGAAGTTGTGTGAACTATGATAAGAAGGTGGTTAAGGCTTAGAGATGCTTTGTCCTTTTAGATTAACTTTGGTCTTAATGTCTTCTTTAATTGTGAATGATTTCTTTTATGGCAGGTTATATGTGATTGACGCTGGTTTGAGCAGCCGCCAATACTCCTCCAGATCTGAAACCCAGGGTTAGTGCGAATCCAGTCTGATTGAAGGTGAAGCTCCTGTAGTTCATTCTCCTTGGTGATCCTACTCAAAACGCCACAGACAAGGTCAAATCTTCCGGATCAGAGGATGCTGCGACTTTAGGTTCTAGCCTCTACCACAGAGACTCTAATCTCCCTGTACTTCGGCTGAACTGGTGTCTCGAGAAGTCCCCAACAAAGTCGTGGATTAGCCGTCTAAGAGATGTATAATCAAGCTGGTGGTTCATCATTGTCCGAAGAAAGATTCACTCTAAATCCAGGTAGAATGTGATAACCTTATGCCAGTTCAACGCATTCATATTGATGAAGAACGAAGATACATCTTAGAATGGAGAATCAAAAACGAATTGAGAAAGAACAGTAGTACCTTTATTAATCCATAAAACTCAGCAGGGCTCCTCCCCTCAACCTAGGAGGTTTAGAAACTCATACTAATAGAAAATACAATGTAAAATTAGAAATATGGCAGATCTCTCCTTAGAAGATCGTGTAAAAGTTCTTTAAATACTAAGCTAATGACTAAGGATTACATAAGAAAGGGTAAGACAGTCTTTTAGTACTAAAATCCACTTCTAGGGCCCACTTGGTGAGTGTTTGGGCTGAGTTTTAATGAGATCCATGTGTTAGGACTCTAGGGCATTGAACGCTGGCTAGGGGATCCTCTTTGGGCATTTGGACGCTGGTCTCCTTGTTTGGGCACTGGACGCCTAGACTAGGGCATGAGACTGGCATTGGAGGCCCATTTTGAGCCTTCAATTCTGAAGTAAAGTATGAACTATTATATATTTCTGGAAAGCTCTAGAAGTCAGCTTTCCATAGCCATTAAGAACGCTCCATTTGGACTTCTGTAGCTCCTGAAAAGCTTTTTCAAGTGCTAGGAGGTCAAATCCAGACAGCATCTGCAATGCTTTCTGTGTCTCTGAATCAGTCTTTTGCTCCAGCTCCTCAATTTCAGCCAGAAAATACCTGAAATTGCATAAAAACACACAAACTCAAAGTAAAATCCAAAAATATTAATTTTACACTAAAACCTATGAAAAATTAATAAAACTTAAACAAGACATGCTAAAAACTATATGAAAATGATGCCAAAAAGCGTATAAAATATCCACTCATCACAACACCAAACTTAAACTGTTACCTGTCCCTAAGCAACTAAAAACACAGTAGGACAAAAAGAAGAGTAAGATACAATAAATCTCAGAGTTTCTAATGAAGCTCAGTTTCAATTACATGAGCGGGACTTAGTAGCTTTTTGCTTCTGAATAGTTTTGTCATCTCACTATCCATTGAAACTCAGAAATGTTGGTCTCTTTAGGAACTTAGAATCCAGATGATATTTTTTACTCTCTTAGTTTAGTTCTTTTTTATTCTTGAACACAGCTTTCAAAGTCTTGGCCGTGACTCTAAGCACTTTGTTTTCCAGTATTACCACTGAATACATAAATGCCACAGACACTTAATTGGGTGAACCCTTTCGGATTGTGATTCAGCTTTACTAGAATCTCCAGATGGAGGTGTCCAGAGTTCTTAAGCACACTCTTAGGATCTTTGGATCCCTTAGCCTTTTGGTTTAAAGGGTTACTGACTTTTTGCTCTTGCCTTTTGGTTTAAAGAGCTATTGGCTTTTTCTATTTATTTTTCTATTTATTTATTTTTTTGCCATTTTTTTATTTTTTTCGCATGCATATGTTATCTTTCTTTTTTCTTTTGCAACATGCTTTTCTTTTTTTTCTTTTTGCTACTTTTTTTTGCTTCAAAAATCAATTTTTGGATTTTTCAAATTACCAATAATACTTTTCCTTTTTCATCATTCTTTCAAGAGCCAACATTCTTAATTTCAACTTCAAATATGCACTGTTTATTCATACATTCAGAAAATAAAAGCAATGCCACCACATCAAAATAATTAAACTATTCTTATTTTAAACTTGAAATTCATGTACCTCTCAATTCTTTTCAATTAAAATTTTCTTTTCAGCAAGGTGAGAGATATATGGAATATTTTATAACTTTAAGACATAAATGGAAATGATCATGTAATAAGAACAAAAGAATAGACAAAAAAATAAAATAGAAAATAGAAAAATATCATAAGGAAAGGTGATTAAGAGAATGAATCCACCTTTAATGGTGGCGGCTAGTGCTCCTCCTTGAGGATCCAATGTAGTGCTTGATCTCTTCAATGTCACTCCTTTGTCTTTCTTGTTCTTCCCTCATAGCCCTTTGATCTTCTCTAATTTCATTAAGTTCTTACCACTCACTTCTGAAACCATCGCTCTTTGGTCTCAGAGGGGGATCTTTTTGTAGTTCGGCCACGGATGGTCATACATCAGCTTGATGACGTTGGTCATCTCCTGAGTACATGCGTTATTGTTTGGCATAAACCTATCAATAATTTACAAGCAAACCAATATGGCAATATAAATTGAAACTTCTAAAGCAAATGACCATAATATATAGAGATTTTTTTAGAAATTTTGGTAGAGTTTCATCTATAACTAAAATGCGCTGCAAACTCTATCTATCAACAGAAAACTTAAACAACACCAAATGTCAACAATGAATGAACAACAAGCAATAATCAAGAAGCAACACCCATAAATCCACTAAATCCACTAAACTAAAATCAATAATCAGACACTTTTAGCATATAGAAGACTTAAAGTAGTACTTATGTCGTTCCTCCATCAGGCAAATCATCAATCATACGATGGGAGGTGGTGGAAGGACATCAGCTGGCTCACTTCCATGAGAGGATTCCGGGGCTGCGGTGTCCATCGCGGGAAGTGGCATCGTCGAGACATTGGGCTACTGAGCAGATGGAGGCCCGTCGTCATTACTGTAGACGTAGGAATGTAGTTGAGGTTAAAGACCATGATGAATGTTGATCCGATGCACCCGCAACCTGTGATGTCACAGGGGTAGTCAGAGTAGAGGGAGAGGATCCAAAATTCCCAAGGTTACTATCAGAAACTCTCACTTTACCATGACCATGACCACAACCATGACCCTGATCCGCAACACCACTACCCATCATCATGTTTGCAAAGAGCATACCAATTAAAAATGTACTAAATATATTCACAACATCTTTCAAAATGCTTAATCAATAAGTTTAGTACCGTAAGTTCAGAACTAAATAAGAAAAACAAATCCGCCAACATTCTAATTAAAATTGAAACTACACAAGTTTAGTACCCTAAGTTCTGAATTTCAGAAAACCATAAGTTTAAAACAAGTTCAGTATCCTAAGTTTATAACTAAATAAGGAAAAGAAATCAGAACATATTCTAACTAAAATTGAAACTAAACAAGTTCAGTACTCTAAGTTTAAAATTTTAGAAAATCCTAAGTTCAAAATAAGTTCAGAACTAAATAAGGAACACAAATCTGACAATGTTCTAATTAAAATTGAAACTATACAAGTTCAGTATCCTAAGTTCAGAATTTTAGAAAATCATAAGTTCAAAACAAGTTCAGTACCCTAAGTTCAGAACTAAATAAGAAACAGAAATTAGAACATGTTTTAATTAAAATTGAAACTAAACAAGTTCAATACCCTAAGTTCAAAATTTTAGAAAATCCTAAGTTCAAAACAAGTTCAGTATCTTAAGTTCAGAACTAAATGAGGAACACAAATCCGCCAATATTCTAATTAAAATTAAACTTCACAAGTTTAGTATCCTAAGTTCAGAATTTTAGAAAATCATAAGTTCAAAACAAGTTCAGTACCCTAAGTTTAGAACTAAATAAGGAACATAAATCAAAAGATGTTCTAATTAAAATTAAAACTAAACAAGTTCAGTACCCTAAGTTTAGAACTAAATAATCAACAATAATCAGAAGTATCAAAACAACAAATAAACCTAATAAATTATATCAACAAATCAGAATTCCAGAAAACCCTAACATCAGAAACATTACCTGAAGAAGAGCACTAGAGGTGAGAAGAAGAAGCAGCGTAGGCGGCGACAGTAGCAGCGATGTAGACGGTGGCAGAAGCAGCGGCGTTGGCGTGTGGCAGAAGTAGCTTCGTTGTCGGTGGCAATAATAACGGTAGCAGCTTCTTCAGCGTCCGACAGCTACAATGGTGGCGGAAAACGAGGAGTAGCTCCTGGAGAGGAAGGACTGCCAGGGAGATAAGAGGGATAGAGAGAGTGTGGGAGGTGAGAAGGTTTGAGAGAGAGAGAGAGAGAGAGAGAGAGACAAATTCAAACGAGGGGGAAGAGGGTTTATGCTTCAATTTTACAGCATAATTACCGTCGAAAAATTACAACAGTAAATCATTGCGAGTCACTAAAGCGCAACATCTCATTAAGTGGGTTTACCGTCAGAAAAATCCAACAGTGATTCCGACCCTAAAAGACGCACTAATTTCTATTTGTTTTTCTCCAATTATTACCAGCAAATTTACCGTTGAACACTTAAATGTACCGGTAATCGTTTAACCTTTCGAATTCGACGCCTTTACTGCCGGTAAATCGCCCACTACTCTGTGATGTTAAATCCGACAATACTCAGCATTTTTCGTATAACGATATCATAACTTAATAATTAAATAATGTTATTTCTTACGGCATTTTAAGTTAATAAATAAAATTATCTTTTAGTATATATTTGACATATTTTATATTCTTTATTTATTATATGTTTTTTAATAATATTTTATTATTTTGATTAATAAAAATGTTATAAGACATTGATTTTTGAAAAAGATTAAAAACATTCGAATGGACTGCTTTGGAATTTTAAAAATTTTTCAGAAATTGTTTTGAAATTTTTTAAATTCTTTGAGAACTGTTTTTGTACTTTACCCGTAGGGACTGATTCGTTCAACTCACACACGTAATCACTTAACAGTCACATGTGTAAGTTAACGTTTTACGTCAGTAGTCATTGTTAGTGACTAATAGAAAGGGATTATATTGTCTAATAAAAATAAACGTTGGGACTATTTTATGTATTTTGAAATTTGAAAGATTAAAGTGCCTGATTTTAAAAATTTTAAATAGTGATTTAGATAATTACTTTTTAAAATTTTATAAAAAATTTTTTTTGTCATTGTCCATTCATTTTTTCCAACCTGTTTTAAGTTTTAATGGTAGTTAATAAATTCCATCTTTACCTACTTATCTACTATTGAATTTAAACTAAGTCGTTTGAAAATAATACTCTAACCATTGTGTTAAATACGTTATTTTTTATGAAAAATTAAAAAGATAAAAAAAGAGGGTATCCATTTGTCAGATGAATAGATTCTAAATGAAATATTAAATATACGCAATGTTAAGATAATATCAATAAAAAAAATATGATCACGGGATATTTATATTAATAAGAATTTTTGAATATAATATAATCAAATATATATCAAAAATATAAGGACTATAGCTTAATTAGATAGAGCACCTCGTTTACAAGCACGTTAATATTTATTTTTTTTAAAATCAATTATGTAATTAAAAGAATTGATCTTTTTGACAAATCAATGTCTTATTTCATTTTAGGAAACAAAACAATAGAATAATAATCTGACAAAGGGTTGAGATGTCCAATAAAATTTATCACTAATTTAAGATATTGATAAAGTGAATACTTAGTCTATTCAATGCTATGCATAATGAATAAAAAGCCCTAAAAAAAATCTCTTTTTAGCCTATTTTATGAACTTTAAAATGTATAAAATTTTATTTCTTGATAATAAACAAAGTTTTATTCATTTACCACACTAAAATTATGCTAAATTTAACACTACCTACTTAAAATTCATGGTATTTATAGGGTCAAGTTTTCAATTACCATATTTATTTATTATAGGCCACTAATATGAAATGTTGGTTCATTACTTAAAGTAACTAATAAAATGCTTTTTGATTGTTAACTTTTTATATTTATGAAAAATAAATTAATTTAAATTAAAATTTATATAAAATTGATACATGAAATGAAATTGATCTCATTTAAAAAATGATATTTTTTATGAAAAATTAATAAAATTTTATTATTTATATAATTATTTTAATAAAATAATTAAAAATAATATAAAATTTAAATTAAATGAGACCAAATATTAAAATATAATTTTTATATTTAATCTTAAACTACTATTTATGCTATGTCGTCTTATAAATACTTATGTAGCATCTTGTGAAATTTAAAATAAAATTGAAATAAAAATTTGGAGTTGTTATTATTAGGATACCTCTTGGATCCTACGATACTTAGGTTATCTGGACGTTGGTCCACTAATGTATATGGAATCTGAAATGTTATGGACTCATTGTTTAGGTTATCTCTTCTATGTATGGCTATTACTTACTCATTGTTTAGGTTATCTCTTCTATGTATGGCTATTACTTCATTTCCCCACTGGGACAACTGATTGGACATAGAGAACGTGCTTATTTGTTGATCCAGTTAAAACTTATAATTCTAACGATGATTATTACAGCCTTGAGAAAAAGAATTTATTTAATTTAAGCAAATAAACATAAATTAATATATCGTTAATTGTATTATATATTTTAGTTTCAATCAATGAAATTTAGTTATATTAATTAGTGATAGAATAGTTCCTTCTATCTGTGTAAGCGAAATAACTCTTCTTTAATCTAGCTGGCATAGCGTGTGAAATTAAGATGGAGGGTTATTGTGCTATTTCACTCCTATTAGCTGTAAAATTATGGTATAATACACGAAAACGTAAATATTATTATTATTATTATTAGACAATAAATTATTTTTTATTTATTAAAAAAACCCCAACCAACAATACATGTTGGTGGAAAAGATATTAAAAATGGATTTTGCTAGGTCCAATGATATTTTTGTGAATAATGAATTCTAAAATTAATTTATAGTAAAAAAATAATTCACTTCCAAATTACTTCCTAAACTCTAACATTAGGATAATCATCCGTACACTTAATGAATTGAACATCCGACATATTCATTATTCACATTGTTTAATATTTTTATTATTTACCTATATTTTTCCATTAAAAATAGTACAAACCATTATTGCCTTATAAATAGACCCAGCTAGATAGTATAGGTTCCATAACATAAATGATCTAGTTGTTCAATTTTTTGGACAAATTTTTAATCCTTCATTTTATCCAAAAAGCGTTATTATGGAGTTCCAAAGTGGAGAGAAGGCTGATCATGCCAAATTTCTTAAAGCTCACAACCACATGTGGAATCATATTTTTAGTTCCATAAACTCTATGTCTCTTAAATGTGCAGTTGAGCTAGGCATACCTGATGCAATACACAATTATGGCAAACCCATGCCACTCTCACAACTCATTGCTTCATTGCCAATTCATCCATCAAAAGCCTCCTTCATCCATCGCTTGATGAGAATCTTGATCCATTCCGGCATCTTTGTTACCGAAAATGTTGTTATCAATAAAAATAACGAGGTTGAAATTGGGTATATTCTAGCTGATTCATCTATGTTCCTACTTAAGAACAACCCCTTCAGTGTGACGCCTTTGATGCTGATCAACGTTGGTCCCACCGTGACAAAGGCATGGCATCATTTGTCTGATTGGTTCAAGAACGACGATCTCACAGCATTTGAGACCGCACATGGAATGACGTTTTGGGAGTATACTGACAGCGTGCCTAAATATGGCCAATCCTTTATTGACGCCATGGCAAGTGATTCACGATTTGTTAGTAGTCTGTTACTTGATGATAAGTGCAAGAGAGTGTTTGAGGGATTGGAATCGCTGGTTGATGTTGGTGGAGGCACTGGAACTCTTGCAAAGGCCATCGCCGAATCATTTCCAAACTTGAAGTGCAGTGTGTTTGATCTCCCATGTGTTGTTGCTGGCTTGCAAGGAACAACACTTAATTAATAAAAGAAAAGTGAATAATTTTATATTATGAATAAAATCTCACACTATTAAAAAATAAAAATTCTAATGATAACTAATTAATAATTAAAAATTATAAAATTTATTGCTCCTAACACTCCTTTTCTTAATTAAAAAAAATTAAATATGATGTTGTTTACAAGAAGGTGTCTAATTTATTAAAAAAAGATTAAAATTAATATTTAATTTAAAAAATATAAAAATAAATAACTTTTAAATTTTCAAAATTTGTTATTAAAAAATAAATAAAAAAATTAGATATCAAATAATAAGTAATATAAAATTTATTTTAAAAAGGTGAAAAATTAATATCTAATCTTTAACTTTTTGAAATATATTGATATTTTTTATTTTCAAGTGACTATTTTAATTATGATATATTCACGTAAAAAAATGATATCGTGAACTATTAGATAATTTGATATATTTGAATAACCTTTTTAATTATTCATAATATTATTTTCATGTGAATATATCATAATTAAAATAGTCAATTTTTTTAATTTAAAATGACATTTTTTATGAAATTAAAAGTGCAGACTAAATAAAAAAAATACAAATAGAAAAATTAAAAATTATTTTAATTCAAATTATTCTTGTATTAAAAAATTATACAAATATATGAATTAAGTTTGCAAAAAGTAATTTCATTTTGCTTTGAATAACAATGCAGTGGATTTTGCATAACTGGAACGATGAGGAATGCGTGAAAATATTGAAGAAATGCAAGGAGGCAATCATGCAAAAAAGCAAAGGAGGGAAGGTGATTATCATAGATATGGTTGTGGAGGATGATGACAAGAAAGGTTGTTATGATCAATCACTTGAAACGCAGCTCTTCTTCGACATGCTTATGATGATGTTGTTCTCTGGAAAAGAGAGAAATAAAAGAGAATGGAGCAACTTAATTGTTTCTGCTGGTTTTACTGATTATACGGTAACCCCAATTTTTGGATTGAGGTCAATCATTGAGATCTATCCATAGAACATAAGCTTATTGTTATAATAATGCTAGGCTAGTATTACTGGCTAGTTATATATTGGGGATGAAAATAATGGGTCATAGGTTAATTACTATTCTCCCATCATAAAAGCATATATCTCTATTTTGGCATGTTAACAGTTGGTTGCAAAGGAAATAATTCTATGTGTCTATGTCCGTGTGTCAGTTCAATATATGTTTAACAGTATAAATGTATTAATTGATAATAAAGGGTGTACTTGCGCTTGGTAATTTTCATGCATGATTTAAAACGATTTTTGAATATTCATGTTTAATTTAAAACGATTTCTAAATTTTTATGGTTTATATTATTCTTTAAAAGCAATGATTTCTAAATTTTGAATGAGCTCAAATAATTTCTAAATTTTCATTTTTTATTCATATTATTCTTTTAAGTATTGTATTTTTCAATAGTATATATAGGACCATATTTCACAATATAATTTGTTTACATGCTAATTTTAGTTTCATATGTCCAATATGATATATCCATGTATCATTTGCAATGTCAAAAACATTTATAAAAATATTTGTATACATGCTATAGAAAAAAATAGATGAAAAATTAATAAATTAAAAAAAACATTGAGCATTTTGAATTCACGAAACAAAAAATATGTGAAAATTGGCCAAGAATTAATTTAATACACGCCTTTTAATTTCACAAACTACTAAGCAAATTCATAGACTAATTTGATTTATTTGTACTAGATGATAAAGTCACATGAAACATGAATAAATTGTCATCTGAAATGTGATAAAATTATTCACATCAACCTATTACGCCACTGTCTACAAATTATCACTTGTTACTATTGTGGCCAAATTATGTTATAGAAAAATGTTTTGAGTGAGGCTGCGCAAAGCATGAAAATGGCAGTTCAGGTATTGATTTGTCGTATATCCCGAGTTAGAATGACTATTGTATCCTATTTACAATGTCGCAAAGACTGTAATGGACAGCTTCAAAATACGAGAGAAGTGAACAACAATTTGCTGAAAGATGGACGGAAAAAAGAGCTCGGCTCTAATGGTGATATTGATTGCATTGTGGAAGAGTTGGTCGATAAATAGTGGGCTTTGAATTTGTTTTATGACTGGGATGGTGAAAATGCTTAACAATAATTGTAGAACAAGGTTGAGTGCCCTAAGTGAGGTGAAGATAATCACTCTTACAAATTTATAAATTTTTTATTTTTTTTTATATTTTTAATATGATAAATAATCATGCAACAAACAAAATTTAAAAGAATTCGTGAACAATAGACTTTAAAATTGGCCTAATAAAGTAAAAACATACTACATCCTCAAATTATCCACTTAAATTTTAATATTAGGATAAACATTCGCATATTAGTGAATTAAATATCCGATATATCAATTATTCATATTGTTTAGTATTTTCGTTGTCTACCTATACTTTTCCAATTTAATATATATATATAATTTAAATTTTAAAAATTAATACTCAAAAGAGTACATATACTCTTATAAAGTTCGTCGGTGTGCGATGAACTTATCCTACATTCCAAAAAATATCGTATTTAAAAAATTAAAGTTAAAAAATAGAGTTTGGGGAGTTAATTATTTTTTTATTTTATTTAAACAAAATCCTGAGATCTTATAAGAACAATTAAAAATAAAAAGAATCAATAAAGAGCATCTATTTATTACTATTTTTAAATTGTTTGAAATTAAAAAAATCATTCTTTTAAGTAATAAGTAAAAACTTAAGAATTTGGATCTTCTAAAAACTTAAAAAATAAATGTAATCTCTTATTCTTAAATAATATTTTTAATATTTTTTTATCTCACTTATGAAATAACAGTGAGAGATCACATTTTATTTTCTAAAATAAAATTCAAAATTAAGAGGATTCAAATTCAAAACTTAAAGCCAATTTTAAATCTTTACTCATGGAAGAGCATATATGTATATAATAAATTAAGATGGAAAACTATTGTGCTATTTCACTCTCATTAGCCGTGAAATTAGGGTATAACACACGAAAACATTATTATTATTATTATTATTATTATTATTATTATTATTATTATTATTATTATTATTATTATTAGAAAATAAGTAAACTTTTATTTATTAAAAAAGCCCCACCAACAATACATGTTGGGAAATTAAGAATAGTGCACAAAATGTTATTGCCTTATAAATAGACCAGCAGCAGCTAGACAGTATGGGTTCCATATAATGTTGTTCAGTTTTTTATGGAATTCTAAAGTGGTGGAGAGAAGGCTGATAGCTGCTAGACAGTATGGATTCTATAATGTTATTCAGTTTTAATTTTATGGAATTCTAAAGTGGAGAGAAGGCTGATAAGGCCAAATTTCTTAAAGCTCAAAACCATGGGTGGAATCATACTTTTAGTTTCATAAACTCTGTCTCTTAAATGTGATT
>NC_029778.3:19496420-19498080 GCF_000817695.3 Arachis duranensis | reverse complement strand
TACTTAAGGAAACTTTCACAAATTTAAATTGGCAGTAAACAATATTAAAAAAAAAATTTAAGCATTAGATAAAATACATATTTGAGACTTGATTAATCTTTTTTTTATTAAAAAAATGTGGCTTGAAAATAGGTATACAAAATTAAGAATCATTCTAATAATTTTATTGACAGATATAAAACTTGTTTAATTGTTCAAAGTTATTCTCAGGAGTATTGTATTGATTATAAAGAAATTTTTGCTCATATTGCTGCTCGACTCACATTTGTTTGAGCTATATATTTTTGCAAATGCTACAGTCCGCAAATAGTTTTTAAGTCAGATAGATGTGAACAATGATTTTTTTTAACAGTGATTTACAAAAAAGAGTATATATAAAACCTCCTTGAAGATATTCTTATTCTCATAATAAAATTTGTCTTCTTTGCAAGACAGTCTATGATCTTAACCAAGCTTCTTGAAAATAATTTAAAAAATTCAGCAATCTTCTCTTTAACTTTGATTTCACTTACAGTCCTTATGAAAATATTCTTTTCAATCGCAAGAGATAAAAAATTAGAGATAATAATACTTTGATTTTGTTGGGACATTTTTTATTAATCTTATCTAAAACATGGTATTTTGATTAATTATAAAAAAATATACTGGTTAAACCAAGCAAAAAATTATTATAGGTTGGAAAAAAAAGTACAAGCCATTGCCTTATAATTAAATAGTACCCAACCAGAAAATACGGAGTTTAATAGGACAAATGATCTAGTTATATTTTTCAATTTTGTTTGGACAAAATATTAATTTATCATTATGAAATTCCAAAGTGGACAAGTGGAGGCTGATACTGCCAAACTTCTTCACATATGGAATCATATTTTCAGTTTCATAAATTCTATATCTCTTGATTGTGCCGTTGAATATTAGAATTAATAATTATGTGTAGAATTTGTTAGAAAGGGAAGAGAGAGCAATAAAAAAGAAGCGGGCCTGCTACACATACAAGCCTACAAGCATACAAGTTGGTCCAGCCCAAACGGAACTCACGCGCATGAAGGGAGATAACATGGCGCGTCAAAATCACGCGCTCAACATTCGAACGGTTACGTATGGCAGACTCTTCCACTTCTTCCACTTCTTCCATTTCTCAAGGCGCTTTCAAAACAACGAAACCCTCCCATTTTCGAGCGAAAATCAAAGTTCAAAATATAGAAATCGTAGTTCGAAAACTGCATCAAAACACCATCAAACTCTCCGTGAAAAATCTGAAGAAAAAACAAAGCAACAATACTCAACGTAAGTCCATTAAGATACTGTATATTTTACTTTTCTTCTACGTCGTTCTTCTAGGGTTTACTATTACTCTTGCTTCTTTGTTACACTGTTCTAAGTTCTACGTCGTTCTTCTAAGTTCTACGTCGTTCTACGTTGTTGTTCTAAGTTCTCCTGCTATTTTTGTTGATTTTTAGGGGTTTATTCCGTAGATTCGGGGGTGTAAAGTGCTTAACCTTGTAATGTGGCTTGATATTGAAGCATGGTTGAGTGATATCTGACTAATATCTATACACATGTATCTGAATAATATCTATGGGTGTATCTCACTGTTATCAATGGGTGTATCTTGCGAATATCTTTGGGTGTATCTGACTCATATATATGGGTGTATCTT
>NC_029778.3:19492366-19496352 GCF_000817695.3 Arachis duranensis | reverse complement strand
AAGACAGGATATGGTTCTTTCCAAATAACCCCAAAAAAAATAGGTGATGCGCTTGGCATCAATGCAACAGGTAATTAGCTCAAAATTATAGGTGTATATTAAGTTGTTGCTTGGGTGTATATTAACCTGATGCTTGGGTGTATTTGAACCGACTTGGATACTTTGTTGTCTTCCTTTTTGTAGGAGATCTATTTCCTGAGAAAGTTGACTATAAGAAACTTTCTGATGATGACAAAATAATTTATAGAAGATTCCAGGGTAAGACCCTCAAAAGTCTCACCGATGAAATGATGGAAATCGGCGTTGGCAACGAAGAGGAACGCCTGATGTTCAAGAGGATATTCATCCTCTACATACAGATGGCGTTCCTTTTGCCAACGACGATAAACAAAATATCGCCCGTGCACCTGGCCCCAATTTTTAAGATGGACGGCATATCGGAGAGAAACTGGGGGGCATGTTTTGACCTTCATGGTCAAGGGCATCATAGACTATCAAGAGAAGAAGAAGAAGGCAATCAATGGATGCCTCTTCGCCCTAATGATAATCTACTTTCATCTTTCAAAAATGGCTGCCTCTTCGCCCTGATGATAATCTACTTTCATCTTTCAAAAAACAAAGGCAAGAACAGGGCTGAAAGACCACAAAAGCCATGGATTGCCAACTGGACTAAGGAGCAGTTGGTGGAAAGAATGACTGCAGAAAGAGAGGAAATTTTGGTAAGTAAACATAATAAGTTGGGTGTATTTTATTTACCCGAATGGTGCTAACTAAAATATCTCATGTTTCAGGGGATTGTGAAGATGGCAGAGACAAGAGAAAAAATGAAAAAAAAAAGAAATAAAATAAGAAATAAAAAAAACAAAAAAAGGAAGGCGAGCCCAACATCGTCTTCGGAGACAGAAACTACTGACAGTGACACTTCTACCTCTGAGTCTGAGGCTCAAGAAGACTCAGAGGATTCGGGAAGAAAACACCCCGGCAAAAAGGGGAAAAAGTAAGTACCGTACTTGGGTGTAATTTCTTTTTCGGTTTGGGTGTATTTTATTTGTCCACGTTGGGTGTATGTAGCTTATTAAGCAGGGTGTGTTTCGTTTGCTGCGTTGGGTGTATATTGTATATTTAGTTGGGTGTATCTCGTGAATTCATTTGGGTGTATTTTTAGTATGTTCTAAATGACAATTGTTTGCCTTCCAAAATGGACTCAAGAAAAAGAAAGCAGAGGCAAGAGGGTTCAGATTCTGATTCAGAATCTGAATCTGAACCAAGTGATGAGTAATGTCCTGAAATTATTACTCCTTTCTTTTGGCTTCATTATAAAGATTTCGTGTATTAACTGAAGTGTCTATTATTAACTTATAGGAGCGAAGAATCATCACCTGCGGAGAAGGAGAAGAAAAAGAAAAAAACAAAAACAACACCAAAAAAGTAAGCACTTCTTTGGATAATATTCTGTGATAAAATTAATTTTTTATTTCTGATTGTACTCTTTTTCTTCCACCCAGAACACAACAAAAAAAGAAAAAAGTTGTTGTGGAGGATTCACCTCCTGAAGAAGATCAATACTTTGACGGGTACAGTACCTCGTAAGCTATATTACGATCTATCATCGTAATTATATTTGTTAACATGTTATTTTATGAATGTAGTGAGAGATATGAAATATCAAGTGACGAACTCGATGAATTGCTAAGGGAAAACGTTGATAAATCTGCTGCAGAGGGGTATGTCTTGCTGGGCTGTCTATTTGAGATTTTGGTGTGTTTTGTTTGCTAATAATTGTATCTTATTTCGCAGGGAGAACCAAGCTGACCTGTGATCGACAGAAGGTCGCTATGTGTCCTCTGAAACGTAAGAAGCTTTATTATTTAATAAAATCTTGTTATCATGATTTAGATGTATTCTGTGAATCAATTTGGGTGTATTTTGTGGATCAAGTTGGGTGTATATTGTTTACTAAGTTGGATGTATATTTCGTTTGAATAACATGAAATCTGTTTAGACTACCGGCTGTGAACTAGGGAAGTGATGATCCTTCCTCTCAAGGACGCACAGAACAGAGTAGTGTAAACCAGCCGTCTCAGAGCATGTAATTTCTCTTTCAAATAACCGTTACTTTTGTTCTTCTAATAACTTCTAATTCTAATTCTGTATATATTTTTTTTAGAAAAAAAACCCTTTATTATTTTATTCAAGAAAAAAAAGGCAGCAAAAAAAAGCAAAAACTGCAAGTATGTAAGTTCTCAAAAAACAAAGCCCGTCTTCTTTTTGAATTGTTCGGGTGTATTTTTTGACCTTCTTTGGGTGTATTTTAGGTTGACTCCGACTGATTCGAATATGATGGTTGTTAGGGAACAAACGCCGTCGGAAGCGCTTGCAATGTGAGTTTTCCAAGAATATTTCAACCTTATAACCTTATTATTTTCAAATACGTTGTTAACCTTTCATTTTTATTCTTGTTTAGAGTCCCGATCCAGTTTTTTGTGCCGGCATCCCAACAAACAACCACTGAGGCAGATTTCGAACCAATCCCTATGCTACAGATTGAAGGGGCTAGAGAAACGTAAGAAAATAATATTGGGTGTATATTTATTTAGGGTTTGGGTGTATATTTGCTAACAGTTTGGGTGTATATTCTTCCTGATCAATTTTTTTTACGCCATGATTAATTTTGTGTAACTGTGCAGCACTCCTGAAACCCTCAAACAACTTCAAGAAACAACACCCAAGCTTCCCCCAGCTCCAACAAAAATGTAAGTTCATTAGACTAAAATCAATCTTTATTTATCATCCGTATATTCTTATTCTTACTCTTATTCTTATACATAATGACGCAGAGGACGCTGCTGCCCTGTTGATGATGGCACGGACAGCAACCTATGTTCCTAAAACAGATCTGGGGATGCCATCATTCAGCCTCGGATTGACAGATTCAAGCCAGAAGGGGGCGTCAACGCAGGAGATAGAAAGAGAAAAATCTCCAGAAATTGCAACTATGCTAGAACAATTAGACAGTTTGGTCCAAAAATTAGCAAGCAGTGCGGCAAAGGGAAAAGACGAAAGTCCACAAATTCAGAGGGAGACTGGGGGAGAAAGTTCTGCAAAGTTTGAAACTCCTGGGGGAATAAATCAAATTCCGGATGATATGAAACAAAAGTGCTACATCTGGGGGACGAGACTGAAGGAAGATGCAAAGGGCGATACTGACGAGTATGAGGAGATATGCACTCTGATTGGCCAAGGAGAATACATTTTGATGAGAACGCACCTTGCATCCCTCCAGGATATTGTGGTAAGTGTTACTTCTACGAACTTTGGGTGTATTTTATGCATTGATTTGGGTGTATTTTTTAGCTTAGATTGGGTGTAAGTTGTGTATTTTCAGTTTTTCATTTCTTGTATCGCAATTCTTGCAGAGCATGGCACTTTCGGATCACCCAAGGGGGGAATTCATATCCCCGAAAACGAAAAAAGAATTTAGGGTGGAAGCCTACCCGAGTTTCATTCACTTCATAGATAGAAAAAAATTAAGTTCGCATCCATATGTAAGTTTTCGTTTCATAAATTTGTTAGTACGCTTATTTACTTATATGCCAAATAAAATAACAGACTGTTGAAATGTGGCAATCCTTCAGATTTTTGCTCCTGTTTGCCACTCGGGACATTGGTGGTTATGGCTGATAAATACAACAAAGCAAAAATGTCAAATACTTGACCCGCTACACAAAAAAGCTCCAAGCGATGAGAGAAAGGACATTAATAAATTCACTGTAAGTTGCCTCTGTCTTCTTTACTTTAATAGATAGGTCTATTTCATTAATTGTGTTGGGTGTATATTGTCCATTCAGTTGGGTGTATCTTGTCCATTCATTCGGGTGTATTACTGATTTGTTTTGGTATTTAAGGGATATGTATTTTCAAGATTGATAACATATGCCGGCGGAAAACCTCTCGAGAAAGGCGAGAAGGAGAAGGAAATTAAAGCA
>NC_029778.3:19477206-19489297 GCF_000817695.3 Arachis duranensis | reverse complement strand
GCTACATGTAATCAGTTGATTCTTAATCTCGTTTTCCTTCCTATTTGTACACCAAACTCTTGTAGAGAAACCTGCAGCCTTGGCGTAGTTCCTGTAAAATTTTTCGGCATCTTCAAGGGTGGTAAAGGTCATTCCGACCTTCGGAACAAGCTCGTCATCAACAACCGAGAGAGGCTGCACAATACACCGTGTCAGAACTGTGAATACACCCATAGATATGATACAAATACACCCAATCATGTCTAATATGATACACCCGAACCGAAACAACTCAACTACAGAATGACCTTTAAAGCCATAAACTGTCAATACACAGGCTGCAGAATACACCATGTCAAAAACTAAAAACACACCCAATCATGTCTGATATAATACACCTGAACAACAACAACTCAATTAAAAATAACAGAAAACCAGTAAAGTCAGGTAATTAAACAATGTTCAGCAATTTTTAAACTACACAATGCTATACAAATTACTGTAAATCAAACCTCAGGAACTTCGTTAGATCCATAATCCACTTCGCCTGGATTCAGCACACAATCTGAGCTTGAAGGATCCATTATCTTCAAAACGAGTTCAAACTTTGATTTCAGAAAACAACAAATCAAAAGAGAAAACGAAGCTCGAGTTGCAGAGAGAGAAAAAGATAACGTAAACGAAGAACATACCAGTGAGAAAAGGAGAGGAAAAGATCGATGGAGAAGAATGAGGGAAGACGCGCGAGAAGAAGAACAACCAAATCTCAAAATAACGAAAACGAAGAAGGAAACAAATATTTTAAATTTGGAAGTTAGATATACGCGGGATATTATATAGCGCGTGTAATCAACGTACGTGGAGGAGCGCGTATTTTAAATTTATTGTTTAATAAACTTGTAAAGCATACAAGCCCTAATGGCTTGTATGTAGAGCTTTTCCGAAAAAGAAGTTTATGAATATTTAAGTTGTGTAAAATAATACAATATAAAAGGATATTTATAGGTGTTAAGAGAATTGAAATAATAAAAACGTAATATTCTATAATAAATATTTAGATATGTTAAATAACGCTAATTGATCTAATTGATCCTAATTATATTCTAACAGAATTAATAATTTAACATTTTTTTAGAAATCAAAAGTGTGGACAGAAAAATTTATTTGAAACTAACAAGAGATGATATATATAGAGGAGCTTTTTAGGGTGATAACTGATAAATCTCTAGGATCTTAAAAAATTTAAATATAAAAAAAGCTTCGAGAAATTTAGAGGTCAATTCATAGATATGAATTTTTTGCATGAGAGTCCAAAATTTAGAAACTTAGCCATTATAGAAAATCTACTCTATTGATAGATACTCTGAGAATAATTCACTAATATATATTATTAGAGATAAGTATAGTTTTCGTTCTAAAATTTATAACTAAAGTCAAAATTATTTCTAATATTTTTTTTAAATGATTCTTAATATTATATTTAGTGTTAAAATTATTCTTTTGAATACAACAATTTTTTAAAAAAAGAAATACCCTGTGTTTTGTTTCAATTGCATCCCATCTACTGCCATAACATTGCTGTCCTCTCTATGGTCACCACCACCAATAATATCACGGTAAATTTTATAGTGTAGAAGGAGAAAATCTTTTACACATGTTTTAATCTGTTATCAAAAGACATTATTGATAAGTGTACAGAGTAAAAAAGATTAAACACAGTTTTTTGCACATGATCAGTGAGCTGCAATGTTAGTTGTTTCCTGATGCACTTGCCCGTGGCTTAGTTTCTAAGCATGATTGAAGTGTATTTCATTAATGATAATGCGACAAGAGGCTGGGACTTGGTTAGGGGCATTTTTTGGTTTTTGTAGAATTGTGTCGATTTTGGGTCAGGACGCTTGATTTTGTTTGATCTTCTAGTGAGGCAACATTTGTTTTGGACGACAGTGAGGCCCCATTTATGAATGCTATTGCAGTATTGCATATACATGGAATATGTTTTTGGACTATGAGGCATATAGGGATTGGTCTTTAAATTTTTGTTATGTATTAAAAGATGAATTGAGCAAGGTAAACCGAAAATAAAGAATCCTTTTCTGTAATGGTGATGTTAAATACAAAAAAACGTTAAATACCAAAAAAAATACAAAGAAACATATTCCAAGATAACTTGTAGGTAGGATTACAGTATTTTAGTATATGGTGTTAGTATTAAAAGTTTAGAGCTTGACCAAAAAAAAAGTATTAAAAGTTGAGAGTTAACGGTTGAATTACAGTTTAATGTAGGATTTATAGAGTTTGTTGTTTATATAATTTATGGTGTTAGGATATACATATTATTATTTAGGGTGTCTGGTGACATATTTGGGGTTTAGCATTTAAAGATTAGAGTATACGGTTTAGGATTGTTTGACAATGGATTAGGGTTAGCGATCTAAGATAGGGTATGAGTTGATTATTTAGGGTTAATAATTTATTATTTAAGATTTAGGGTTTGTTATATATATTTTATGATTTATGGCTTATGATTTTTGTATTTAAGTTTTATGGTTGAGTTTTTGGAATTTAGGATTATTGTTATGACAAAAGTTAGAATTTATGGTTTAATATTTAAGATTTAGGTTTAAGACGGAAGGTCTAAGATTTAAAATTAAGGATTTAGAATTTTGGTTGTGGTGGTTAGTATAGAGGGTAAATGGTGTGGGTTTAGGATTTTGGATGTAGAGTTTTAAGGTTAACGAGTATATGCTATGGGGCTTATTTTGTTCAGATTGAGCGGTTTTGTTGAAACTTTTATATATATTTTTTTTTGGTAATGTGAATCTTTTATATATAGTTTGTTTCTTCTTTTTCTTATTTATTTTGGGCTTGCTTGACGACATTGATTGCTTACGGGAGTCCATGTCCGTATAGTTCAGCATATTTTCTGAATATGGACTTTTCCAAAGTTTATTTCTGGAGTATTGGGAGATTTCTGGTTTGGTAGTTCTTTTTTTTCGTGGGCCTCCATGAACAATATATGGATTTCCTTGATGCTTGTCCATGTACAAGACTCATCGGGCTTTGTTCATATTTGTGGCTTTCTTTTTTATATATATATTTGGGCTAGTATAAGGTATTTGTTTTGTGTGTGGTTTTTCTATAGCCATGATGTATAATTTAAGACTATGGACTCTCTATGACCAAAAAGAGAGGACTATGGACTCTCGTAAAATACATTTTTGGGCGGAGGGCTTTTGGTTTTTGGTATTTGTCGTTTCCTTTTTCTTAATTAATATCTTCTGCCTCCATAAAGATTATGTAGGGCCAAGGGGTTTCTGACTTTCTGTACTGTTTATTCATGATTTGTGGCATTGTGTTGTTTCCTATTTTGTTTCTCCCTTTTTCACCTGCGCTTGCGTAAACTATATGTTCTGTTCTTGTTGTCTTTGCGCAAATTATGTGTTCTTTTTAATTAATATGTTCTATTTTTTCTTTGTTTATTTAATCTTTGTTGGGCCCTGTCGTCTCCAAAGGGAGATTTTGTTTTTCGAAGAGCATTCCCAATGGGAGTGTGTATGAGTCGGGTGAAACTGGATTTAATGTGACTCAGACTCAGCCGGGCCTATTTATTAGACCCGAATCCGATTCTAGACCCGATTAAACCTATACATTTTCGCGTCACGATTATACCGGGTAAAAATCGGGTCGTTAACATTACATTACCTTGATACCTTCTTATAAGTTAGAATGTGAAAATATCCAAATTTCCAAAACTCAAACGATTATTTGACATGGTAAAATTCACTTAGAAAAACATAACAAGAACCAACTCTTCTCTAAAATTAAAGCATAACTATAATCAATACTAATATTGTCTAATAACACCAAATATTTAAATCAATACAAATAACACAAGATTATGCATTAGTCTAAAATCTTATGCATTTTAAACATAAAGCATTAACTTATAGTTTTATAATAACTAATAACATAAAATATTAAGGTTTACAATATTTAAATTCCACATAAGAATAGTCATCATCCATCACTAATAACACAAAATATTAATTGTGTATGATGACTGGGTCACCGGGCCGATTTCGGGTGGCCCGAACCAAGGTCCGGACCGGACCCAAAATAACGACCGGGTCTATTTTTTAAACCCTTACCTGACCCTAGACCCGGTAAAATCACACCAAATTAGCCCTTAAAGTGTTCGGAGTCATGCCGGGTCTTCGGGTCAGGTCAGGCCATGCACACCCCTAATTGCCAAGGTGACCAATGTACCCTTTAGACTTGTTAACCAAAGCAACTTGAAACAATTAGTGTACTTATTATTTAGTGTTATATTCAAAACATGTCGGAGCGCTTTAAAAATTTAAAATACTTTTTTAACATAATGTTTAAATAAACCAAAATATCCTTTAGGAGGCATTTCAGACGTGGCATTGTACTTTACTGAAATTTTAGATTTTCACTCTTTTTCACCAACCAAATTTAATGTAAAATATATGAAGGATTCAGATTGAGGGAAATATGTTTGTTGTAGACATGAATCCAAAAAAAGTGTACAGAAAAAATGCAACTGATTCTTTCGTTGTGGAGTGTTTAAACATTGAAGATGTTGATTTTGTCCAAGGGGGTGAACTATCTCTCTGTTGCAATACAAAGCAGTAGTTCGATCAAGAATGTCACTAAATTAACACTCGTACAGCAGCACAAGCGAGAATGATACGCAAACCAACACAACGGGAGAACCAGAGCAAATCACAGTATATCGGAGGAAGACAATGAATTCGCTAAAGGTTTTCGGATCTCCACAACGACAATGCCAACCCAACTAAATATTACTTGAACTATGAGGCACACCGGCACGACGGATTATGTGCATCAACTTACCTCGAAGAGCTGAGATGAAACTGTTGAAGCAACAGGATCACAAAGAATAGTCCACAAAACAGGGTTCTAATAAAGAGAGGATGACACAACTTTGTCTTAGTGTTGAGCTTTTAGAAAAATATCTTTTAAATCTTTATATTGTTAGGTATTCTGACCTTTTTTCTTCTTTTTTTTAATTGTAAATTTAAAATTATCAGAAAAATTAGTCCTCAAATACAATCAAGAGATAAGGCAAAATTGATCATGCAACAAGCTGGGAGCCTGGGATCAATTTACAACTATGATTGTATTCCTTTAGCAAAGAAATATTTACTGTTTCTCCTAAACTGATTTACAGCTCAAATATAGTGAAAACTTCTTTCTAAAAAATTTTGATAAAAAAATTACTTTTATCACCTCAAGAATTATACCAAGAGTTACATGCTTTATATATATATTTCAACATGATTATTAACGTAAGCGTGAAGAGAAGGATAACTCAGTACAACTCATGTATTTAATTATCGCAGCTCTTGTCTCCTACTATAAAAGGAGAATGTGTGAAAATTGTGGTAAAATTCACATTCTAACTAGTTACAATGAAAAACTTGTAGATATTATAAATTTTTTTGCATCTCGAGATAAATAAAATCTTTAGCAGTTTAAGTGTTTATCCATTTAAAGGCATTAAGACCATAATAATACATTGACAAAAAATTTAAAATTTGACAAAAAAAATTTATCATAAATCTTACAAATTACACAACAAGGATCCACCACAAATATATCTATCATAATAATTTATTCTAACTTTTTAATCCATCAGTTATTAGATGCTTTGTGACTTTTTTTATACAAATATTCACATTATATCTAATAAGAATACTTAGAATTAACTACTAAACAATCTACTTCAACAATGTCAAATAATCAAATAAAACTAGGAACCATCATAAACAATTTTTATCGACCTACTAACAGCTACATAAATTATTAGTTATGACATTGTAAACCTGTAATTGGCCAAGCAATAAATTAAAATAAAAAATTGCATAAATTGTAAAACTGACTAGTTCGAACATAATGGCAATAATATTAAAAAATGAACTATAAAACTGTAGCAGCTCGATGCAGATCTGTATGACTGTATAAGCACCAAGCAGAAGCAGGGGGTCACGGGTCGCCACAACTCAAAGGCACAATGCAGCAGGGTCAGAAGCACAAAGAAGCTAAGGTTGAAGCGGGAATCAGAAGAGGTATATCGACGACAGGAACCAACAATAGCACATGTAGAGCAGAACTAGAATTGCAAGGTGTTGAAAGTTGAAACAGATGGGAAGGAGAAGGCCAAGAACCCCAAAGCAGCTGGAGTAGGGGATTACAACAAAGCTTCAAAGTTGCAACGCGACAGAGGCGGGCAGCAGAGGAGAAGAGGGGAGATTAAATTTTAATAAATATGGATTAGCAAATCCTTAATTTAATTGACCAATCGAGTAATTTGGAAGCTATTTCGAAGGCTAATATGGTCATTCAACACCTCACTAAATTAAAAGACAAATATAATACTGAAAACTTATTCGTACGTGGTATACTGCTCTTCCAATGTTGTATACTAGCTCACCGGAAACGTTTCCTATCCTTTATGTAACAATTTTAAAATTACTAGCCTATTTTTATGATACAAATTCTGATCAACAGATAGAGAATTAAATAGAAATTCAGAGAGAATATGATAAAAATTCTTAGGACTAAGACCAAGAAAAAAATAGAATTTCTAATTACATTATGTGTAACTATATTATTACATCATATTCTTATTTATAGTATATTTTTTTAATTAGGATGTAAATCCAATACTAATCCTAACATTATCTTCTCCTTTAAAATAATCTTGCCCTCAAGATTGCAAAAAAAAAAATTAAAGTCTAATTAAAATTTTAAATGCAAATTATAATTAATAAAAAAATAGTTAATTATAGCATAATATTTTCTATGCTACTGCAAAAAAAAGGGCAATTTACGCAAATAAAATGAAGGAGCAAAACCTTTACGCAAATACAACATTGGCAATTTCCAGACGCAAATGCAATAAACGAAACTATATATAATCCGCTACACCCTGTAGCGGAACTCAATTGCACGTAATCCGCTACAGGGTATCACGGATTACGTTGAGGGCTGAGTTACTCATAAACCGCTACACCATGTAGCGGTTTATGACCAAATGGCACTACACTCATAATCTGCTACACACTCTATCGGATTATGAACAATGTGGATTGATGGGAAGATGCCTATATATACCAGTCTTACAGTAACAACTCGTGATGCAAAATGTACGATGTTATACAAATACAGTATCCATAAATAATAAGCCATAGAAATATAATAGGCACAAGGCATTAACAGTAACACGGATTAAATTTCTACATTAGGCATAAGTCATAAGTCATACAAATAGGTCGGAACCAAGATTAACACAAACACACGAAAGGAAATAATAGTAACACCCGAAAGCGTAAATTGCTACAAGAGAATAAAAAATTCAAAAAAATAGAAGCACACAGACTAGAAATCCTACGAACTACCGGCAACGGTGGAGCTTCTCTGGGGGCAAGACCTACGCGTGTGCCCAGGCTGTCTGCATAGGCCGCACCGCTTGGGTTGGTTAGGGTCGGCCTCATCCATGTTGTTCTGGATTCTGGTAGACCTCGGTCGGCTATCACGACAACGCCTCAAGTTGGGGTCCGAAATAACGGTCGGACCGTCATAAGGTGGCCAAAGTCCCTCTGGTATTGGCGGCACAAAACCAATCTGGTACACCTTGAACACCTTCTGCATGGTGTAGAACTCGTCGACATAGATAGACCAGTCAAGCCGTGACTGGGCACAACATGCAATCGCATGGCAACTTAGGTAATGGAGAGCTTGAAAGTATCCACAGTCGCATATACAGTGCTGGAGGGAAACTCGGTATGTCCCAAGTAAAAAGCTCCCGGTGGGCGTCGTCTCGGCAACAGTGAACTCAGACTGGTGTCTATCGAGCAGGGTGACAGTGAAACATCTAGAGTCTTTCAAGGTGCGCTCCATCGCCTTCATAAAAGACTGGCAGAACTTGGCACCGCTGGCCAATTGAGCCTCTGCCGTCTAACCACGAATCACAAACAACTTCGCTAGCCAACCATATGTGGACTTGACTAGGGCGGTAACCGGAAGATTCCATGTACCCTTAAGAACAGAATTAACACACTCAGATATATTGGTCCATGTGACCGAACCGTCTGCCACCATCCTGGTGCTGAGTCCACTTATCGTATTTTATTCTGTTCGCCCAATCACACATTGCCGGATTCTCAGTCCGCGTTATATCAAACCAATAGTGAAATTCTGCCTCAGTTATCGCATAAGCAGCGTTCACAAGCAAACGCTTTGCATCCGTGCCCTTGAAACTGAGTGCGAAGTTAGCTGCAACATGCCGAATACAAAATGCTCGGTACGCAAGTGGGGGTAACCACCCACTGTTCGGGTTCTCTAGTGTAGCCTTGATGCCATTGTGCCTATCTAAAATGACTAGTATCCCCTGTTATGGAGTCACATGTTACCACAGGTTGGTTAGGAAGAAAGACCAAGACTCAGCATTTTCCCCTCCACGAGACTGAAAGCAATAGGCAAGATGTTGGAGTTCCTATCTTGAGCGATGGCCAGGAGCAAAGTCCCTCCATACTTGCCATACAGATGAGTACCGTCTATGCTTACCAATGGCTTGCAATGTAGGAAAGCTTCAACACAAGGAGGAAACGTCCAGCAAAGACGATAAAAGTACACGGTTGAGTCATCCACGTCATCACCCACGCGAACCGGAGATGTCTTCAACAACGTAACCGTCCCCTCCATGGTGGAATGCACACCAAGGATCCAATGAGGTAGCTCGGTGGACTCTTCCCAGTCCCCGTATATCTGTGCTACCGCCTTCTGTTTTGCCAACCACGTCTTCCTGTAACTTGCCTTGAACCCGTACGTTCCTTCAGTAGCTTCTTGCAACACCTTTATCGATACCACCGCATTGGCTCGAACCAGAGAAAATATCTTCACACAGATCACATGATAATCTAGTTGTCGGTGGTCGCTGAATATCGATGTAGCCAAGCATGTGTGTGGTCCGTTGTACCGCCGAACCTCCCAGGTTCCCTTCTGTGCTCGAAGGCTGATGCGAATCATCCATGTGCAACCCTTCCCAAACTCCTTGCATCTCCCATGGTACTTAGGATGATCTGACTCCATCACTCTATACTCAACTCCGCGCCGAATGCTGTAATCCTTTACAATAAGCACAGCTTCCTCCTTACTATGGAAAGATTGGCCAATTTGAAATTCAGTTACAGAATTTTCCTCGTGCAAGCCTCGACCCCCATAGGTTGGTGCTGAATCCGTCAGTTGGCTGATGGCTCCCAGATCCAGGGTAGAATAATGTGCAGGTTGCTCATGTGTGCCGGCACTTGACGGCGCTTGACATCTTGCTGGGTTTGTCAAAATTTTATCATCGCTGTCCCCTCCAATGTCAGCAGACTCTTCATCAGAATCATCCTCTTGCATAGCATTTTCCACCCGATCCGGTTCCCCCTCATGTCCTACATTTGGAGATGGATGAGTTAAGGTGAATGCCCCAACTGGACCGGCTGGCCGATACTCCAACAAACACTCAGGTGCAATGACGGGCATCGAGGTGGAGGCACCCCCCATCGTGGTGGACTGGGGGTTTGAGCGGATGCACCAAAACTATCGATCCCATGTTCCAGCTTTGCAAGAAACTCATGTATCCTCACTTCCAGAAAACTCCAACAACAATGAAACAACACCTGCATATCTTTATCTGTTCATAACACGAACGTTTCATATTGCACGCCGGTTGACACAACCGTAATAGGAATCTTGTAGAACAGCTTCTTTAACCACTTTGTGCCACCCGCGGCCAACTTCTGCAGTATACTGCTCTTTAGATCCAATAGTGTATCAGACAACCTGACAAAAACACTCAACGGTTCTCTGTCTGTAAACTTCACACCGTGCCTTTTACTCTTTTTTATTTTTCCAACATGATGCACTAACACCAAAAAGCTCTCTTCACTCTCCATTCCTCAAGTTATGAATGAATGAGAATGACACTCTACACAACTTGTTGGGTATATATAGGCATCTTCCCATCAATCCACATTGTTCATAATCCGCTAGAGTGTGTAGCGGATTATGAGTATAGCGCCATTTGGTCATAAACCGCTACAGGGTGTAGCGGTTATGAGTAACTCAGCCCTCAACATAATCCGCGATACCCTGTAGCGGATTACGTGCAATTGAGTTCCGCTACAGGGTGTAGCGGATTATATATAGTTGCGTTTATTGCATTTGCGTCTGGAAATTGCCAATGTTGTATTTGCGTAAAGGTTTTGCTCCTTCATTTTATTTGCATAAATTACCTAAAAAAATATAATTACTAGTAGAATCCTATATTTAAAAATATTTAAATCAAAATCAAAATATATATTTTTTTAAATTTGCCCAAAGTAAAAATTGAAGTTGAGCTGAGCACACCAACTGGAGGCCCAACCCATGAGGAGGGGGCAAGACCTTTCCCTCTTCCTCATTCCTGAGAGTTGGGGTGAGCACGGATAGCGGGTATCCGATTACCTGTTCGAAATTGAACCGAACCAATTAAATTGGTTCTGGAACCAATGGGTAATCGGGTCTAACTCAAACTAAACTAATGGCCTTTATTAGTGATTGGTTCGGGTATCGGTTCTGAGGGTGCAGAATCCGAACCAACCCGTGAACCCGATCATATATTAATTAAATAAAAAAACAAATATATATATATATATATATATGACTTTTAGTGGATTTTAGTGAGATTATTTACTATTAATATGTTTAAATTTTAATGTATTTGGTGTTTAACATGTTTAGATTATTTATATTGATGTTACATGTTTATTGTATTTGTTGAATTTTTAAGATAAAAATTTGGTTTTTTTATGAATTTCAAAATCATCGGGTACTCAATTATCCAAACCGAACCAATCCGTTCTTAATTGGTTTGGTTTGGTTCGGATACATACACAAAAAAATACAAATTCAAACTAAACCGAACCAATTACATTTTGATCAATTTGATTCTAATTTCACCTTAAATCCGAACCAAACCGACCCATGATCACCCCTACCTGAGAGTGAAGATGAGAACTGGACCAGACAACACATGGAGGAATCGGCAATCTACGCTGCCTTCGGTCCCCCTCCGGTGCAACCGGAACTTCCGTTCAACTCCCATCCCTTATCATCCTTCCTTCTCCATTCGCACTACCCCCTGCTGGATCCACCACTAGCCGTAGCAACACATCGTAGTGTCGAACTCTTCACAATCCCAAACAAAGATAACCGCTATGAGTGGTGGTGGTTTAGCCACTAGCGGAGGGAAGCGACGGGACAAATCTCCACCATCCATCATCGTTGCCTCTCCATCGAATGTTCTCTGCCTCCCCTTCGCACTAGCATCGTCCTCGATGCATCTCCTGGCTTCGTCATCATTACCGAATTGCCTCAGATCTCGGCTGTTTGCATGCGCCATTCCACCAAGAACCGTTAGAGGCTGAAGCACAGGGAAATAGTGGCTGGTGGCTGGAGTTTCTTTCTCGCGATCCCAAGAAAGCACTACCGCCAGGAGCTTCGGTGGTCGTGCCACGATAGGAGAAACGCGCCGGAGAGGGCCGTGACGAGGCATCTTACCACATCATTTTCTTGCTGATGAGCGGATAATTTATACGCTTTTTGGCATTGTTTTTAGTATGTTTTTAGTATAATCTAGTTAGTTTTTAGTATATTTTTATTAGTTTTTAGCTAAAATTCACTTTTCTGGACTTTACTATGAGTTTGTGTGTTTTTCTGTGATTTCAGGTATTTTCTGGCTGAAATTGAGGGTCCTGAGCAAAAATCTGATTCCGAGACCAAAAAGGACTGCAGATGCTGTTGGATTCTGACCTCCCTGCACTCGAAGTGGATTTTCTGGAGCTACAGAAGCCCAATTGGCGCGCTCTCAACGGAGTTGGAAAGTAGACATCCTGGGCTTTCCAGCAATATATGATAGTCCATACTTTGCCCAAGATTTGATGGCCCAAACCGGCATGGCAAATCAGCCTCAGAAATTCCAGCGTTAAACGCCGGAACAGGCATAAAACTTGGAGTTAAACGCCCAAACTAGCAT
>NC_029778.3:19475412-19476286 GCF_000817695.3 Arachis duranensis | reverse complement strand
TTCAGAAGACAGAGCATCTCCAAAACCTCAACCCATTCCCCATTTCTGCAAAACAAGTAACCATTTCATGTTCTTTTGCTTTTCACAATCAATCCTGATAATTTCTGATATCCTGACTAAGATTTACAAGATAACCATAGCTTGCTTCAAGCCGACAATCTCCGTGGGATCGACCCTTGCTCACGCAAGGTATTACTTGGACGACCCAGTGCACTTGCTGGTTAGTTGTGCGTAGTTGCAAAAGTGTGATTGCAATTTTGTGCACCAAGTTTTTGGCGCCGTTGCCGGGGATTGTTCGAGTTTGGACAATTGACGGCTTATCTTGTTGCTTAGATTAGGACTGTTTTATTTTTGTTGGTTTAGAGTCTTTTAGTTGAGTCTAGTTTAACATTTTAAGTTTGGTGTCAATTGCATGCTTTTGCTTTTCTTTTAATTTTCGAATTTGTATGTCCTTAGTCTCTTTTTGATCTTTAAAAATTCTAAGTTTGGTGTCCTCTTTGTGTTTTTCTCTTAAAATTTTCGAAAAATTTGTGTTTGATTTTCTAAAAATTTTAAGTTTGGTGTCATTTTGTTGTTTTTCTCTTTCCTCTTTTCAAAAATCAAATCTTTTTCATAAAAATTTTTCAATCATATCTTTTTAAATTGCTCTTTTCAAAATCTTTCTAATTAACTAATTGATTCAGTTCTCAATTTGCTTTGATCTTATTTTCTTTTTGATTTTCGAATTTTTATCTTAATTTCCTTTTATTTTATTTTATTTTTTCGTTTAATTCAAAAAAAAATAAATATATATAACTATTTGCAACCCATTATGGATCTAAGTGGGATTGATCAGTCCAAAAGGACTCTGGGGTCATATGCTAACCCCATTACA
>NC_029778.3:19474227-19474932 GCF_000817695.3 Arachis duranensis | reverse complement strand
GTATAGAGGTATGCTAAGAAAATGCCCCTCTGAAATGTTTTCAGAGTGGGTACAGTTAGATATTTTCTACTATGGGCTTACAGAAAAAGCTCAGATGTCTTTAGACCACTCAGCTGGTGGATCTATACACATGAGGAAGACAATTGAAGAAGCTCAAGAGCTTATAGACACTGTTGCTAGAAACCAATATTTGTACTCTAGCAATGAGTTCTCTCCAAAAGAGGAAGTCATGGCAGTAGTCACTGACCCTAGTCCTCAAGAACAGATAATTGAGCTTAATCAACAATTACTCCTGATGACAGAACAGTTAGCAGACTTTAAAGAAATGCTCCATGAAACTAAAGTCGCTAACAAGAGCATAGAACTGCAGTTGAATCAAGCAAAACAGCAAATATCTAAACAGATAACAGAGGAATGTCAAGCAGTTCAACTGAAGAGTGGGAAGACACTGAATACCTCTGCTCAAAAGAGTAGAAAGCCAAACAAGGAACAATTGACAGAGGATAACCAAACCACTGTTCAAAATCCCTCTGAGGACAGTGAGAGCCCAGAGAGGAATGTTATTAGCGTTCAAACGCCAGAAAGGGAAGGAAAGCTGGCGTTAAACGCCCATTCCTTGCCCAGTTCTGGTGTTCAAACGCCAGAAAAGGGGGAAAAGTTGGCGTTAAACGCCCAATTTCCACCCAATCCTGGCGTTCAGACGCC
>NC_029778.3:19467144-19467385 GCF_000817695.3 Arachis duranensis | reverse complement strand
CTCATCTAATTGGAGCTATGTTTCCTTGATATTTTGGAGTCTATAGTATATTCTCTTCTTTTTATCCTATTTTGATTTTCATTTGCTTGGGGACAAGCAACAATTTAAGTTTGGTGTTGTGATGAGCGGATAATTTATACGCTTTTTGGCATTGTTTTTAGTATGTTTTTAGTATGATCTAGTTAGTTTTTAGTATATTTTTATTAGTTTTTAGTTAAAATTCACTTTTCTGGACTTTACT
>NC_029778.3:19466735-19466921 GCF_000817695.3 Arachis duranensis | reverse complement strand
AACGGCGTTGGAAAGTAGACATCCTGGGCTTTCCAGCAATATATGATAGTCCATACTTTGCTCAAGATTTGATGGCCCAAAACGGCGTGGAAAATCAGCCTCAGAAATTCCAGCGTTTAACGCTGGAACTGGCATAAAACTTGGAGTTAAACGCCCAAACTGGCATGAAAGCTGGCGTTTAACTCA
>NC_029778.3:19458090-19466456 GCF_000817695.3 Arachis duranensis | reverse complement strand
TGATGGCGGCATTCAAGAGAATCCGGAAGGTCTAAACCTTGTTTGTGGTATTCTGAGTAGGATTCAATGATTGGATGACTGTGACGTGCTTCAAACTCCTAGCAGGCGGGGCGTTAGTGACAGACGCAAAAGAATCACTGGATTCTATTCCAGCCTGACCGAGAACCGACAGATGATTAGCCATGCTGTGACAGAGCATAGGAACATTTTCACTGAGAGGATGGGAGGTAGCCATTGACAACGGTGAAACCCTACATACAGCTTGCCATGGAAGGAGCCTTGCGTGTTTGATGAAGAAGACAGTAGGAAAGCAGAGATTCAGAAGATGGAGCATCTCCAAAACCTCAACCTATTCTCCATTACTGCAAAACAAGTAACCATTTCATGTTCTTTTGCTTTTCACAATCAATCCTGATAATTTCTGATATCCTGACTAAGATTTACAAGATAACCATAGCTTGCTTCAAGCTGACAATCTCCGTGGGATCGACCCTTGCTCACGCAAGGTATTACTTGGACGACCCAGTGCACTTGCTGGTTAGTTGTGCGGAGTTGCAAAAGTGTGATTGCAATTTCGTGCACCACTTGCCACCACCGCATAAGGGCTATGCATGATTCTCTCTGTCTGTGATTCTCCCTTCCTCGTTGTGAGGACTCTGAGCTTGATATCCCTGCCGCTACTCCGATCTACTACTTTCTTTGCAATTGTTTCCGAGAGTACGTGATTTTCTTGATTTAGAGTTATTTTATGTTGCAATTCTAGAATTGAATTTTGAAATCTTGCATGATCTACAATTTCTATGGATTCATTGTTAATTCTGGAAATTTTGTTGTTGCATTCTCAAATTCGGTATTCTCTTAATTTGATTTTGAATTCTGAAATTACAGAATAAGTGTTGAATTTTCTACTTTTGAATTTGTTGAATGGTTGTGTGTTTGTTTTATGAATGCTTTATCGTTCTTGTTCGTAGTAGTTGGAGCTTCGTTAGAATCGTTAGTTTCTGAAACTGTTGAATTTGTTGTGGTTGAAAATTCTAGAATTGAAACTTTGAATCTATGTGTTGCTGTTGTTAACTTTTTGTGTGATTAATGATCGAATTTGGACGTTGTTTTTTCTAAATCAATTTCTCAATCTGAAATGTGGTTTGTTGCAATATCTGGTAATACTAGTTGAAAATCTGGTTGATAATAATGCGAGAATGTTAGCTGGAAGATCGACCAATCTACCAGATTATGTTGCCGCTAGAGCCGAAACTACGTCAGATCGTGACCGATAGTCCTTCGGCGACCTCCCGAAAATGGTGAGCTTCCGATGTTCCATTGGCATTTCACCAGCACAAGGGATCCACCAATAACCATTATGACAATCCACCACTTTCAAGCACAAAGGATCCACCAATAACCATTATGACTATCGAACAAAAGAATGAGACTTGAATCTGAACCACCGTGGAGAGCGGTGATCGTCGCTGACATGGAGTTCAATGAAATCACCATTTGATACAAATTTGTATCAAGAGATAGAGAATTATATAGAAATTTAGAGAGAATTGGATAGAAATCCCTAGGACTAGGGCCAAGAGAATTACAATTTCTAATCCTAATACTTTATAGGAAGGGTTAAGTACTTTTTTCGTCCTTAAGGTTTTGGGTCAAAAATCAAAATCATCGCTGACCTTTTTTTCATATTAAAATCATCCTCAAAATTACAAAACGTTATAAAATAATCTTTTTGTCCATAAACGATATTTTTCGGACAATTTTGCCCTTAAACAAAAATAAAAAAAATCCTTTCCCTCACCACTAACTCCCAACCCCCTCCCCCGAACCTCACCATCATTCTCCTTACCACCACATTCTTCTACTTTTTCTTCTTCTTTTTCCTCTCTCTCCACTCTCTTACGACCACCACCATCACACCCATTACCCTCATCCATCTTCACCATTAATCACACATTACCATCTGCTCATCTCCATCACTAATATCACCACCATTACCACACACAATTTTCTCTTTTTATTAGCACCACCACTATTACCACACCCATTATTCTCAATCCTTTTCACTTAATTTTCACCACCCAACATAGAGCCACAATCAAATTTCAATTGAAAAAATACATGAATATAGAAAAAAAAGTAAAATAAAAAAATAAAAGAAAGAAAATTTTCAATCTCATAACCTTCTTCTCAAGAAATGCTTCCAATTCGTCATTCAATTTCGTCGTGAAACTCTCTTCGATGACCATCGCATCTTTGGGCAAAATGAAGACCGGATCAGCTTCGTCGATGACGTCTCCCTCCTCTACTATGTCGTTCGCAGCGCCAGCCATCATCTGTTGTGGCTCCTCCTCCGACAGCAACAATGATCGCCTATGGTTCAAGCTCTTGAAGAAGCTTCTACTGGATGAAGTTTTTTTATTTTGTGATTCTTTAATTTGTGTGTGTGATTTAATCTTTATTTTTTTGATAATGGTGATGCTGATAGTGATGAGAAGAAGATGAGTGGGGTTAGTGGTGAGAGAGAGTAAGAATCTGGACAACGGGAGAGAGAAAAAAAAGTTCGGTGATGATGATGAAGGCGGTTAGGGGTTAGTGATGAGGGAGAGTATGAATTTAAAAAAAAGGGAGAGAGAGAGAGAGAGAGAGAGAGAGAGAGAGAGAGAGAGAGAGAGAGAGTTGGGTTAGTGGTGAGGGGAAGGATTTTTTATTTTTGTTTAAGGGTAAAATCGTTCAAAAAATATCGTTTATGGACAAAATGATGATTTTATATCGTTTTGTAACATTGAGAATGATTTTAATAATAAAAAAAATCAGAAACAATTTTTATTTTGACTCAAGACCTTAGGAACGAAAAAAGTACTTAACCCTTAAAGGAATAACTAATATTATTTGATTTATTAGCAACTATGAATTTTAATTTAACTAGAAAAAAACTTCTTACAATGAATATTTGGAGTACTAAAATATTCTATAGTCATTAACATGAAAGAGCTAAATTACTTTTATAGGATTAATTAAAATTATTTGATTATATTAGAATTCAGCAAACTTAATCTAATATTATAAAGGGGGTAAAGTATTAAATTGGTCCTCTATGTTTGTGCGTAATCCTGTTTTGGCCCTTAAGGTTTAAAGTGTCCTATTTGAATCCAAAAAAGTTTTATTTCACTTCAATGTAGTCCCACCATGAGGTCAAACTTAAATAATTAACGGAATACCCTACATGATAGCAGTACAAGAATAATATCGATAATCTTGAGAACAAGTACAAACTCCAGAGGCACAAAATCAACTATAGATGCATCAATACATTTATTTATCATTCTTCTTACAATTTAAATGAAATTTTTTCTATAGAACTAAAGAGAATGATAAATAAATATATTTGTGCATCCACGGTTGATTTTGTTCATATGGAGCTTGTACTTGTTCTCCAGATTATCAACCTTGTTATTATACTGTTGTCAGTTAATTATTTAACTTTGACCTCACGATGGGACTATATTGAAACTAAATGAAACTTTTTTTTAGATTCAACTATGACACTTTAACCTTAAGGACTAAAACAGGATTATGTCCAAACGTAGGGGACCAATTTAGTACTTTACTTATTATAAAGACTACACCGTAATACAGTTATACTTAAACTTTAAAACACTATTTTCTATGAATTAAGCTTAAGGGACTAAGAAATTTTTTATAATAAAATTTATTTAATTATATTAGAAATTATAAATTAACATAACTAAAAATACCTCTATAATCAAATTGTAGATATGTATTTCCTTTTTTATTATAAAAAAAATTATTAGATCATAATATGACCTTTGGAAAAAAAGGATATTTATAGCTCAACAAAAGTAAAGGCCAAAACTCATCTATCTTTTGAGCAGACAAAGTTTTGCATTTAAAGGTGTAGCGTAAACAACAAAAAGGCCGAAAGGAAAAATCCATTTACACCAAATACAAGTGGATCGCAGGTTAAGGATACTGTTCCACACAAAGTTAAAAATAGAGTTTTTTAAACCACTAATTGAAGCATCACCAGAACTTCTAAATGCCATCTAATCCTATTGTTGCATTCAGTGATTTCAAAAGATTCAGTACCTATGAATTTTCTCAACCAATGAACAAATGGAACACATCCATCTAAGTAATGAAGTTTATTTCAGACTAAGAGAATACATATTCGTGGTAATTGCAAGTGTCTGCATCTTCAATAGATGCTATAATCTCGTTTTGTGCAATTTTGATAATCCTCTCTTGAGTCCTCATGTGTTTCTTATCTGCTGGAACAATTTGCCCATCTTGTGAATATGCTGATGCTCTTCTCATGGCCGGACTTGTTTCATCTTCACCCATCTAGTTTTGCAAGGACATAGCATATGTTCACTCGCCACACTTAATTCAGCTAAGTTGGCTATGCAACATCTTTACTACATACAAAATTACCTCACACAACTTCATTTAACTAACATGCAAAAGTAATACTGATTCATTCAACATATGTAGTTGAGGTCCACATTGCTCACAATCCAATATAAAAACTATCAGATATGTTGCATCCATACATTAAACAACAAAAGGCTCTTTCAACATTGACTACCCTTCATAGTGTCCCAAGAAGGTCCGATAAAAAAATATGCCGCAACGTTGAATTGAGTAAATGAAATGCCAAGGTGCAGTATCGCAATTCCAAATTAAAAAATATATTAAAACTTACAATTCTTCATAAATTCATGAAATTCTCTAAAAAACACATGTCAAATGAATTGGCTAATGAGTTGTTGTATGCATAAGGAAGAATTCGAATTTTTGACACTTGCTTAAGCGGACTAGTGAATTAACCACTAGACCAAGACCATCTCAACTTGGTCTGTATACTAGAATATAACATTATCTGGTACACACAAAATACTATTTAGTAAACAACTTAATGAACTGGGCTTCAATTTATGCTTTATGGGTCCATCCTATTTTGCTTAGAGAAAATTTCATGCATTCATATATGACACGAAAATTAAGCTAAACTTAACAGTTAACATCGCCTATTTTGAATTTATCATTCATATATGGCCATTTTCAATTACTATATTTTGTGGTACAGACTCATTGTATGTCACTGTCATGGAATCTGAAACGTTGGTCCATTTTTGTCTAGGTTCTATTTTTTCATTAAAGATAAAACCATATTGTTGGCAGGGTCTTAGTCTAGTGGTTGTCTTGTAATAGGTACAAATAAGTTTGAAACTTGACTAAGACTAATAGTAATATGAATTTGCAATGTTAGGTATATGAGTGTGTAATATCTAATATGGATGAATGTTATAATATTGTAATGTCTAAGAGGGAACTTACAAAAAAAATCCATGTATAAAATCTTAAAATAGAGAGATTCAACAATAAAGTTTCAAGAACTTGAGTGAAACTGGTCACCCTTCAAGAATATTACAAAGAATCTTTCATCATGTTGGATCTCCACACAAGCCGTTTGAGAATTATAGCTATTGTTGTGTGGCTATTACTTAGCCCATATCCCATCTCGGGACTAGCTCAATTTTTTTAAAAGAAAAAGCTCAACACATAAAGCGGAGCACACAAGGTACAAGTAAAAACCATAAAAGATAACCAAACAACTCCTATGTCATCTCCGGCGTAGCTATCAACAACATGAGTTAAGAACCACACCAATCTTTATCACCACAGAAGGATCTAGCAACACAATCAGCCACATCTGTTACCTTGTTCTCGAAAATGACATCATTTCTACGTAGCCAAATATTCCATATTACTGATGAGAAGAATCCAATTAACCAACACTTGTGCAACTCTTTTGTCAACGGCATCATCCGCCAACTCTCAAAGTGTTCTTTTAAAGTACCTGGTATAGTCCACTCCTGTTCAAACTCCTTGATCCATACGCACAACACCTGCTAGGAGTACTCACAAGTAACAAATAAGTGTTGTATTGTTTCAACATCCTTCTTGCACAAGACGCACATATTATCATTCCCTTCAATGATCCCGAACCGACTTAGTTATTCCTTTGTATTTACCCGGCCTACTAATACAAACCAGGTGAACAACTCAACTCTAGGCAGGACTAGTCCTTTCCAAATCTCTTTTGTGAATCTGTAACTTAGAATATCATCGGCCATAGTCTGTTCTTGCAAAACTTGAACAAAAGAGTTAGTAGAATAAGCGCCTTCCCTGTCAAATTTCTATACCACTCTGTCTTGCACTTCTGCTATAAATCTAACAGATTGCAAGGCCTGAAGCATCTGATCCAAGGTATCAACCTCCCACTGGCGGAGTTTTCTCCTCCATTGGAAGTTCCAAACACACTCTATCCCATCCCAAAATCTATAATCCCTAATTACTGATCTTTTTTTGTTTGAAATCGAGAAGACTCTCGAATAGGAGTCTTTCAACTTTCCCACTTGGAGCCAAGTAGCCTCCCAAAATCTGGTAGATCTACCATCCCCTACCTCCAGAGCCAAGCCATCAATCATCTTCTGATGGACTTGTTGATTTTTTATTCACAATTGGCATATGTCTCTCCACGGGCCTCCTTTCATTGGTAGAGTCTAAGTTGACAGCAACTAATCAGAATTTACGTTATTATAGGAGAACACAATTTTCTTCCATAATAGACAGTCTTCCTTTGAGAAGTGCCACCACCATTTAAACAATAAAGCAGTATCACGGACCACCGTATCTCCTACCCCCAATACTCCTAGCTTATTTGGTGCCTGAACCATCTCCCACTTAGCGAGAGCCATACCGGGTTGGCCGTCTTCCTTCCCCCAAAAGAATCTCCTCTGCAATGAGAATATTCTATGTGCAACCGCATTTGGCATCTTATACAAGCTCAAGTAACAGATAGGTAGGCTATTTATTACTGACTTTATAAGTACCATCTTTCCGGCCTTACTCAGGACCTTTGATTTCCACAAGCTAAGCTTTTCTTTCACCTTTTCTATAACTGGCTTCCAAGTTTTTATTAGTCTGGGTTTTGTTCTGAGGCTAATGCCAAGGTACCTTACAGTAGAGTTGTCTGCTGCCATCCAAAAAGAATACACATCCAACTCACCTACTCTTGACTGCAGTTCACTAGGATCAAATTGGACTTGTCAAAGTTAATACTCAACCCAGACATTATTTCAAAGGACCTCAAAAGTCTCTAATAATTTCTCACTGTCTCCTCTTATAGCGGGTAGAACAATATAGTGTCATCAGAAAATTGTAGATGTGATAACTCTATATTGTCCCTACCGACTAATAGCGGTGAGATTCTCCTGTTCCTTACCGCCTCTCCGATCATCCTGTTAAGCACATCCACCACCAACACAAACAAAAATGGTGATAATGGATCGCCCTGTCGAATCCCCCTCTCCATCTTGAATGGTTTCGATGGTGACACGTTAATCAGAATAGAGATTGATGCCGATCTAATACACTCTCTGATCCACGCCCTCCATGTACAACCGAAGCCCATCTTCTCTAACATAGTATCAATAAAGCACCATTTTAGTCTATCATATGCCTTGTGAAAATCCAGTTTGATTATCGCTGATGCCTTCTTCTTCAATTTCAACCAATGCACAGTTTCACAAGCAATTAAAGCTTTATCATATATCTTCCTTCCTTTCATAAAGGCACTTTGTGATTCTCCAACTAATCTTGGCATTACACTCCTCATTCTTCTTGTCAACAATTTAGATATAACTTTATAGACACATCCAACCATACTTATAGATTTGAGATCTTTTATCTCCTTAACCCCAATAAATTTCGGAGCTAACGCTACTAACGTGACATTAAACTCTGCTGGTACCCTTGCCATTTCGAAGAAATTCAACACAGCAGCAGTGAAATTCGTTCCAAGCTCATGCCAATACTTTTTTATGAAATTCATGTTGTACCGTCACATTGACGATTAGATTTTTGACGGTTTAGAATTTCACTAATGAAATCTCGTTGTAAAGTATAGTCTCTAAACCAAACAATAATCCTTTCGTACAAAAAGTTGTTTGTCACTAGTACAAACCCCTAAAATTTATAAACCGAAGTATTGGACCTCGGGTCGTTCTCCCTAGGATTGCAATGAAGTGTCTTGTTATTGGTTGTGAGTTATTTTGGGGTTTTTGATAAGAAGCATGAAAGTAAATGGCAATGAAAATAAACTAACAACTATAAAAGGCTCTTGGCAAGGTATGAAAATTAGAAGTCCTATCCTAGTTATCCTTCTCAATTGTGATGAGAATTGTTCATTGCTACCACTTAGTTAACCTCTAACCATGGAGGAAAGTCAAGTGGATGAATTGACTTGAGCCACAAGTCCTAGCCAACTCCCAAGGAAA